>NC_086114.1:28110000-28427500 GCF_963921235.1 Mobula hypostoma
TGTATTTCCTGAAGTTTTATGGATATAGCTTTTCAAATTCCCCAACTGCTGAGGTGAGATTCAGACTCATATACCTGGATCAATAGCCTAGGTTTCTTGTTACAAGACAACTTAATCAATTTTTGATGTTGGTCCACTCTTTAAAGTAAGATGTTAAACTTCGTCTCTTTCCCCTCCTGCATGGTAAACTTGAAGAAAATCGGGAGATGTCTGAGTTCCTTGTCAAAATTTAACACTGAATCAACATTGCGTATGTTGCTATGAACAAATCAGGAGTTGTTTCCAATATTATACCTACCCATGTGGTGTTTTTGGCTATCCTGAAAGAGGTGTGAAATGCATGTTGCACATTAAAGTCTTCCAGCTATTCTACCATGTAGACAAGTTGGACATTTCTGGGGAATCATCCCCTTGATGCATGCAATCACAGTTTGTTTTCATTGCTTGCTCGTATTCTGCATCCCAGTGGAACAACATGCAGTATTCATTGCTTGGCTGGAAAATTTGTGTTTCATACATCATGGCTGTGTTAGATCAGGGTAGGTCCCTCTGACTGCTGAAGCACTTTTAAGTCTGATGCTCTTTTGAGTGAAGACCTTTTGAGAGCAATTGTGCCTCAGGCTTTTGAAGTGTAAATAGCAAGTATAGTGTGCATCAGTTTGATCATTGGGGAAGTGCATTTTTCTGAAATATCAATATTGTTTTGAAGATGACTGGAGTTTTGATCATTCTGTAGTATTCAGTAACTTGGCTTGCCTTTCTCTCACTACTGCTTCCCTTTTTCTGATGAACAACCACACCCGCCTTTCATTCAGGTTTCCAAGCCTGGGTCTAATTGTACTCGCCACAGATACAGACCATTTTATTGTCCCTACATTTGGTCTAAAATTTCCAGTATCTGAGACTTTGCCATTCTGTCTGATGACTGGATTTTTTGGGAAGTGGTGAATATCTATAAGTTCAAGAAAAATAGCCTGCTTTGATTAAACTCATCGAACCTATCATGACAATATTAGTAAGCTTTTCCTTCCATTTTTTTCAGCTTGTGGCTTTTTATCAAATATACAATTGTGTATACACAAATGCATCATTCTCTGCTTCATTAAAGAAAATATATGTTGAACACAGTACTTTAATAAATCTCATCTGATTTTCTGTAATCAATCCACATGTTCAAGTTATCTGATATATTTTGCTCTATTTTGACTTTTTTTTTGTCAATAATGGAATTGAGACTGGTTTTGCAGCAGCTGACATGGTGGAAAATTAATAGTTAAAACTATAGGTCAGATCTCAAAAGCCAATAAATTCCCTTCTAGTGTTCTGCTGAAAGATGTATTAATCTAAAGCATTGTTTCTTTTTCTACAGATACTAGCTGAGCTGATTATTTTTGTACTTGCTGTTTACGTTTTGATTTTCCTTCCAGCTTCTGGCAATATTCAGCTTTCTACATGGATTCAGCTTTATCTTGAATACAAGCAAGAGTGAAGAAGGAGGAATGCTCTTCAGGGTTATGTGAACTTGATAAGTTCTGATCAGCCTGAGGTTTAATACAATGAAGTGGACCAATAGCCTTTTCAAAGGGAGTTTGAAAGTTGCTGACTGGAAATTTGAACCAGTAGGTTTCTGTTTCTTACATTTGAGCCAATTGGATATTTAACGACAATGTTACAGCCTGGATCCACCTATCACCTACCAGCACTTACTCCACCCCTTTTTATTCCAGCTAATTCCCCTTCTGTCTAGATGAAGGATCTTAACCTGAAACATTAACTGTCTATTTCCCTTCATAGATGCCTAACCCGCTGAGTTCCTCCAGCATTTTGTGTTGCTCTAGATTCCAGCATCTACAATCTTTTGAGTCTCTCACAGCCTCATGGCCAGTTTTACCAAGACCCAGTTTCCTAAGATTTCCTAAGAACTACATTCTTACAATTTGTACATTCTGGATTTAGTTGAGGTTTCTAGATGACTAGTGATAAAACAATTATGCAGCCAGATCCACTGTAGGTTGCTGAAAACATAATTTCTACCTTCACCATTCTGTTGATATACACTCTTGATTACTTCTGATATAAGCAATATTTTTCTTTAACTGAGATCCTAGCACCAAGGCTGAATGCGAAGAAGGCAAGAAAGCAAATTTTACTGTTACTATAGAAATACATTAAAATTTCCTTTCTGAGCCCAGTGTGTATACTGGCCTTGGCAAAAAAAAAATCTATTCATTTTCATGTTTCATGCCATAGGACTTCCTGAAATGAGTGCCAAATCCAGGCGTTCTCATGCTTAACATCACAAAACCATTCACTGAAAAACATTCCTTGGCTTGTTTGAAGCCCTGCAGAGAGAGAGAGAGACCGGTTACTTGGTGGATTTTTGGTTTTGAATCAGACAAGGACATTCAAAGTTCACCCAATCGAGAGCCTTTGCACTTTTTCAGTCATCTTGAAGGCAGCGCCATGTAGAATTTTGAGTCCATGATCTCAGCAAAACTTTAACTCCAAGTTGAAATCAGCATTGTGATGTGAACCCATGATTGCTCCATACTAATCACTGCATGATCTTAATGGTAAAATTGAGCCTACAACAAGAAAGGCCAAGTTTTTCTTAAAAACCTGAGAATGCAAACTGCCCGCAAATCGAATGATTCACTCTGCCGAATATTCATCAATGTTGAATTTAGTTATATTTTAAAATGTAAACATTGCACATAGTATTTGATGAGTTTAAGAGGTGAACAGATATGATGACTGCTGAACTTGCAAAACATTGACACCATTTGCTTAAATAGAATTCACCAAAAGTGGAGATCAGTCAGGAGAGACCTGATGCTGCATGACGTTCCAAGCAGCAAATTATGATCCTGAGGGACATAATTTGTTTCCTACAATGACAAGTGTTTGACATGAAGTGTCCAGAAGGTGTTTTAAAAAAAATTTAAACATTGAGAAAGTGCTAGTGTATTTGTGGTTTGGGTGGAAAGAAGAGGTTTAAATATTCTTGTTCATTACTTTTAATTTATATGAATTACAATGTTTACATTAAAATTGCAATGAGATATCTTAAGTTGGACATGGATGAACATTCTGTCCATTACAAAACATGCTGCTGGAGGATCTGAGTCAAGCATCATCTGAAGGCGAAATGGACACCAGACATGGAGTTCTTGAGATTCAGATAACTCGCTCCTCTTCTGATCCTTTCGTGCTCACTCCCCCCCTCCCCCTCCCCGATCAACCCCGCTCATCCCTCATACACGCTTGTACTGGATCTCCAATCCCCTCCTGTTTGACCTGCCTACCATCCCTCTTTTTTGATTCCATTCTTCAAATTCCATAATCTGCAGCCCTTCGTCTCCACCTATCATCTCCCAGCCTCTGTCACTATTTGCATTCTTCCCTCAACCACGTAATTCTATCTGTCAATCAACTGCTCCATACCTGGATCCACCTATTGCTTACCAGCTCTTGCCCCAACCCTCATCCTCACCTCTTTATACCAGTCTGGATGAAAGCATTGCACCCAAAGTATCAAGTGTCCATTTCCCACTGCAGATGCTGCCTGCTTGTCTTGTTGCTCCAGATTCCAGCATTTATAATCTCTAATCCATCATTAAGGACTACTATCAACCGGGACATGCCCTCTTCTCATTGCTGCCATCCAGGAGGTGGTACAAGACCCTGAAGACACAAACTCAACATTTCAGGAACAGCTTAAAATGTAAGACTATAAGACATGGGGGCAGAATTAGGCCATTTGGCCCATCGGGTCTGTTCTGCCATTCCATCGTGGCTGATTGATTATCCCTCTCAACCCTATTCTCCCACCTTCACCCTGTAATCTTTGATGCCTTGATTAATTGAGAACCTATCAATATCCACCTTAAATATATCCAGTGACTTGGTCTCCACAGCTATCTGTGGCAATGAATTCCACAGATTCACCACCCCCCGGCTAAAGGAAAATTTTCACTTCTGTTCTATATGGATGTCCCTCTATTCTGAGGCTGTACTATCTGGCCCAAGAATCCCCCACAATAGGATCCTCTCTACATCTAGTCTGTCTAGGCCTTTCAATATTCAATGGGCTTCAATGAAATTCCCCCTCATTCTTCTAAAATCCAACAAGTGCAGGCCCAGAGCTATCAAATGCTCCTTGTATATTAACCCTTTCATTCCTGGGATCATTCTCATGAACCTCCACTGGATCCTCTCCAATGTCAACTCTTAGATAAGTTGCCCAAAACTACTTACAATACTCTTAAGTATAGTCTGACCAATGCCTGGTAAAGCTTCAGCATTACATCATTGCTTTTACATTCTAGCCTTCTTGAAATGAATGCTAACAATGAATTTGCCTTCCTGACCATTGAATCAACCTGCAAATTAACCTTTAGAGAATCCTACATGAGATTCCCAAGTCCCTTAGCAGCTCTGACTTTTGAATTTTCTCCCTATTTAGAAAATAGTCCACACCTTTATTCCTTCTACCAAAGTACATGACCATGCACTTCTCTACACTACATTCCATCTGCCACTTCCTTGCCCATTCTACCAATCTGTCTGTTCTTCTGCAGACACTCTGCTTCCTCAACACTACTTGCCCCTCCACTTATCTTCGTATCATCCACAAAGTTGGTAATCAATTCCCTCATCCACTGGCTAATAATGTGTAAAGAAATGGCAACCCCTGCAACACACCACTAGTCACTGACAGCAAACTAGAAAAGGCCCTCTTTATTCTGACTCTTTACCCCCTACCAGTTAGCCAATCTTCTATCATTCTAGTATCTTTCCTGTAATACCATGGGTTCTTAACTTGTTAAACAGCCTCACATGTGACACCTTTTCAAAGGCCTTCTGAAAATCCAAATAACCAACGTCCACTGTGTATCCTGCCTGCTATTTCCTCAATGAATTCCAACAGATTTGTTAGTCAAGATTTCCCCTTAAGGAAGCCATGCTGACTTTGGCCCATTTTGTCATGTGCCTCCAAGTACCCTGAAACCTCATCCTTACTAATAGACTCTTAACATCTTTCCAACCACTAAAGACAGGCCTGTAGTTTCCTTCCCTCTCTTCTTAAAGAGTGGACTGACGTTTGTAATTTTCCAGACTTCCGGAACCATTTCAGAATCTGGTGATTCTGGAAAGATCATTGTTAATGCCTTCACAAACTCTTTCAGATCTCTGGGATGCAGTCCACCTGGTTAAGGTGACTTAGCTACCTTCAGACTTTTTGGCTTAAGCACTCTCTCCTTGGTAATAGCAGCAATATTCACTTCTGCTCCCTGAGACTCTCCCATTTCTGGCATTCTGCTAGTGTCTTTACAGTAAAGACTGACGCAAAATACTTAGTAAGTTTGTCAGCCATTTCTTTGCCCCCCGTTACTACCGCTCCAGTCCTATTTCCCAGTGGTCAAGTATCCACTCTTGTTCTGTTTTACTCAAAATATCTGAAAAAAGCTTTTGTCCCCTTTTATATTATTGGCTGGTTTGCCTTCATATTTCATCTTTTCTCTTCATGGCTTTTATCATTGCCTTTTTCAAGTTTTTAAACGCTTCCCAATCCTCCGATATCCCACTAATTTTTGCTATATTATATTCTGTCTCTGGCATGATGCCAGAGGACTGGAAAATTGCAAATGTCACTCCACTCTTTAAGAAATGAGGAAGGCAGCAGAAAGGAAATTATAGACCAGTTAGCCTGACCTCAGTGGTTGGGAAGATGTTAGAGTCAATTGTTAAGGATGAGTTGATGGAGTAATTGGTGACACAGGACAAGACAGTACAAAGTCAGCATGGTTTCCTTCAGGGAAAATCCTGCCTGACGAACTTGTTGGAATTCTTTGAGGAGATTACAAGTGGGATAGATAAAGAGGATGCAGTGGATGTTGTATATCTGGACTTTCAGAAGGCCTTTGACAAGGTGCCACACATGTGGCTGCTTACCAAGTTAAGAGCTCATGGTGTTACAGGAAAGTTACTAACATGGTTAGAAAATTATCTGATTGGTAGGAGGAAATGATTGGGAATGATTAGAAGATCCTTTTCTGGTTGGCTGCCAGTGACTAGTGGTGTTCCGCAGGAGTCTGGTGTTGGGACCACTTCTTTTTATGCTGTATATAAGTGATTTAGATGATGGAATAGATGGCTTTGTTGCCAAATTTGGAGATGATATGAAGATTGGAGGGGGGCAGGTAGTGTTGAGGAAACAGGTAGGATGCAAAAGGACAGACAGATTAAAAGAATGGGCAAGAAAGTGGCAAATGTTGGAAAATGCTTAGCCATGCACTTTAGTAGTAGAAATAAATGTGCAGACTACTTTCTAAATGGGGAGAAAATCCAGGAATCTGAGATGCAGAGGGACTTGGGAGTCCATGTGCAGAACACCCTAAAGGTTAACTTGCAGGTTGAGTCGGTGGTGAGGAAGGCAAATGCCATGTTGGCATTCATTTCAAGAGGTCCAGAATACAAAAGCAAGGATGTGATGCTGAGGCTTTAGAAGGCACTGGTGAGGCCTCACCTTCAGTATTGTAAGCAGTTTTAGCTCCCTCATCTTAGAAAAAATGTGCTGGCAATGTAGAGGGTCCAGAGGAGGTTCACAAGGATGATTCTGGGAATGAAAGGGTTATCATACAAGGAATGTTTGATGGCTCTGGGTCTGTAGTTGCTGGAATTCAGAAGGATGAGAGGGGAATTTCATTGAAACCTTCCGAATGTTGAAAGGCCTAGAGAGAGTAGATGTGGAAAGGATGTTTCCCATGGTGCGAGAGTCTAGGACAAGAGGGCACAGCCTCAGGATAGAGGGGTGCCCTTTCAAAACAGAAGCAGAAAAATTTCTTTAGCCAAAGGGTGGTGAATTTGTGGAATTTGTTCCACATGCAGCTGTGGAGGCCAGGTTGTTGGATGTGCTTAAGGCAGAGATTGATACATTCTTGATTGGACATGGCATCAAAGGTTATAGGGATAAGGCCAGGAACTGGGCTTGAGGAGGAGATGGAAAAAAAAGATCAGCCATGATTGAATGGTGGAGCAGACTCGATGGGCCAGATGGCCTAATTCTGCTCCTGTATCTTATGATCTTATGGTCTTATGTTGGCATGACGTCTAAAACTTCGACAGACTTCTATGGATGTGTAGTGGAGAGTATATTGACTGGCTGCACCATGAACTGGTCTGGAAACATTAATAATTTTGAACAGAAAATCCCACAAAAGGTAGTGGATTCAGCCCAGTACATCATGGGTAAAGCCCAAGTCAGAAATCCCCACTGCCCAGGCCATGCTCTCTTCTCACTGCTGCCACCAGGTAGAAGGTACAAGAGCCTCGGGACTCGCACCACCAGGTTCGAGACCAGTTACTAGATAATAAAATTTACTTTGAACACCCAATCCAGAATTGCTGTCCTCCTAGTGGGCTCAACTACAAGCTGCTCGAAAAACCCATCCTGTAGTGTAGGCATTCTACAAATCCCCTTTGTAGGGATCCAGCACTAATCTGATTTTCCTAATCTGCCTAAATATTGTAATTCCCCCAAGACCATCACAACATTGTCCTGTTGTCATGCCTTTTCTATTTCCTGTTGTAATTTGTGGCCCACATCCTGACTACAGTTTGGAAGCCTGTATACAATTCCTATCAGGGTGTTTTTACCCTTACAGTTTCTTAACTCTACCCACAAAGATTCTACACCTTCCAATCCTCTGTCACCGATTTGATTTCACTTCTTAACACCAGAGCAATCCCACCCTGTTTTTTCTCTTCTATCATTGTGTCTATCTCTTTGCCTATCCAACAATACAATGTGTATCCTTGGATGTTAAGCTCCTCCCAACTATGATCTTTCAGTCACAACTTAGTGATGCTCACAACATACCTACCAATCTCTAACTACGCTACCAGATCATCTATCTTACTCTGTATACCGCATGTATTCAAAAATAACACCTTCAGTCGTGTATTCATCACCCTTTTCAATTTTGGTCCCCTGTTACATTTTAACTCATCCCACTGACTGCAATTGTGTCCTAACATATGCTTATCCTTCCTCTCAGTCTCACTATATACTGCATCTACTTGTAAACCAACAGTCCTATCACTCTGGTTCCCATCCCCCTGCCAAATTAGTTTAAACCCACCCTAACAGCTCTAGCAAACCTGCCCGCAAGGATATTGGTCTCCCACAGGTACAAGTGCAACCCATCCTTTTAATATAGGTCATACCTTCCCCGGAAGAGATTCCAATGATTCAGAAACCTGAAAACTTGCCCCCTGCATCAAAGATTACTACCCTGGAGGTTCTGCTTCTCAGCTTTCTACCTAACTCCCTCTATTCTCTCTTCTGACCATCTCACCCAGGAACACTACCTCATTATTTTTCCTCTCTTTTTGCACTATATATAGTCATTTATATATATTTTAACTATTATGTATTGCAATGTACTGCTGGTACGAAACAACAAATTTCACGACATATGCCAGAGATATTAAATGTAATTCTGATTCTTGTCTCTACTTCCTCCATCGTTTCCTAATACTTCCATATTTCACTCCCTACCCTTCATTGGTCAATTATCTGCAGGGCATTCTTTACTGTTGAGCACCCTTGTCATTTCCAAAACCTTTAAGTGGACAATTGAGAACAAGAAATGGGTGTATTTTTCCAATGGACGTGGCATAAAATTGGATTTGAATACATGAAGGTTGGTAATTTCTGTTTTGCAAGTCTAACAAGGGACTGGCAATTTGACAGGTTCAACAGTAGGGGTTGCAATTGCCTGAATGTGCACTGAAGCATTCAAACAGATTTTATTTTCTCCAATTAATCACTGTCTTCCTCACTTGCCATACATTTTCAGTGTAATTATTCACACTTCAGCTATTATTAATCACACTGAAGTTTAATTTGTTATAATTGACATTTAACAGCATTTGCAGTGAAATATTTAGCTGCGTTGAGAGGACAAACAGATAGGGCTTTTCTATTTCATCTCTGTGATTCTAGAATTTGTGAGGATTCAGAAGAAAGATTATGATCACCTGGAGAGTACTGTGCTGAAGGGTACAGAGGAGGCTTTTATAGAGGGTCTGGCACGGCTTTTATGCATTTTGAGTGGACCAGAATATAAAAACTAGTATGTATTGCCAAGGCTTTAAAAAGCATTGGTCAGACCATTGTGAGCAATTTTGAGACCCTTATCTAAGAAAGGATGTGCGGGAATCGTAGAGGATCCAGAAGAGGTTCACGAGAGTAATCCTAGGAATGAAAGGGTTAACATATGAGGAGCATTTGACGGCTCAGGGCCTGTACTCACTGGAGTTAAGATGAACGAGGGGTTTCTCATGGAAACCTATCAAATGTTGAAAGGCCTAGAAAGAGTGGATGTGGAAAGGATGTTTCCTATAGCGAGGGAATCTAGGACCAGAGGGCACAATCTCAGAATACAAGGACATCCCTTTTAAACATAGATGATGAGGAATTTCTTTAGCCAGAGGACAGTGAATCTGTGGAATTCATTACCACGTACAGTGGAGGGCAAGTACTTGGTATATTAAAAGCAGAGGTTGACAGGTTCTTGATTGGTAAAGGCATCAGGGGTACAGGGGAGAAAGCAGAAAAATGGGGTTGAGATGGATAATAAATCGGGAACGATGAAGGAGACTGAGGGCTGAATGGCCTAATTCTGCTCCTATGTCCAATGGTATTTTTCTGATACCCTCCCCTCCCACACACACACCCAACCCTTGGAGTGTGGGTACAGTATTCTTGACTAATGTTGTTCAATGCAGTTGGGTGCAATAAATACAATTGATATGTGCAGTACAGATCCAGGAACTAAGTCCCTGGGAGAGGGAGATGTGTGAAGCTGCTGTAATAGCCAAGGAATTGGGGAAAGGGGAGCTGGCGAACTGCATCATCCAGTGGTATTTTTTTAACCTGTCAACTGTTTGCAACACTGCAATTAGTCCCATCTGATCTGTTTGAGAACTGTAAAATTCTGCCCCAGAGAAAGGAACTTCATTGATTCACGGCTGCCTGAAGCTGTTGAAAAGCAGCCGTGTTGAGTCTTGATAAACTACTTTTGAAATGTGCTGTTTAAAATGCTGTAAATTAGCCTCAGGTCAAAGCACTTCAAGGTACAACGCGGTGAAATATTACTTCCTGTATGCTTTTGCGGCTGAGGCTCACTATATGAAAGCATGATCGGAGCACTGCGGGAGGAAGCAGTGGGTGTGTCGACATGGCAAAGTGGGGAGGAGACCATCCCTGACGAGGAGCGGCTTGAACAAATGCTGTGTTTCTGTGATTGCTGCAGTTTCTGGCATCCTGTTGTGCTCCAGATAACATCATGTTTGCTATTATTAAAAGCAATGACACTTTAGCTGTGAACGGTTTTTATAATCACCCTGAAGGGGTGTGTAAGTTCAGGACTACCTGTTATTTCAAGTTGTAAAAGTTATTTAAAGGGAGAAATACTTAAATCGTTGCTGATTTAGCTATAGACTTAAAAGTGAGAGTTTTACTAGAATTCACGAATTTTATGCAAAATTGTACTGAGTTGATGAATGTCTGCATGATGTGTGGTTTCTCGAGTGACCTGCTCTTACTGCTTATCTGCTTTCTGAATCTGATATCAGAGTTGGGTTGGAACAGAGTTTCAGTGACGGTGCACAAGCAAACCCCAACAATCCTACCCTTTCTTGCTTTGGGTAGCATGGGCTCGTTGGGCTTGTTGGGCCTGTTTCTGTGCTGCATCTCAAAATAAAACATCTCCACCCTTGTTATTGGGTATAAAACAACACGTCCTAAAAACAAATCTGTTTGACTGTCTGATCTGTTAGTTTGAGGGTACAGTGTTAGATTACAGAAAGTTCAGCAGAGGTTAATAAAGAGAAAGCATGATAACAAACACAATAGGAAATGCTCAATTTTTTTGCTTAGCATATGAATGGAAAGATTTGTAAGAGGTGGGTGGGACTGGTAGGGTTGCAGAATAGTTTGAAGTATATTTTCATGCCCCTTGAGACATAATTACTGTTGGCAAAATGCAGATTGTAGAGGAATAAACGTTTCTGCCCTTATTGCCCAAGTTAGACCTGGTGTAAGTACAAATAATAACAAAGAGCCGAATGGAGTGTTCTCTTAAAGATTACAAAACCACATGATTGTAGCCAGTTTGCAGCAGAATCCTTTCAATAAAGCTGTGAATATATAGGAAAGAACTGCTCTGGCTCCAGATAAACTGGTGAGGGAATATTTAGGAAGACGGGAGAAATGGGAATTAGCATATAGATTTTAACCAATTCATCTGTACAGGAATTTAGGAGAAAAGTTTGTGAAGACACGATCAGTAAAGGGAAATGTGGCTGCTGATATAAGCCTGTTGAGTACAAATGACATCGTGAATGGATGTTTCAATATTGACCAAGAGACAGGGAACTTTGATCATTCAGGAAATAACAGCTAAGTGTTTATATGTTGGTCAAGAATGTTACCTTAAATTTGGATGGTCACATGTAATTACTCTTAAGAATAATTGTCACCTTTCATTTGTTTTCTTTGATATGTTGTCTATAATAAGTTGTATTTGAGCTCCGTATCTGGGTAGCTTCTTTCCGTGTGCTTGAATAAACCAGTGAACAAAGGAATTGAATTTCAGCTGATTACTGAGAGTTTAGAAAGTGGCCAAAAACAAAACCTCCATTATGGCAGCAGATGTGACTGAGGTACTGAATGGCTACTTTACATCAAGCTTCATCGAAAATGTTTCTGCTGCAGAGGTCTCGGCATATAAAAGGAGATGGTATCCTGGAACAGCCAAAATTTGATAGAGGAGGTACCTGAGAGATTAGTTGAACTTTAGTTGAAACAGCTGGTCTAGAAGGGATATATCCTAAATTGGTGTGTAAAGGAGGGTGTTGAAGAGATCATTATGATAATCTTGTAAACAACTACAGATTCCGATAGAGCAAATATTATGTTTTTTGTTTTTAAAATATTCATTTAAAGTGAGAAGTAACTGAAGAAGGGCCAATTTTAATGGAATCAGAAAGTATCCGGCAAGTGTGGATGGGGACAGGCTATTTTCTGGAAAAGGTGTACTTGGTAAGCAAGAAGCTTTCAAAGTGGAATTTTGAGAGTACAAAGTTTGTATGTACCTGTCAGAAAAAAAGGTAAAGATAACAGGTTTAGGGAACCTTCGTTTTCAAGCGATATTGAGGTGCATAGCAGGTATAGGAAGGTAGGAACAAATGAGGAACTTATAGAATACAAGAAATACAAGAGAACACTTAAGAAAGAAACAGGACAGCTAAAAGAAGGCATACAGTTGCTCTAGCAGACAAGGTGAATGAGAATCCTAAGGGATTCTACAGATATGTTAAAAGCAAAAAGATTGCAAGGGACAAAATTGGTCCTCTGGAAGATCAGAATGGTAACCTATGCATGGAGCCAAACGAGACAGGGAGATCTTAAATGAATTTTTTGCGTCTGTATTTACTAAGGGAGATGGACACAGAGTTTGCAGAAGTGAGGCAAAGCAGCAGCAAGCTCATGGATCCTGTACAGATTACAGAGGAGGAGGTGTTTGCCGTCTTGAGACAAATTAGGGTGGATAAATACTCAGGGCTTGACCAGGTGTTCCCTCAGCCCCTATGGCAGGCAAGTGCAGAGATTGCAGTGGCCCTCGAGGAGATCCTTAAATCATCCTTAGCAAATGGTGAGGTACCGGAGGATTAGAGGATAGCTAAGCAACACACACAAAATGCTGGTAGAACACACCAGGCCAGGCAGCATCTATAGGAAGAGGTACATTCAACGTTTCGGGCCGAGACCCTTCAAGACCTAACTGAGAACCCTTCAGTTAGTCCTGACGAAGGGTCTCGGCCCAAAACGTTGACTGTATCTCTTCCTATAGATGCTGCCTGGCCTGCTGTGTTCTCCCAGCATTTAGTGTGTATTGCTTGAATTTCCAGCATCTGCAGATTTTCTCATGAGAGTATAGCTAATATTGTTCTGCTGTTTAAGAAAGGCACTTAAAATAAACTAAGAAATTTTCGGCCAGTGAGCCTGACATAAGTAGTGGGAAAGTTATTGGAAGGTATTCTAAGGATATATGAGTAATGGGATATCAGGGACTGATTAGGAATAGTCAGCATGGCTTTGTGTACGGTAGATAATGTCCAACCAACCTTACCTTATAGGAAATTTTGAGGAAGTTACCAGGAAAGTTGATGGAAGCTAGGCAGTGGGTGACGAGGGAGATGCCCTCCTTTTTTAAAGAAAGGGGCTTTCCTTCCTCCACCATCAACTCTGCTCTCAAACGCATCTCCCCCATTTCACGCACATCTGCTCTCACTCCATCCTCCCGTCACCCCACTAGGAATAGGGTTCCCCTGGTCCTCACCTACCACCCCACCAGCCTCCGGGTCCAACATGTTATTCTCCGTAACTTCCGCCACCTCCAACGGGATCCCACCACTAAGCACATCTATCCCTCCCCTCCCTCCCCCCCCCACTTTCCGCAGGGATCGCTCCCTACGCAACTCCCTTGTCCATTCGTCCCCTCCATCCCTCCCCACTGATCTCCCTCCTAGCACTTATCCTTGTAAGCGGAACAAGTGCTACACATGCCCTTACACTTCCTCCCTTACCACCATTCAGAGCCCCGGACAGTCCTTCCAGGTGAGGCGACACTTCACCTGTGAGTTGGCTGGGGTGATATATTGCGTCCGGTGCTCCCGATGCGGCCTTCTATATATTGGCAAGACCCGACGCAGACTGGGAGATCGTTTTGCTGAACACCTATGCTCTGTCCGCCAGAGAAAGCGGGATCTCCCAGTGGCCACACATTTTAGTTCCACATCCCATTCCCATTCTGATATGTCTATCCATGGCCTCCTCTACTGTGAAGATGAAGCCACACTCAGGTTGGAGGAACAACACCTTATATTCCGTCTGGGTCGCCTCCAACCTGATGGCATGAACATTGAATTCTCTAACTTCCGCTAATGCCCCACCTCCCCCTCATACCCCATCCGTTATTAATTTATATACACACATTCTTTCTCTCTCTCTCTCCTTTTTCTCCCTCTGTCCCTCTGACTATACCCCTTGCCCATCCTCTGGGTTTTCCCCCCCCCTCCCCCTTTTCCTTCTCCCTGGGCCTCTCATATCCCTTTTGCCAATCACCTGTCCAGCTCTTTGCTCCATCCCTCCCCCTCCTCCTCCCACTTTCAAATCTCTTACTAGCTCTTCCTTCAGTTAGTCCCGACGAAGGGTCTCGGCCCGAAACGTCGACTGTACCTCTTCCTAGAGATGCTGCCTGACCTGCTGCATCCACCAGCAACTTTGATGTGTGTTGAGTGGGTGTTGTCTACATGGACTTTCACAAGGTATCTGTAAAAGTCCCTCATGGGAGATTGGTCAGAAAGGTTCAGTGCTTGGCACTCAAGATGAGGTAGTAAATTGGATTAGACGTTAGCTTTGTGGGAGAAGCCAGAGAGTGGTAGTAGTTGGTTGCCTCTCTGACTGGAGGTGTGCTGCAGGGATTGGTGGTGGGTCCGTTGTTGTTTGTCATCTGTATCAACGATTTGAACGATAATGTGGTTAACTGGATCAGCAAATTGGTGGATGACACCAAGTTTGAGGGAGTAGTGGACAGCAAGAAAGATTATCAAAGGTTGCAGAGGGATCTGGACCAGCTGGAAAAATAGCCTGAAAAATGGTAGATGGATTCTAATGTAGACAAGTGCAAGGTGTTGCACTTCAGTGGGACCAACCAGGGTAAGTTTTACACAGTGAACGGTAGGACACAGAGGAGAGTGGTAGAATAAAGGGATCTGGGAATACAGGTCTGTAATTTATTGAAAGTGGCGGCACAGGTAGATAGGGTTGTAAAGAAAGCTTTTGGGACATTGGGCTTCATAAATCAAAGTATTGAGTACAGGAGATGGGATGTTATGTTGAAGTTGTATAAGATGTTGGTGAGGACTATTTTGGAGTACTTTATGCAGTTTTGGTCACCTACCAACAGGAAAGGTGTAAATAAGGTTGAAAGAGTACAAAGAAAATTTACGAGAATGTTGCCAGGACTGGATGACCTGAGTTATAGGGAAAGATTGACTAGGTTCAGACTTAGAATGTAGAAGATTAAGGGGAGATTTGATAGAGGTATACAAAATTGAGGGATAGTAGATAGGATAAATACAAGCAGGCTTTTTCCACTGAGACAGGTTGGAGTATGTTATGGGTTAAGGGTGAAAGGTGAAAAATGTAAGGGGAGCATAATGGAAAACTTCTTTTCTTAGTGTCTTGAGAGCTGGAATGAGTTGTCAGCACAGCTGGTGTATGCAAGCTTGCTTAAGAAAAGTTTGGATAGGTACATGGATGGGAGGTGTATGGAGGGCTATGGTCATGGTGCAGGTAATGGGATTAGCAGTTTAAATGGTTTGGCATGGTCTGGTTGGGTCGAAGAGCCTGTTTCTGTGCTGTGCTATGACTCGACAACTCCAAGAATTAAGTTCAAAGGAGATGTGTGGAGAAAGTTGTTCTTTTTCCACAGTATGCTTTTATGGGTGATGGTGGAGGCAAGTACAGTAGAGGCATTTTAACAGCTCTTAGATACATGAACCTGCAGAGATTGGAGGGATATAGCGTAGGCAGAAAGAATTAGTTAGGCACAACATCATGGGCTGAAGGGCCTTTCTGTGCTGTATTGTTGTATGTTCATTTTATAAATGCAATCTTAAGATCTTAACCTTGGTGAAAATAAAATAAACAACAATTGATTTATAACATAAATAGAAAATGTTGGAAAAACTCAGTACCTGTAAGAGAAACAGTCTTAATATTTCAAAAGGAGGATACTTCATCATTTCTGAGTGGAGTTTTGCCATTTTATTTCAGTGTAACTTTGGGGAATGTTCCAGAAACAACTAGCAGGTCAACTGAACATGTGGATTGATTAAAGGAAAACGACTTAGGTTTGCTCAACATAGCTTTTTTTTAAAAGAAATGAAGCAGAGAATGATGTCTGTGTAGAAATCAGGTAACTGATAAGCTGCCACAAGCTGAACTTGGCATCTAAGTTGAAGGCTAGGGAATAAAGAGGACAGCTGCAGCACGAGTAGAAAACTGGCTAAGCAAAAGGAAACAGTTCTGGAGAAGGGTGTTCAGGGAATTCTCCCAGGCTGGCTGTTGGGATCATTGTCCTTAATAGCATGTACATGATTTGGGACTTTGGTAAACAGGACACAATTTCCATAATTGCCAACAAGACAAAACTTGTAATGACTCGTGAGAAAAATAGTCATGGACTAAAATACGGTATTGATGGGTTGAAGGGATGAATGACAAACGAAATTTAATGCTGAAAAATGTGTAGTGTTATACTTTGGAAGCAAGAATGAACCAAATAAACTGAAGGATTTCAGGGCCTGATAGATTTGAAAATGGCTAAAATGATTTTGTACAAGAGAAAGGGACTTGCGATAAACCTTCATAAAAGACCAGTTGGTCACAGCTGGAGTATTGTGTCCACTTCTGGGTATTATACTAATGAAAATATACAAGGGTTTTAGAAAAAGTGCTGAGTGATTTACCAAAATTATTTTATGGATGAAAGACTTAAGTTGCGTGAATACATTCGAGAACGTAGAGTTATTCTCCTTGGAACAAATGAGGTTATTAAGAAATCTGATAGGGATATTTAAAATAGTGAAGGCTATAGTGATTATAGATCAAGGGAGGCTCTTTCCTACATATGAAGGTTTGTGAACTATGGAAATGGAAAGAAAGTTATTGCCAAACGTGTGTAAAAATCTTTTTTGATGCTTGGACCATACTGTTTGGGGAAGTAGTGGCATGAAAAAGGGAGCTGGATAAACATCTGAAGGTAAATATTTGCAGGTCTGTGGGGCAAGGGCAGGAGGCTGGGACTAGCCGGATTACAGTTAAATAGATGAGCTTTGGACTTGGGGGAAATAGTCAACTCCATACTGCAAGTGTTCTGTGATCTTTGAAAGTCCATCAAGTCCACTAAAACACCAGATTAATGAATTGTGAAATGTCTATCACAAAAAGTATAGTCGATCATAATTTTTCAAAAACTGATTGAAGGTTCCAGCAGACACACAAACTTCCTAAGACAGCAAAAATACATTATATCAGCCCACCTAATTCAGTGGGGCATCAAAGTCATGTTCCCTCAAACATTGCAGGTCCTTGCAATGCTAGGAGATGTGACAAAATCTGGACAGACTTCCAGTCCACTGCAATTATCTCTGGACTTTACTTCAGAAAGCACTTCAGTGGGATGTCCTGAGTTGAGAAATGTGCAATAGAACTTCAAGAGTTTCTCATTCTGTTGTTATATACCAAATAAAAATTCTCTGCATGAAGTCCTCTGGATAACTTCCAACTGGTGTTTGTGGAGGAAGCTACAGAATTTGTCAAAATTTACACCAATGGTTCCACAAAGTAATTTTCAGACAGCGATCTTGTCACTGTGTTGGATCTATATGAATTACTTCACTTGTACAAAGTTTGTTCCAGTTATTTGATTGCAGCCTATTTGCTGGGGCTCTTTTTCTCGGAAGACGTTTGTATAGAGCTTATCCTGAAATTGGATATAAAGTTAACATGCTTTCCTTGTTTTTACCACTTTACTTTGGTATTTGACAGAATGACCCTTGTGCCCAATCACATAGATATCAAATAGGTAGGTGGTCCCTGCCTTCAGCCCCGTGACCTTCTCCACCGCCACTGCTCGTTGAGGGTTGAGGTTGTGAAAATGTTTGCAGCCTACTTTCTCCGAAACTCTCCGTGCCTCTGGGCCGAAGCACCAGCTTTGGTTCTTCCTTTCTCTCTCCAGTTGTTGTTCTCCAATCTCCCTCTTATAGAGGCAGTACCTGTTCTGCTCGCTTGTTCCCAGCCAAGCAACAGTGACAGAGTTGCAGGTTCTGAGCCTGTTGAAGGATTTCAGTTTCAGACTGTCTGGGAGACGAGGGAAGAGAGGTTTGTTGGGACGTGTAGAAACTAGAATCTTTACAAGGACCTCCAAGGGCCCCATGGATTTGATTCCAATGATATACCTTGCTTTAGCTTTTCCATTCAATTGAAAATGCTTCAGGTTTTCTATGCTTTCAGATACCATGGCTTTGCCATTTCTCTCGATTCTAGTGTATATTTTTCCACATGAGTGGAATGTGAATTGCACCTTTCTGTGCCAAGTCTTGGACCTGAAGCTGTAAAACTTCAGACCATCTTTCCGGACGTAAACCTGGATCATAATTCCTTCCTTCAGTTCGAGAACGTTTGGATCTGGCCACTGTAATGTTTTTGCAAAGGTGCCGGTGTAGGCAGAGCTGGTGTTGGTGAGAACATTAACAGCAAACACGTCAAAGTAGTATTGAGTGTTGGGTAGCAACTCTGGTACTGAATAAATATTTCTGTTGCCAACACAGAGCTGCATGATATCCACCTTTGGTTCTCCGGAGACTGGGCTGCTGAGAAGATTGTTAGGGAGTTGAATATCTTCTGTTCTGGTGAGATGGATCGCCTGACCACCGGAATAGATGGACACCACCTGCAAATCTGGCCAAAGGCCAGCACCCAGCTCTGCCTGGTTATCGGCAGCACACAGACTTTGGTAGTTGTGTTTCTGGTTGACCAGGAGACAATACTGAATGTTCTCCTCATCCTGTAAAAGCGCCGGGCTGGGCTTCCAGGCCAGGGTCACTGTCGTCCGTCCAACAGAAGCAACATTTACTCGAGGGTCAAATGGCAGGTCTGGGTAAGGGGGCTCATTCTCGGGCTTGGTTGTCAGGTAGACTCTGATTTGAATGCTTCTCTCAGTTGAAAGGAGCTTTAGCCTGTGGAAGGTGGAGTGTGATGAAGTTTGCACATAAGTCTGTGCTGTGTTTCCCTTGTAGCTAAAAAGGTCTTTTTTACTAACCCAGTTCCATTCAAGTTTCTCCAAGGGGTAAGTGCCTGAAATTCAGAGAAAATCATAATAATGAGACCTGCCAATTCTCTGCTCTGTGATTAGCTAAGTGCAAAGGGGCCATGGGAGATGAGGAACTTTATGGGCTTGTTGGATGCCCTCTTCCACAATCTTTCTCCCAATTTGCTCACCTTTCCGATACTTGCACAGTGAACCAAACCAATACCATGTTGGGTGATACTTGAAAGCCTGAATCTACTTCATCACCATTTTTTATTTCCCACCATGTCCATGTTTTTGTATTCTATGTTCAAAGAAAATTCTTGAAGATCAACCAGTATTTGTACACAGGCATGGACCCAGTTTAGTGTCTAATCCAAACGACCATACCTCTGGCAGTCCTCCACTCTTAGTTGAGGAATTTTAAACCCAGCCCAGGTTTTTCTCAGCTCTCTGGAAAGGGTCTGTAATTTACAGACCCTTCTGATGAAGGAGGTGAGTTGAAGCCATTTCTATGAATATCTTAAATTATCAGCAATTCTGTTTGGTGAGAAGAGGTGAGATTGTCTGTATTACTGTACACTGAACAATAAGGTTATCTACAAACAGCAACATCTTTGAAGGTGCAAGTGATTTCAGGCTAACATTTTTAACATTACAACAGTGACCACACTTCATCAGCCATGAATCATTCTGTTAAGTCCAGAGGTTTGAAAATCCTGTAGTAAAGCACAACTTTCATTCTGTGAGCACAGTGTATGGAATGTGGAGGTGAGCAGGAAGGGTTCTCAAGGATAAATGAGTATGTATGGGTCAAATTTTAATTAGACAATATGAAGAATTGCAGTTCATGTTGGTGGAGCTTGCAGAGGGTGGAGAGTGGAAGATTATGATTGTGAATGGGAGGATTTTCAGCGAGAGTAAAGGGCTTAACCTCATGAAATTTGCAGATCGCTGGTGAGCCCAGGTTCTATCACTGCTTGCTCCTGAAACCCGGTGCCTTTGAGATATAAAGTACGTTTAACATCTGTTGTGAACTCCATCACTGCTTGATCCACGTCATGTTAGGCTCAGTAGCTTGTCACTATATTAAACTGAAAACGGAAATAATGTAAATTCAGAAAAATGCATGTGTCAGAAATCTTAAGTAAAAAGAGAAAATACCAGAAACCTCAGTATGTGAGGTAACACCCAAAAAAGAAATGGGTAATATTTCAGGATGAAAACCTCTTGTCAGAACTACGAAAGTAACATGGCAAGAGGTATGCTGGAGTTTACATAGTATGTGGAGTGGGAGACGACCAACGTGGTGTCAGCTCTGGATCATGGTGCATGGCTCATGGTGGAACAAATAAAATAATTACAAGTGGTCTATTTAAAGAACAGAGGAACAGAATCATCTCCCAATAAAAGCAGGATAACTTCACCAGAGAAATGCATAGAGTAAAGGAAAGCTAATTAGTCTGGCTATCTATTCACATGTATGTTTCCTGCATCATTTCAGTTTCCTTACATTATGTTTACCTCACATTATATAACTGCCTCCTTCTTATTTTAGTTTTATTCTCTAATTACTTTGAAAAGCCTGGGCCCCACCAGACTGTTAGGTTATCGACAGCGATGTCACACATGCAACATTACCATGTGCTGGCCACTCGTCCACAGTGACTTTCCACTCGACGGTAGCATCGCAAGGATTTACTCGGATGGAGAATGGGGTCTTGTCTCTCACCTGGAAGTAATGGCTGTGGAGAAAAGAGTAAAACTGAATTGACAACAGACAATTTTGCTCAACAGGACTTAGAAATGGCAGTAAGTTCTACAGCAAGTCGAATAACTTCAGTGGAGACAAGAGATTCCAATGTTAGAATCTGGAGCAACAAACAACTTGGAAGGACTCGGGCTGAACGGCATCTGTGGAAGAAATGGAATTGTCAATGTGTTGGGCAGAAACCTTGCATCAGAAGCAGGAACAAGGCAGTTGTGGGGTTTCAATCTAAAATATTGACAATTCCTTTCCTCCTATAGATGCTGCAGCACTGAGTTCTTTCAGCAGTTTGCTTGTTGCATAACTTCATTATCATTAATTTTTTTTTGGAGTATGTGGAGATGTGGAAATCAAGGGATAAAGTCATTTATTTGCACATCCCTATCTCAGCTTGGAAATGGTAGTGAGCTGTCTCCTTGAACTGCTGTGCCTTGGTTTATCTGGTGAAGGTATTCCCACAGGGGTGCTGGACAGGGAATTCCCGAATTTCATCTCAGTGACGCTGAAGAAATGATGACATAACTCCACAACAGAGTTGTGCCAAGTTGAGGTGGTGCCCTCATGTCCTTGTGTCCTGGTGGTAGAGCTCATGGAGCTAGGAAGTGCTGTCACAGAAGCCTAACACAGATGATACACCCTACCACCAGGGAATGCCAGTAATGGAAGGAATGAATGCTTTCCGTTAGATTAGTTACTGATCAAGCAGGCTGCTTTGTCCCAGCAGGAGTTAAGCTTCTTGTTCTGTAAGAAGTAGGAACAAGAGTTTGCCACTCAGCCCCTCAAACTTCTCCACCATTCAATAAGAATCTGGAAATGTGGAAGGGATAAAAATTAGGATTAATGTGAATGGCAGAAGAGACATAAGTGATTCAATAGTCCACTCCGGGATCTATTTCAAATGAGAACAAAAACTGCTGGGAAAACAGGTCTTGGCAGTACTTTGGGCCCGTCACGCTTTGTCAGAACTGCTTCATGAGGAGCATTTTTCCTGCTACTTATTATGTTATTCACTGGAGAGCCCCCCATCCATACAATCCTCTTTCAGTAGAGTACAATGTTTAACCACAGGGCATTTCAAAAATTCTGTTTTGGAGAGATTTCATTCCACATATCATCGCCTCAGCATTAGTGTAGAACCCCAGGACTGACTGACTGACTGACCCCTCAGCATGGGAGTCCAGTCCTTAAATCTGCTTTTCTTAGCTTACTTTCCTGGGCTGAGATTTGTTTGCCCCGCTGTCTTTTCTATGCCTCACTTCATTAACTGTAGCACAACAGGTATAAGTAACATTTAGATGTTGAAGCCAGGTAGTTTCATCAAAAGTGAGTGTTTCGCTGATATCTCCATTGACTTAATGGATTTTGCTCCACATCTGTTCCTGAATATCACAGGCACATGTTTAAGTTCCTGACTTCCATCTACCACTGTCTGTTTAGCTGTGATTTAGGTACAACTATAACTTGTGTTGGTTTTAAGGACAAGAAGCACTGTGGTCACTGAGTTCCACCAGGGATGCAACTGCCAACTGCCCTGCTGGAGATTGTGGAGATCTCAAAGGTCCTCTGTGATATCAAATGCTGCAAGGGTTAATGAATACAGGGGAAGCTGTTTGCTAGGTTTCGTAGTCGTCTGTAGCCTTAGATATTCGCCGGCAGAGACAGCTCGTAGTTGGACTGGATTTTGATGTTTCAGCTATACTCTCCATAGCAGCATTGAATTAAACATTGGCAGAGTTCACATCTACACTTGGCTTTACTTGTAAACAAATTCACTACTGAGTATGTAGGGGTCATTGTGAATGGCCATTAACACTGATAATATTGTATTAATCAAGGTGCATGACCATCAACGTGATGTGAGATGTACTGAGGATGTATGAAAGCTCCTACCTAGATAAATAAGAAAATAATGTTTAATAGAAAATTATATTGCATGCAAAATCAGACATTTGTGAAAATCTTGACATTGTTTAATTCTTATGTCGTCTGATCAGAATAATGAAATTTCTTCAACTGGGAACCAAGCAGAATACCAGCAAAGCCCGCATCTCCACTGCATCCTGTCATTTCAGTGCATTAGTGGTTAAGTAAGCCTGTGCAGTGTTTACCTCTGTGGTAAGTCTCTGAAGAGGAAGATGGTTATTTCTGTGCCATCTGGCAGGAGCGGTGAGTAGTCATACATGGCATCGTTGGTGACTCTGTCCCATCTCTGTTGTTTCACAAACTCTCGATTTTGCCCTTGGCACAGGCAGATAAGTGCAAGGTGAAGGAGAGATTGGCAAAGTACCTGGGACACCAACATTTCCAAGAAAAGCTGTGAATGGAAGTGTAAATAACCTCAGACATCAGCATCTAATATCTGTCCACTTTACATTAAAACATTTAGTACCAGATATTTCCACCATATCCCAAGGCCACGTAAAGCAATGAAGCGTCTTTGAATAGAAGTTGCTGTTATGCAGTCTGCCTCTTTTCTTGCCTGGGGTCCATTTAGTACTTTGTTACGGATTCTAGTCAGCTAAGCAGAGTAGAATAGAGCTGGATAGCTTCTCTCTGAACACTTGTTCTGACTCAAAAACAGTTTCCCTCCCCAAGCAGTAAGGCTGGTCAACACCTCCACCCACTAACTCCATCCCTACTTTATTATTCCTTGTCAATCACTTTATAACATTACTTTATGGACATGGAATCACTCTCTGTATATAAGCTATCTTGTGTATATATATTAATTGTGTGTGTATCTATCAATCTATATATATATATATATATATATATATAATGTGTGTCTTATTATCAGTGTGTTCATTAGCTTATTGTGTCTTTTTTTGTGCTACACCAGATTCAGAGTAACAATCATTTCATTCTTCTTTACCCAGGAAATGACATTAAGCAAACTTGAATTTTGAGTTTAATCTCATATCCATCATTTGGCAAGTTCTGCATCGACAACATTCAGATGTTTCTATCTGACTATGTTATAGCTGAGATACCCCGTGAGACCCTTAGGATCAAGGCTGACTTCAACTTCAGCTCTCTGGAGTGGGAGATGCTACTATAAGTATCCATTCCTTGTGAATTAGACAATGCAAGGTCTTGGTCCATTGGCACAGAGGTCCAAGGCACCTGGAGACCATCTCCCACTCCAGTTCACACACACCTGTATATGGAGACACACACACATACATACACTAATACATTTACACCTATCTTGGTATTTATGCACAGGATCTTGCTTACAGCCTTTTCTGTGGACCCTTCCCATACTGACACCCTATCCTCATTTCCTATCTACTTAGATTTTTCCCTTTTCCTTCCCTGCCACACTGCTCCAGTGTGCTACGATTCTTCAATCCTGACTTCTGGTGTTGTCTGAGTAGTGTTTGTATGTTTTCCCTCTCCCTATGTGGCTTTAGCTTCCTCTTACATTCGTGCAGGCTGGTAGGTTAACTGGCCAGTCAGGTACATACAAGAGACAACTGGGATTAGTGTAAATGAGTGCCTGACAGACAGCAGATGTGATGGGCTGAAGGACCTGTGACTGTAAACATTCCTACTTCTACAGCTGATGGTTTTTTCTTTTCCCTACAAAGGAAGCTGCCCGCTACCTGCTGAACATGCGCCACCCTCACCCCACCCCCCCGGAACTCTCTGAAGCCCATGGTCTAAGGCAAGCCACTCCCAACCCCTCAACCTCTCTCACAAAATCTCAGGAGGACATTCAGCTGCCTAGTGGTCTCCTGGGCCCTGTAGACAGGCTGGTGGCTCCCAATGCATCATTTCCAGGTCAATGAGAGCAGAAACAGCCTGTGGGATCCAGACCATCTACATATTACACTCACTGTATTAAGTGACCTTAGAGATGGGGTCTCTGTCTTCTGTATTTGAAAGCACCACCACCAGGTTTCACTCATGCATTGCTGAATTCAAGGATCAGCTGTTATCACAGTGACAGTTCTCCCTCTCAGCAGAAACCCCTCTCTACTCTGGCCCACATTCATCCTCCAGGTCATGATGGAGATCAGTGGAAATTCAGGAGTATGTTTATTTAAATGTGCCGTCTGGTCGAATTGTCAGCCAGGATTAATTTATTCTGCTCGGTAAAGCACAAATCCAAATGACCTATTGTTCAACATTGTGTTACCCAGTGGTGCAGGAAGCTTTGTTAAGGGAATTATGTTGAAACCATTCACAATACACACAAAATACAGAAAAAAACACAGGAAGGCACATACACAAACAGATATACAAAACAGATGAAATACAGCTCCATGAACAATGTACAAACAAGATTATTGCTTTGGCAGTTCTAGCAGGTCAAGAATGAAAAATCACATAAGCACAGCCAGATAGAAAACATACGTAAGACACCAAAACAGATGGAATGTTTGACAAAGGCTTGGTAACAGCAGCCATACAGAGATCCGCACCAAGTACTCCACAGGAGTACAGCAAGTGCAATTAAATAACCTTACAAAGTTATTGAAACATTTCACAAAAGATGTACTGTAGTCTGTAACAAGGCAATTGTGTTCACTTTACCTGAGATGTGTTTGGGTCCGATAGTCCTTTCTCCCTTCACAATGCTCCAGCCTTTCAAATTCTTTCGGACTGGTTTTGTTTGACAGAAACCCGTCACTGTAGCATCTAAAATTTTTATAAAATTTCTGTCGCTGAGGCTCTGTACTTACTAATGGCAGCAGGAGTGATGAAATGCATGCACGGCCTTAATCCCACTGGGACTGTGAGATTTGCCGGTGATGAAGCCGATGTTTGAGAGAATCAAGTGTGAAACAGGGTCCAATTCACATCTATCCAATTATACACAGCACTGCCCTGACATCACGGCAGCTCACAGTCAAGGGACATCCCATCTGTCGAGGATGCTCGATAATAGCAGGCAATTCCCAGAGGAGGAGAATGCAAGCAGCAGGAATGTTATGAATGCTAAATTGATTGTCAGGCAAAGAAGGGGAACACTGATTTAAATAAGGTTAAGAGGCAAAGGAGCATAAAGGATTTTTGAGTTTATATTAAAATGGGCAGAATGTTCTGTGTACAAAATTCTTCTGAAGCTGCAGACTTCATGAAAATGCACAATCTGGTGTATTGTTCTTTGTATAATACTTTATTATTTCACAGTAAATTGCATTTTCATAAAATGTGAAAACAATCTTTGGACAAATATTTAGAAGGCCATGTGGTCTGAATAAAATGAAATCCGTGACAGATTTTTGCAAAGGGCTTAACTCGTAAACAGTGTTCTCCTTTTTTATACTTTGTTGCTGTTAAAACCTGCCATCTGCCTTCTTTCTTAACATTCATGAGAAGCGATTAATTCACAAGCTAAGCAGACACTCCGGTACAATGCTGTGAGAGGGAAGAGCACTGTTAGGAAGGGGTAATGAGTGATCACAACACCATCAGAGGGGTCTTACTGACAGAACAGCAAAATGTCAGGCATGCTGAGGGATCACTGCACTGCTGAGGGCAAATACTGAGGCAGTATCACACTGTCCAGGCAGCAGTGTGACAGCAGTACTGATGGAAAGTGTACTAACAAAGAGACTTTGCAGTTTTGGACAGGGACACCTTACGTCTGTCACACTGTTGGAGCAATACCTTGGGAGTGCTGCAGTTTTTAGGGAACAGTGCACCATTGAAAGGGCAGCACTGAGAAACAGATTCAGATTTATTTATCACAAGTTCATGGAAACATTGAGTGAAATGTGCCATTTGCGTTAACAACCAGCACACCTGAGGATCAACTGGGGGCAGCCCACAAGTATCGCTGCACATTCTGGCGCCAGCGAAGCATGCCCACAATGCTTGGCAGAACAACACAGAGCATAACAGGCAACAAAACAATAATCCCAAAAAAGCCCTTTTCCTCCTTCCCCTTCCCCCACACACATAGACAGCCCTCCAACTGCAGAACAGACCTCCAGTCCTCAGGCTTTGACTATTGGACTTCGACTTCTGATTCACCTTAGGGTTTTGATCTATGGTATTGACCTCCGGACTAGCCTGTGATGGGACCCCAAACTCCAAGGAGTTGGTGGCTACACGGTCAAATGGATTATCCCATGAGTAACAGATTCAATTAAGGATCTCTTTGCACTTCGGCATGGGTGACGAAGATCCCATTTGATTCAAAGAAGAAGAGGATTTTCTCAGCAGGCCAGGCAGCATCTATGGAAAATAGTAAACAGTCGACAATTTGGACCAAGATGATTCATCAGGACTGAAAAGAAGGGGAATCCTGACCTCTCTTCCTTTCCAGACCTGATGAAGGGTCTTGGCCCAAAATGTTGACTGTTTACTCTTTTCCATTATTACTGCCTGGCCTGTTGAGTTCCTCCAGCATTTTATGTATGTTGCTTTGGATCTCCAGCATCTGCAGATTTTCTCATGTTTGTACAGATGATCTTCCTTGCTTCAAGAACAACTCTTTCCAAACCAGTATTGCCAAAAGACTGGTTGATTTAAGAGTCACCTCGGAGATGCTTTTCAATTTTGCCATATGGAAACTCGCTGTGTTATTTCTCAACCCAACAACATTTGTACGCTATCTGGGGCAATTTGAGATATTCATACCAGAGGCATATGCAAACCATTTTATTTACTGAGAGGAATGAAAGTCATCAGGTACACCCAGAAGATAAAACCTTTGATATAAAGCTGAGAAACGTCCTATCAATAAATGTGATGTATGAATTGTTTTGCACCATTTTAAGATGGATGCCAATATACTGGGGTAAAATTTGCCTTAAAATAACACACAGAGGAATGTATTACAGGCAGGTTATGTGCTCACATCTGATCTTGTTCCAACAGAAAAAAAGAAACGGTCAGGGAAATTGATTGGTGGGAGGTTGTTGTCCAGTGTTTTCACAGCTGTCGGAGCACATAGCTCTGTCCATCAAAACCTCCACTTTCATCTTTACAGATTCTTGTTGCAAATTTCTTCCAGGAAAAGGCAAGTGCAGATCTGCTTCTGTTAAGGAATAATTACAAACCCTCTATGATATTGAGGATGAAAGTGCAAACAAGAAATAAAGATTTCATTTCATATGAAGCTGATATTGATATTTTCCCCCTTCCTGAACAGTGCATGTTATTAATTAAATCAGAGCCAGTTCTGATGAAGGGTTCCGACCTGAAATGTTCACTGTTTTATTGATTTCTCAGGGGTAGGCAACCTCAAGCACAAGTTATTTTCTAGCATGCATTATTCATTAGTTTGAGGCAAAACATAACTGGATGTATTTAAATGGATAATTTCCATATTTCAAGATTTTTATGGCACTTATCTGGCCCACCATCTGCTCATTAATACGCCATCCAGCCCACAGAGGCAAAAAGGTTGTCGACCTCTGCCATAGATTCTGCCTGACCTGCTGAGTTCTTCCACCATTTTGTGTGTGCTACTCTGGATTTCCAGCATTTATGTCATTAATTAAATTGCCCAAGATCTTCTGAATTTGACTCAGTTAGGGTGCATGAATTTAAATGCC
Source organism: Mobula hypostoma (assembly GCF_963921235.1). NCBI lineage: Eukaryota > Metazoa > Chordata > Chondrichthyes > Myliobatiformes > Myliobatidae > Mobula > Mobula hypostoma. The sequence continues at coordinate 28,138,233 of NC_086114.1, forward strand.
AGTCAATGTTACTTACAGTGCTCTGCTTTGGAATCTAATTTCAATTAGTGCGGGTTCAGGGAATGTTAAGTAATTTATTGATTGGCCTTGAATTGGCACCACCTTATGGTTTGTGAAGACTTGCTAATGCATTCTTAAAAGCAATCAAGGCAGGCAAGAAATGTTAGCTTTGTTGTCACAGAATGTTAATATTTACATGGTTCCAGTACAGAACAGCCCACTCACTCTTCCATTACACAAGCTTGCTAAAACTCCTCTTTTCTCATATGTGTCATTCAATTAGACAACTATTAGCTCAGTCCATGCTGTTTTATTATACAAGTCTCTGCATACTTACATTTATCCACTGCACAACAGTTAGTCTGTGATCCATTATTCACCAGTCTGCCCACATCCACACAGTTCCATTGCACCACATCCTGCCCGTATGACCCCTGTTCCATTCCACAACAGCCCACTCACATTCTGATTCTTTTGTTACACAATACTCTGTGCACCCTTGTGTTGTGCTTTGCTCTTCCACTGTGCCATTAAACAATTGGTTCTTGTCCAATGAAACTGTCTAAACGTGTGATCTATCTATCTGCAGGCTTCACATTCATATTTTTTTCCATACTGGCCACAACCGCACTCCTTACCCCTTCAGTCAGGGGGCAGCATGGTAGTGTAGTAGTTATCATAATGCTTTACCGTGCTAGTGACTCAGGTTCAATTCCTGCTGCTGCTTGTAAGGAGTTTGTACGTTCTCCCCATGATCATGTGGGTTTCCTCCCACATTCTAAAGGCATATGAGTTAGTAGGTTAATTGGTCACATAGGTGTAACTGGGCAGTGTGGGCTCTTTGTTTGAGAAGGGCCTGTTAACATGCTGCATTTCTAAAAAAATTTTTTAAAAAACATAGAATCCGTGGCCCATCAATGGTGGGACAAAGTCCACTGAGCAAACAATGGGTAGCAGCTGGAATGTCTAGTATCACAAAGCTCATCATCGAGCCTTCCTCTTCTCGCTCATAAAAATACAGAGGCTGCATCTTGACTTGCACTATCAGTTATCAAGCCTTTAATTTCTTCCTGTTCACTGACCACTTCCCCCAGTGACTCAATTTATCACCATCCTTCAGTGAGTCGGTCTCTGGTTTCTGATCCTTCCTGCAGATTGTGCAGTAGAGAGTCTAAGGAATCCAAATGTTTGCAAACTGGAAACCTCATTCAGCTTTAGCTGATTGAACTTCACCTAATACCATAAGTTCTTCTGTTCTCTTCACTATAATATAAAACAGATAAAGAAATACCTAATCTTGGACAGCCCAGTACACATCTAGTGTATTTAAAGCTCTTATGAGAAGAAAATAAATAAACATTACTCAATTTCACTCCCCATTCCCATTCCAACAAGTCAGTCCTTGGCCTCCTCTACTGCCATGATGTGGCCACTCTCAGGCTGGGTTGGGGGGCAACACCTCATATTCCTTTTGGATAGCCTACAACTTGATGGTGTAAACATCAATTTATCCAATATGGTCATTTTTCCTCCTCCCCCTTCTCTCCTTTTGCATTCCCTATTCTGGCTCCCCTCTTACGCCTTCTCTTCTCCTCACCACCCTCTGGTGCCCCTCCTCATTCCCTTTTCCCCACGCTCCACTGTCTTCTCCCATCAGAGTCCTTCTTCTTCAGCTCTTTACCTTTTCCACCCATCACCTCCCGGCTTCTCACTTCATCCCTCCTTCCCCTCCCCCCACTTTCTTATTCTGCCTCCTCAATCCTACCTTCCCAGGCTCAATGAAGGGTCTCAGCCTGAAACATCAACTCTTTATTTCTCTCTGTAGATGCTGCCTGACCTGCTGAGTTCCTCCATCATTTTGTGTGCTTTAACCACTGTGCGTTATATGAAATGTTCTGGAGGAGAGTATGGCTTTTATAATTAAAACAACCACATTTTTCACAAATTCAATAAGATAACTAAATCTGAAATAAAAGCAGGAAAAATGGGGAGAACTCAGAGAATCAGGTGACAGCTCAGAAACAGACAAGAGGCTAAATGTTGGGGACGGATCAGTCAGCAACACTTCCACTTCAGAATCAAAAGACTGATCTGCTCCAGGGCACAATAGTGATGCTTCACTGCAGTACTGGGGCAGGGGTGCTGACTTGTGGAAGATATATTAAAGCCAGGTAGAATCCATCTATAGGTGAGCTGGCATGTTTTCCATGGAGTCCTGGCCACAATTCAACTCTCATTCAATATCATAATATCAATCAGTCCCACCAAGACCCAAAGTAAATGAGTCAGAACCATGGTCCAAGAGAAACTTCCACCTTGTCTCTTTTGCTGCAGCTGTGTTTGAAATAAAACCTGCTTGCCTTTCATCAAATTGTTATTTTCTGGTTTAGTAAATGAGATTTCCAGGGACAGGGCACAAAATATTGGGCAGTTGGTGCCATTAATTCTAAAACTGTTGGTTACATTTACAGCATGCCCACTATTGCAAGAAGGTTTCTCTCCAAAATAAATATTTTAGGTCAATGACCCATCATCAGGTGATCCACTGGTAAAAGGTCATTGACTCAAAGTGTTAATTTTGTTTCTCTGTCACAACACTGCTGAACCTCTCGTCACAATGCTAAGCAGCATTGCATCCATATTGTACTGACTCAGTACTTTTATATTTGTGTGCTGTAGCACTTACTTTATTTGCAGTTATTTTGTAAGTGTAAGGGGTTTCTTCTTTTATGTTACTGCGTAGGCTAATTAAAATGGCTTCTTTGTTATGTTATACTTGAAATGGCTTCTTTGTTATGTTAAATGCTGAGAAAGTTCTTGTGCTAGTAGTTTGTTTGGGTTAGATTAGTGATAAGAAGCGAACGAACCAATTGGGATAGATGTTATTCTTTCCAGAGTGTCTGTAAGTTATTGTGATGCGCGGGTTTTGGGGCAGAAGGCGCGAGAGAGAGAGAGAGGATGGACAAGGTGTTGTGAGTTGGTTAACGAGGGCAGACCCCGAGCAGGAGTCCGAGGTCCAGGTTGTTCGGCGAGGAGAGGAGACGGAGACGGACTCGTGTGGAGCGTCTAGTCGATCACCGTTGTTGGTCCCAGGCGGCAGGTCGAGGTGGTCCGAGGAGATCGTAAGGTGAAGAAGGAAGGTCCCGAGCTCCAACTGTTTGTGCACAAAGAGATTGAACTTTGATAAGTGTGGCGCCTTTTACCTGCCTTTTATATTTTATCTCTATTAATTATATAGTTCCAGTAATATCTATAAACTGTAATTCATTTAATCGTATCTGGTGCATTGTCTGTTATTTGCCGGGGTGGGGTACATCGCACAGCATCCACACAAACTAATTACCCAGTTTGGCGGGGCCGAGGGCTGTTTCCCTAGACAACAGCAAGCTGAGTAACTCTGAGGCTTGCCAGGGGGGCTACATTTGGGGGCTCGTCCAGGATTGGATTCAGTGGTGTGCTGTGTGGTTGCCCTGTTTAAGTCAGTAATGTGTGTCTTTGTGGGTTATTTGCTGGTTATTGCTGCATGCGTGTTGGGTGAGGTCTTTGTTCGAGTTCAGACTAGCGTTGACGAGTTGGTGGTGGGATTCGGGGCTGTCCATACTGTTGGGAGAGAGAGGAAAGAGTGGTCTGAGCGACCCTTAGGCTTGCCAGGGGGGCTACATAAATAACACTATTCTTTGCATTTCTGGTCAGATGCTAAACACATTTCATTGGCTTTTGTATCTGTACTCGGCATCATGACAATAAAGTTGAATCTAAACTAATCTAATCTAAATGTTTCCTAGCACGTTTTTGCATTTATTCCAGATTTCCAGATTCTATAGTTATTTTGTTTTTCTTTTGCCTTGCCTTGTTGTTCACCACATGAATGTAAGAAGTCCATTGAGCCTCTTTCATTTATTTCAGTTCATGTCTGATTTGCATCTTCACTGCATGTAGCTCTCCAGTCTCTGTCACTGTGACCTATCTATCCCCAAACCCCACTGTATGAAATTGCTTTGTATTGACGTATTTTTAAAATTTCTCTGACATGGTTCAAAAGGAGATATTCCCTCTCCTAATCTTTCATTCCCAGAATATCCTTGAACATCTCTAATTTCAAAGGAGAAATATCTGCATGATCCTGATTGTGGTCTGAAGAGGAACCTGATGAGAGTGTGGTATCATACTAACTACAAGAGGAGCTCAGAGCTACCATGTGGCAAGTGCCTTACTCCCTGGCATCCCAAATCCTTTCAACCATCAGTATTGTACAACAGGAGTATATTGGAGTATAAGTGCATCTCCAACAGTTTGCAAGAAGCAAGAGAAGATGGCGGCGTGACAGCAGCGCGCGTGGCCTCTCCGGTGAATGATATCTGTAATCTGTCAAGTAGGGGACCGTGCACAATTCTGATTTGATGGAGACGTACGTGAGAGTATGGAGGAACATCTGGAAAACTTATGAAATGCCTGCTTCGCTGCACTGCTACTGTGTGGTAACCGGAATCTCTGGAGCAGAAGGCCCTGAATCCTCGGCTTTGCTTGTTTCAGCAGCCAGGGCTAGGTTGAAGATGCTCAGCAGAGGATGGCGCTCGGGAGGCTGTATCGGAGGGGTTGGTCGGAGGCTCGAAGTTTTCGGACGGATGGACTCAGTGTCGGCTGTGGTTGGCTGCTTCCAAGGCATTGGCAAGTTGAAGGTGCTTGGAGGTTTATGGCAGGGAGTTTCTCCCTTTTGCCGCCTGCTATCAGGGACTCGGGAGTTGATCGACTCAGGGACTTTGAGACTTTTTTTACCGTGCCCATGGTTTGTTCTTCATCAAATTATGGTATTGCTTTGCACTGCTGTAACTATATGTTATAATTATGTGGTTCTGTCAGTGTTAGTCTTTGGTTTGTCTTGTTTTCTGTGATATCACTCCGGAGAAACATTGTATCATTTCTTAACGCATGTATGCATTTCTAAATGACAATAAAAGAGGACTGAGTGCTCTCATAATCTAAAAAGCTCAACACCATCTATAGATGGCATAGCTGGTAGAGCTGCGGTCTTCCTGCTCCCACGACAACTGGAAACTACTCCATGATTCAATGCCAGTCATATGCCTTTGGATGTGGGTGGAAACCAGAACATCGGAAGGAAACACATGGTTGTTCAAAGGTTAATTGACCAATGTAAATGGTCCACTCTGTGTAACTGAGTGATAGAACCTGGCAAGGATTGAAAGGAATGTAGTAGGAAGAATGAATTAGGATTAGCATTGCACTGGTGTAAATAGACGCTTGATAATCACATGAACTCGATGAGCCGAAGGACCTGTTTTGTGCTGTATGAGAGCTTGGGAAAATGCAATCCAAAATATGAAGTATTTCCTCCAATGTGCTACCTACAAGACTGCCAACTGAAGAGTCTTTGTGCAAGGATATTCACCGAAGTTTCCTTCATTTTTCCTTTTCACCAATTTTATCCAATGTATCAGCTTGATGTGTTATCAACATTTAGTCTAGCTTTATTGCTGCTGTCTTGCATGTATATCACATCTGCTCTCAACAACCTTCCACACAGCTGAAGTGTTACCTGCTTGAGTCACCTCCAAAACAAAAGGCTCAGCTTAAGAAAAGGATTAAAATAGTCTTCTGCAAAGCTGTTACTATGTGAAACACTGCAACAAAACACTTCAAGTTACTTTTTTCAGAATAGATCAAGTGCAATATAATTTTTTAAAATTCTTTCCTATAAACTATAAAGGTCCAAGTTGGGCCATTCACTTTGGGCCTTATTAGCTGCTTCTTGGAAAACTGAGTTCAACAACACGATAGAGTCCTCACTGTTCATAAGCTGGAAGATCACCTGACTATCCCTTGTAGGGTGCCAGAACTTCCTTTGTTTCACCAGTGAATGATGGTAAAACCCTCGATGGTGTTTCCTGGCTGTGCATTTGTGGTTTCATTCCCACCCCCGCCTCTAAAAAGGCACAGTTGTGTAACATCACCATGGCTTCCACGTCTGTCTTCTTAGAGGAAGAGAGAATCTCTAAAAAAAACACAAATAAAAAATATTCTGGTTAATTCCTGTCTTCACTTAATTGTTTGCCTCACTGGCTGGGCAACCAATTACATGGGTCACCAATGGGAATGATTGTAAATTTCACTTCTCCCTCCCACATCAATATTCCCATTCCCTTGTGGGGAGGGAAGGAAGCATGTTTTTTTTAAACTATTGCTGACCCATACTCTCCCACCTGCTCCCAATAACCTTAAGTCTTCGACTGAGCCAGAGACTCTAGGTCTCTCAATTTGAGGCCTCTATCATTTGGCAGTTCAGGCACGCTGAACCTTCTCAGTGAAGCTTGATTACAGAAAGGTAAAAGGCTAGCAGATTTTGGCTCCCAATGGTATCAAGGCACCTGCTTCCCTGGTTAACAGGGGGCCAAAGATGGCCATCGTAATGCCACTCTATCCAAAACACAAAATAATCTGCAGATGCTGGGGTCAAAGCAACACTCACAATACGCTGGAGGAACTCAGCAGCTCGGGCAGCATCCGTGGAAAAGATTGTTTGACGTTTCGGGCCGGAAAGGCTTCCTGGCGAAGCGATACTGCCCGACCTGCTGAGTTCCTCCAGCGCGTTGTGAGTGTTGCCACTCTATCCATCTGCCCACTGCCAACCAGAATGAAGGCAAGACTTCGCAATTACCTCCATAATAGTTGGATGGAATGTGACTCTTTGTATGAAAATAACTACCACAGTTTGATACATTGGCTGCAAGAACATTCAACCACTCCAAAATAACACCAAGGATTCTTCCATTCCTACATTAAGAAGAAAACAGAGCCTCACTTTAGAGAGATCGGGCAGCACTCCCTCAGTACTCCATTGACACATTCTGCCAAAGTATTTCTGCTGAGGACTCGGAGGTGGAACTTGAACACATAACAGCCTCTCAAATAATGAATAAACCTCATTAAATAATTGTATACACAACATTTCATATAATCCCCTCAGACTTTTATGTAATCTGCATATGAATTAAAGGTCCGTCTATGTTTAATAACAGAATACTAATTTATTTTGCACTCCAAATCATGTTTATCTACAGTCTTAAACAGCTTTGCTTATGAATCATTTGTGTGATTTAATTGGTGAGAGCATCACTGAGCATGGTTAAAAGCATAGAAGCCTCTTGACACATAGATTTTGTTGATTTAGAATTGAAATATACAAAAGAATTTCCCATTCCCTGACATGTGTCAAATGAACTAATAAATAATACCCTCATGTATTGCAGAAACTGGTTCTTACAGAACAGCAAGAGTTCATTCAGTCCTATGTGCCTCAGTCTGCTCTTTGATAGAAATCTCCAAATCAATCCATTCTCCCTGCCCTAATGCTGGATAAGAGATACGGTTAAATATGTTATATTCCAAATCACTACAATTTGAAGTTCAAAGTTATTATCAAAGTACCTACATATCACCACATACAACCCTGACATTCTCTTTCCTGCGGGCATACTCAGCAAATCTATAGAATAGTAACTGTAAACAGGATCAATGAAAGAGCAAGAGCATATAAGACAACAAACTATTGAGGTGCAACTATAAATAAATAGCAATAAATAACAAGAGCATGAAATAATAAGGTAAACAATCCTTAAACTGAGCTCATTGGTTATGGGAGCATCTCAATAGATGAGTGTAGGTATCCTCTTTTGTTCAAGAGCCTGCTGGTTGAAGGGTAGTAACTGCTCTTGAACCTGGTGGTGCAAGTCCTGAGGCACTTGTACCTTCGACCTGATGACAGCAGTGAGAAAAAAGCACGACCTGGGTAGTGAAGATCTTTGTTGTTGGATGCTGCTTTCCTATGGCAACGTTTCATGTAGATGTGCTCAATGGTTGGGAGGGCTTTACCTGTGATGTACTAGTCTGAATCCAATACATTTTGTAGGATTTTCCATTCATAGGCTTTGGTATTTCTATACTAGGCCAAAATGCAACCAATTCACTGTAAAATAAGATTTCTGTTCCTCACGCTTCTGGTTCCTTAATATCTCAAATTTGTATCTTCTGATTTCTAGCTTACCTGCTAGAAATAGGAACAAATTCTTCTATTTTGTAAAATCAGGCAAAAATCCATTTTTAAAAAACATAAAAGCTAATAAAGCAACATCAATGAAATCAAATGAATCTGCTATAAGCAAAAAAAAACAATCTGAGATAAGGAAATACAAGAGATTCTGCAGACATTAGATATCCAGAGTAACACACACAAAATGCTGGAGATGAAGGTACAGGAGGCTGGATAAAAAAGAAATTGAGGAATGTAAGTGTTCTGTATATCTCATTATTACAGTGCCCAGGATGTTAGAAGGCATTATATTATGGGATAGAAACTTACCTGTAAACAGCTTGAAATAGGGAACCAAATGTAATGTTGCATGGAGGGGAACAGATAAAAAAGAAGGCAGAGAGATTGAGGTGGATGAGTAGCAAGAGAAGTGCAGATGGTGGAGTTCCAAAATTAAAAAGCAAGAATGCCGGAGATACTTTATTTATTTTTATTTGTTGCGGTTTAGTGCGGAATAGGCTCTTCCAGTCCTTCGAGCCGCGCCTCCCAGCAATCCTCAATTTAACCACTGCCTCATCACGGGACAATTTACAATGACCAATTAACCTATCAACTAGAAGGCCTTTGGACATTGAACCGGAGCACCCAGAGGAAACCCACATGGTCACGGGGAGAATGTACAAACTCCCTACAGGCAGTGGCGGGAATTGAACCCAGGTCATTGGTACTGTAAAGCATTGTACTAACCACTATGCTACCATGCTTAGCAGGTCAGGCTGTAGCTGTATCTGTGTAGAGGTCAATGAACTTTCAACACAACATTCCTGAGTTAAGAAGATGTGTGGAGAAGGTTAGAGAGCAAAAATTGCAGAACTGGTTAAGAATGAGTTGAGAGTAGGTAGGTTAATGAATAGCTCCTGCGGCGACCTATCAAATTACCACAACTTATTGAAAGGAAAGGCATTCTAGATTTTAATCAAAATATCAATTGTCAGAGAACCACAGCTTGGAATTTTCAAATTTAGCATTAATAGTACAAACATTAAAAACCAAGATCATAGCTGCCACTTCTGTGTAGTGATGGAGACTGCGGCAACTTTAGGGATTGTCTTTCAGATAAGACATTGAACCTACAACATCACAGAAGAGTCTTACATCACAGCTATGTTAACACTTCAAAAGCACTTCATAGTCTGCAAGGGATTCGAGGCTGAGAAAGGCGCCAAAGCTTCAATTAAATATTTCAGAAACCCTACCTTTGACCAGCAGAGGGTGCCCCAGGATAGATTTCAGCTACCCTCTTGCTCTATGCAAATTCAGGCATGGGTGGCAGTGTTGGTTGCCCATCAATTTTGTCAATGATGATTGTGTTTGTGCAGCTCATCTGATGTGTATTTGGAGGTGATTGTAGAGGCCAGTTCTTCATCGGCATAGACATTCACAGTGCGGTCAAGGGAGTTGTCCTGATTCTGTAGGCACGGCTGTTGCTGCTTTCCTCTTCTGTCGGGCGGTCTCCAGGACCATGTGACACCTATCTTCTAAGTTGCTGTGAGCAAGTTTCACCAAAGCGTGCCAACCAGTTCTGCCTTGTGCCCTATGTTCCAAATGCTGGGGAGAAAGCCCATTATCAGCAATGCTGGCTTTCACACAGAGTTTATACCTCTGCTTCCCTGTGATAACTGGCCATAGAGCAGCTGCTTAGGGAGTCTGGAGTCCTCCATGTCTGGTCCAACAAAGCTGTGCTTTCAGGATCATGGCTTCAATACTGGTGGTCTTTGGCCTATTGAGGACTTCCAGGTTTGTGATATGGTCATGCCAGTGGATACCCATAAAGGATCTCAGACTGCACATGTCGCTCCAGTAGTTTGAGTTGTCTTTTGTATATGGTCCACAGCAGTTCATAACCACACAGAAGGCTAGTGACTTCAATGGCCTTATACAAGTTGATCTTAGTGGATGTCCGGATGTTGTGCTGGTTTAACACACGTGATCGCAGGCGGCCCAGGCTCTGACTAGCCTCTGGTGTTGGTTTCTTTATCCAAGGAACCACTGCTGGAGATGACACTGGCGAGGTATTTAAATTCCTTTACAGTACTATCCTTAGTGTTGTGCCTTTGATGGTGATGTAAGGCGGCACAGCAGTGGATCCAGGAGCAGGCTGAAATGAGGCTTCTGTTTCGCCCAGGCTGATGAGGCCAAATGGACCTGAGACTTCTGCAAGCCTATCAACAACCAGTTGCAGATCAGACTCGGTGTGGGCCATTAGACAGCAGTTGTCCACATAGAGTGTTTCAAGGATGACTCTTTTAACTGTCTTGGATTTGGATTTTTGGTGACACAGATCAAACAATGATCCAGTAAGTACACCCCATGTTCAAGGTCCCTGACTGCGTGTTTGAGTACGCCTGTTAAAAAGAGGTTGACAGCATGGGGGGGGGGGGTTGTGGGGGGACCAGCACGCACCCTTGCTTCAAGCCATTTAAGATACTGAATGGCTCTGATCCTTCCCCATTTGAGAGGACAAGGCCAGCTATATCATCAGGGAAGAGGCGGGTAAGATTGATGAACTCCCATAGTCATCCTAACTTTGACAAGATTGCCCAGACCGCTTCTCTGTTCACCATGTCAAGGCCTTGGTTAAATCTAGGAAGATAATGTACAGATCCAGGTCCTGCTCAATACATTTTTCTAGAACCGAACAGACAGTGGACATTATACTGATGGTGCATCTTCCAGGATGGAACCTGCGCTGTGTCTTGGGCTGGTTCTTCTCTGATATGGTGGTGAATAGGTGGTTGAGAATGATGTGAACTAGGACCTTCCCAGCAATCAAAGGCAGTGAGATGCTATGGTAGTTACCGCAGCCAGCTTTGTTGCCTTTGTTCTTGAAAAGAGGTATGATCAAACCGTCGCTGAATTCATTGGGCATGTCTTCATCTTCCCAAATGCTTGTCAGAATGTCATGGAAGGCCCTTAGGGCAACTGGGCTCATGGATTTAAAGATCTCAATAGGGATTCAGTCCTTCCCAGAGGCTGTTCTGGAATTTAAGTGAGCAACAGCTTACTTGACTTCAGCCATTGTAGAAGGGAGGTCGAGGCTGTTGGCAGTGAGTTTCTGGGGTATCTGATCGAGTGCAGCCTGGCCTACTGTAGAGAGCCAGTTGAAAACATTGCTGAAGTGCTCTCTCCACCTGTCATTAATGCTCTGTTTCTCTCTGAGCAGGACTGTGCCATCTGCTGACATTAGGAGTATGGTCCATAGATTGCTCTAATGGCACTGAAGACCATCCTGAAGTTTTTGGTGTCAGTATAGTAGTACTGGATTTCCTCTGCCTTTCTCTCCCAACATTCAGCTTGCATGTTGCATGGTATGGTCCTCAATCTCGCCAGGAAGTGGAGGCGCTACTTTTGACCTTAGTCAGCATGTTTCTCAGCCAACGCATAAGGGAGGCCACACCATAGAACCATAGAAACTACAGCACAGAAACAGGCCTTTTGGCCCTTCTTGGCTGTGCCGAACCATTTTCTGCCTAGTCTCACTGACCTGCACACGGACCATATCCCTCTATACATCTCCCATCCATATATCTGTCCAATTTATTCTTAAATGTTAAAAAAGAACCCGCATTTACCACCTCGTCTGGCAGCTCATTCCATACTCCCACCACTCTCTGTGTGAAGAAGCCTCCCCTAATGTTCCCTTTAAACTTTTCCCCCCTCACCCTTAACCCATGTCCTCTGGTTTTTTTCTCCCCTTGCCTCAGTGGAAAAAGTCTGCTTGCATTCACTCTATCTATACCCGTCATAATTTTATATACCTCTATCAAATCTCCCCTCATTCTTCTACGCTCCAGGGAATAAAGTCCTAACCTATTCAACCTTTCTCTGTAACTGAGTTTCTCAAGTCCCGGCAACAACCTTGTAAACCTTCTCTGTACCCTTTCAACCTTATTTATATCCTTCCTGTAATTTGGTAACCAAAACTGAACACAATACTCCAGATTCGGCCGCACCAATGCCTTACACAACCTCATCATAACATTCCAGCTCTTATACTCAATACTTCGATTAATAAAGGCCAATGTACTAAAAGCTCTCTTTACGACCCTATCGACCTGTGACGCCACTTTTAGGGAATTTTGTATCTGTATTCCTAGATCCCTCTGTTCCACTGCACTCCTCAGTGCCTTACCATTAACCCTGTATGTTCTACCTACACGTTAGATTTAGTCATGTCAAAAGGACTTAACATTAACGTGACTCAGATTCTAGATATTGGCTTTTCAGATTATGACTGTATTTTCTTTAACGTAACAATATCTGTTACTAAAACTAAAAGGAGTGTGTTGTAAGAGCCTTTTTTTGGTATCATAGCTGCTTCTAGGTTTCTGATATTCTTGACAGTCAGTCTAAATTTAGTGTTTACTCCAATACAGCCTGTCTTGTATATAATAAGGTAGAAAATTTTAATGCTGAACTGAGGGCAGTGGATGACATAGTATCCCCTGAAAATCATGTTAAGAAATCATTTACTATTATTATACGATGGAAAATTCAAGCATTCTATAAAGTCAAAAGAGTGTTGTAAGACAGCAAGAATGGAGGAAGACTAGACAGTTCACTATGAAATCTTGAGTGTTCATATAACTAAACACAACACAGCAGTTCATCTTGAGAGACAATCATACTTTTCTAAACTTATTAATGGCAGTGCAAGAGTATTATTTTCAACCATTTTTCGTCTATTAAACCCAGCTCCATTGATGAAATGGTTGCTGAAAGCATCTGAGGCTAAAAGTGAGAGTTTTGCTGCATTTTAATAGAATAAGTAAATAAGATGTAATATAAAACAGACCTCAAGAATAAAGCTTGTTGAATCTCAAGAATCTCAACACTGTGAACTAAACTCCTTTACTTCTATTAGTTTACCTGAACTTCAGGAAATAACTACTCAGCTAACACTGTCCACTTCTGTTCTTGATCCTATTCCCACAGGCTTTTTAAAAGAAGTTTTTGATGCACTAGTTGACAGAGTACTTGATATAGTTAATTGCTCACTAGTTTCTGGCATTTTTCTGGATTTTTTGAACACCGTAGTTGTTATATCCTTGTTTAAGAAAAATTCCAGTCCTGAGGAAGGGTCTCGGCCTGAAACATCAACTGTTCACTCATTTCCATAGATGGTACTTGACCTGCTGAGATCCTTCAGCATTTTGTGTGTGTTGCTTAAGAAAAATAATCTAGACTGCTTGGTTTTGGACAATTTTAGACAATTTGGACAATTTTATTTCCAACTTGTCTTATCTTAGTAAAATTTTAGAAAAAGTAGTTTTTCGACAATTAAGTGATTACTTGAATAAAAATTCTATTCCTGACAAGTATCAATCAGGTTTTAGATCATATCATAGCATAGAAATTGCATTGCTTAAACTAATTAATGACTAATGGCTTAATGGCGATGCAGGTAACAAATCAATTCTTGTTCTGTTAGATTTCAGCGCAGCATTTGATACCATTGACCACAGTCTTCTCATAAACCACCTTGGTCAATGAATAGGTCTTTCTGGTAATGCCTTAATCTGGTTTCAATCTTATATAACAGGAAGAAAATTCCTTGTTAACTGCAGTGATTGTGCGTCTAAGATCTATGATATTGTGTTTGGTGTGCAGCAAGGATTATTCTTGTTGTTCTCACTTTACATGCTCTAATTAGGCCAGATTATTTCAAAGTACAAGGTGAATTACCACAGCCATGCAGATGACACACAACTGTATTTGTCTATTACATCAGATGACCCTGAGGCTCTAAACCCTCTGGTCTGGTGTCTTATTAACATTACAGAGTGGATGTTCGAATTTCCTTAAACTAACTAAGGAAAAAAACAGAAATTTTGGCGATTGCAGCAATAAAAAAGTGAGAATCTTAGAAATAAACGATCATCTGGCTTTACAAATCAAACCAGAAATAAAGAATTTAGGCATTATTATTGACTCTCAGCTAAATTTTAAATCACAAATTAATCATATTACTGAGACTGCATCCTTTCATCTAAGAAGCATTGCAAGGGTTTGATTTCAAGATGCAGGAAAATTGTCATGCGCTTTTGTTTTTAGCCGATTAGACTACTGTAATGCACTCTTTTAGGACTGTCCATTAAAGATATAAATTGGCTGCAGCTTGTTTAATGTTCAGCAGCATCTTAACCCATAAAAGAAAATCTGAGCACATTTCACTGGTTTTGGCATCATTACACTGGCTGTGTCCTTTAGGATCAGTTTTAAAATGCTCCTAATTGTATATAAGGCTCTGAATAACCTAGCTTCTCCGTATATTTTGAAATGTCTATCCCCTTACATCCCTAATCATAGTCTTAGATCCATGAATACTGGTTTGCTTAATGTCCCTAGAGCCAAGCATATAAGAACTGGTAGTACAGCCTTTTGCTCCTATGCACCAAAAATCTGGAATTCTCAACTGATTGCGATATGCCAGGCTAGTACTGTGGAAAGTTTCAAAGCACTTCTAAAAACCTACTTTTTTAATTTGGCCTACCTGTAGGATTACTTAATGCCTATTGATGTTGATTACATTTATATAATTTGGTATATTCAATTACATTTTATTACATGTTTGTCTTTATTTATGATTTTAAATTTGTCTCGTAGTTTATGACTATAATTGTAATTTAGCTTTACCATCTATGTAAAGATCTTTCAGCCTGTATCTTAATATATGAAAGGTGCTATATAAATAAAGTTGAAGTTATTATTACTATATTTTTTTAACGAAAGAGGGGTGTTGAGGGAGCAGGTGAGATCATCCGTGATATACTGTATACTCTAAAAACTTGGTGCTACTGACTCCCTTCACAGAGGAGCCATTGCTATGCTGTAGGGAGTGGTCAGCATGCCCCTTCCTGAAGTCCGCAATCGTCTCTTTAGTCTTGTCCATGTTGAGACTGAAGTTGTTGTGTTCACACTAATCCACAAGCACTCTATCTCCTCCCTTTATGCCGACTCATTATTGTTGCTGATGAGGCCAAACACTGTCGTGTCATCAGTGAATATAATGATGTGGTTAGACTGGATCTAGCAGCACAGATGTGCATTAGCAGTGTGAACTGCAGCTGTGTGAGCATGCAGCCCTGGGGGGGGGATGGGTTGGGGTGGCGTGCTGGTACTCAGCATGAGGGAGACAGAGATGCTGCTGCCAACATTGACTCCCTGAGGTCTCTCTGTCAAGAAGTTCAAGATCCAATTACAGAGGGTCATGTTGAGATCCCACAAGGACAGTTTACCCACGAGCTTCTGAGGACTGATCGTATTGAACACCGAACTGATGAACAGCACTCTGACATAGGAGAAGATATGAATGGAGAAAACAATAGAAAAAGACATGAGACTATGCCATAGCTATAATAATATAGGAGATTTGCATTTGGATATATGTATAAATTGTTTGATTTGGGAAAATTAAGTCAGACAAAAAGAAATATGACACAAGCCTCCAGGGATAGGTGCACCCAGAGTAGGGAGTCTGTAGTAAATGATGTGACTACACCCTCACTCAAAACACCTTTGTATGTTATATTAATTCCTCACTGTCCTTGGCAAAGTGATAGTGAGCCACCATCTGGAGTTGTTGCTGTCCATATGGGGAAAGTGTTTACAAAGTGCTGTAAGGAGCTGTTCAAATACTTAGACCCAATGATGATGAAGGACCAGCAATATGTTTAAGTCAAACAGTCCGTGATTCAGATGAAATGGTATTCACATTCATCCACTTCCATTTGTATACAAAGAGATGAGCTGTATGAGCTGCTCATCACTTACGGTATGTTTATCAAACAACTTCCCCAAGGCTGCAATCCAATCATCCATCTTTCCTACTGTGCTGAAATAAATCTATTACGTACCTTTGAGGCAAGGTCACTGAGTAATTTCAGGACAATATTTCTTATTTGATTCACTAAATGCCCAGCAGCCAATGTAAATCAGTGCACTATTATCATCCTAAGATTAGCAACATGCCTCCATTTTTCCTGTTGTTCAATAGTTCCCTCTGCTGAGTGCTGAAAAAATATAGAGCTGACAAACTCCTTGCACTTTGTGAATACATTAGTTACGCTCTTTGATCATATTTGATTTTCCACTCCAGTTCCCATACTAATACAAATTGGCAGAAGCAGGTTTGGAGTGCAGGCAGCAGAAAAACCAGTGAGCAATAAAAATGAGCAGAGCAAATCCTTCCTTTCGAGATCTAGTAGAGAGGTGCTGCCCTTTTAAAAGGCTGCTGCTTTCTGAATTTTTAACAGAGGATTCATTCAGTCCAACACCGGCAAAGCTCTTCCAACCACTGAGCACATTTACATGCAGTATGTATTTCCTTTACAGGAAAGCAGCATCCATCATCAGGGACCCCCACACCCAGGACATGTTCTCTTCTCACTCCTGCCATCAGGAAGGAGGTACAGAAGCCTCAAGACTCACACCACTAGGTTCAGGAACAGTTATTACCCCTTAACCATCAAGCTCTTGAACCAATGGGGATAACTGCTCTCAACTTCACTTACCCCATCATTGAAATGGTCCCCCAACCTATGATTTCACTTTGAAGGACTCTTCATCTCATGTTCTCGATATTTATTGATTATTTGTTTAATATTATTATTTCTTTCTTTTTGTATTTGCACAGTTTGTTGTTTTTTTGCACACTGGTTGAATGTCGAAGGTGGTATGACCTTTCATGATTCTATTACGGCTATTATTCTAATAAGGATATATTTCTATAGATGTGTGGTGGAAAGTGTGCTGATTGGCTAGATTATGGTCTGGTATAGAAACACCAGGAAAAAGCCTATTAAAGGTAGTGGATTCGGCCCAGTACATCATGAATAAAGCCAACCATTGTGCACATCTACATGAAACATTGTAGAAAAGCAGCATCCATCATCAAGTATCCTCACCGCCCAGGTCATTCTCTTTTTTCATTGTTGCTATCATGTAGAACAGAGGTGGCCAATCTTTTACATTCCATGCGTCAATTTTTTCATGCACGAGTTCAGATGAGCCATACAGCTCTTATACCCCCATTCAATTCTTGTAAACATATGTTAATATAGACATATTTAGCATTTTTACATGATATATTGATTTAATATTGTTACAAATTGTAACGTTTTAGAAACAAACCAGCAGCAAGAGATTTCACACTGAGTCAGGTTTCTGTCACAGGAATATCATCTTCCAGTGGTTACCACACAACACACCCAGGCAAGGGCTACACAAGCGGTCCCACAAGATATCCCAAAATCCACTCCTATGGATTATATGAAGTGACAGTCACACATTCCTTGTGCACCATGTGCCGATGTTTAACCCAATCTTTTGGGCTTAAAAGAGTTCAAACTATTGCAGTGATCAGCCGAAATCCCAACAGCTGGTCTCCTCTCTCTCTCTCTGCCTGTGTAAAAATCTGAAGCAAACTCCTTTAGCCTGTGACTGATGTCATAGTCCCACCTCACTCAGGCGCTTAAAGCAACAGTTCACAGTAAATGAAACCTGTGGGTTCATAACAATATAAAAACAAGATAAACATTACTTACCTTAATGAGACTTTTAACAAATATATTTTGTCTTCTTTTGATTTCTTCCTTTTTCTTAATCACATATTCTTTCTGTAACTCAGACCCAAGCACTAGCTTCAGTTTTCCTTCTATTTCAGTCTGATGGTGTGTTTTATAGCATCTATTAAGATCATGTCTTCTATTATGTGAGAAAGTGTTTTCACAAACAATGCACAATGGTTTTCCTGACGGATCTGCTATAAATAAGAACTCATTTTCCCACAGTTCATTGAATTCACGCTTACTAGCACCTTCTGCTTTTCTTTTGCTCATTTTCTTTTGCACTGTGATGGGTAACTGAATGTAAAAACAAGGCTTAATTTTCGAAAAAGTACAAAACGCAAACGTTCACAAAGGACGAACAAAGCCCAACTCCATAGCGCACGAGTGTCAATTATAAACTGACTGGCAAAAACCTGCGATGCACCACTGGTGCAGTCGCCTGGCGCCGCAGGATCAAACAGGTATCAAACGTGTATTCAACAGTTATAGAACCACAGTCCTTCTTCCCTAGTTTGACTCATTGAACATTTTTTTAAACATTGAAAACAGATTAATGTGAAGGAAGATAACATTCACCAAAAAGTGTGCACGAAATAATAAAATCGCTAAAAATAATTATTAAGTTTTAGATTTATTCTCAGTAAACCCATTTCTAGCTTTAAGCTATTTGAATTGCCATTACAGATTTTTTTTCTACAAATCGGTGTTTGGTTAATACTTTTTGCACGAGTGGGCTTACTTTTTTTATTATTATCACTGGGGTGCAATGCGCCACTTCTAATCATCCAATGCGCCACTTTTGGTGCATGCGTTATAGGTTGGCCATCCCTGATGTAGAAGGTACAAGTGCTTCAGGACTCCACTACTAGGTTCAAGAACAGTTACTACCCTTCAACCATCAGGCTCTTGAACAAAAGAGGATAACTATACTCATTCTACAAACGTTTGTATTTCTGGTGTTCCTACAACCAATAATCTCACTTTAAGGACCTTTATCTTGTTATTTCATGCTCTGTTATTTATTATTATTCACTTATATTTGCATTTGCTGTTTGTTATTTTCTATGCTCCTGCTCTTTCATTGATCCTGTTTAGTTGCTGTTCTGAGATTTGCTAAGCTGCCTGCAGGAAAAAGAATCTTGGGGTTGTATGTGGTGACATGTATGTACACTGGTAATAAATTTTACTTTGAACTTTTGAACTTTATTGAGTATGCCCACAAGAAAATCAATCTTAGGGATGTACATGGTGACATATACATACTTCGATTATAAATTTACTCTGAACTTTGACTCCTTCTATTCAACTTCAGTAATCAGAAACTCTCTATTATTTATTTTTTATATATATAATTGGCATGATTTGTCTTCTTTTGCACATTGGTTGTTTGTCAGACTTTGTTATGTATAGATTTTCATAAGTTCTATTGCATTTTTTATTTTCCTGTAAGTGCCTGCAAGATAATAAATCTTAAGGTAGTATATGATAACATATACATATTTTGACAATAAATTTACCTTGAACTTTGAAGTAAGGATGGGCACCTTCATCTGGTTGGGATCATGAATGACTTGCTTTTACTCTTGTTCCATAGGTTCTGAGGTGACTTATGAGGCCAATGTGGAAACTATCAACTCCTCCCCCAGAGAGAGTAGGAGATGCCTAATGGGGCAGGCTGGTGGACAGCTTGTGAGGTGGCATGTTCCTTCCATCATTTATACAGGTGTCCATTTGTTCTTAAAGTGGGAATTCAACGTTCCCAATGCCATTCAAGTCTCTTTCTCTACCTTTAGCAGTCATCAGTCTGTGATTCCCAAAAGGTCGGAGGGAATGTTGCACTTTGTCCTACCCCTCCTCCAAGAAGGTTCATCTTTTGCTCTGTGCTCTTTGTACCACCTTACCATGCCAGAGTTTGGGTTAGAGTACCTGTTTCAAAAGTGTGGTGTTGGGCTTGCACACAATATGGCTTGTATATTCCACTGACTAACTAGGGCTTCAGTCTAGGGATATGTTAGCACTGCTTTGTATTTGGTGAGGCTGCATTAGTGGTACCTTTCCAGTGCCTTGTAGTTCTAGCAATATGTAGAAAAGGTCTCAGAAAGACACGGGGGCAGCAGAGATCACTGCTACCCTGTAGGGTATGCTATGTCCTGCTCTTCATATCATCTCACAACTACACTCTTCCTCCTTTGAATAGACTGTGGATTTCATCACATGTCTGTCTGAGGTGATTCCTGAGATCGATCTCGAGATATAAGAAAGGTCATGGGTGAAAGGTGAAATGTTTAAGGGGAAGACGAGGGAAACTTCACTCAGAGAGTGGTGACAGAGTGTGGAACAAGCTGCCAGCAGAAGTGTGGATACCGATTTGATTTTAACATTTAAGAGAAATTTGGAAAGGTACATGAATGGGAGTGGTGTGGAGGGCGATGGTCCAGGTGCTGGTCGATGGACTGGGAAGATTAATAGTTTGGCACAGATTAGATGGGCCAAAAGGCCTGTTTCTGTGCTGTACAAGGTCAGCACCAGCCTGACCTTGAAACCTCTGTATGCACTACTACTCATGTTTTGTGACTCTATGCCTCTCTGTATTAAGAGTGGATTTTACTTATGATTTTTGTTTTATTTCAAACCAGAGGTAAAATAAAAATGTAAAATGGACATTGAAAGATGTAAATGGGCATTCATAGATTTTTTTTATACTTTGGGCAAGAATATTAAGCCTGAATGTTCAGACATACTTTGTAGGTTTGGAGGAGTTTTCACATTGGAGAAGATTTGCATAACCTCTAGCTGGTGATGTTTCCCTCACTCAACATCTTCTTCAACTCACCATTGAATATCCACTCCTCCCACTCCAGGACCAATCATATAGCTCCTCCCTCCCAGGGCATGATCCTCTCTCTGACCATCTTCCCACTCAATCCCTCTCACAAGCTCAATGCTCCTTGTTAAGTCCACCACTCCATGGACCTTTCTCTCACTTCTGTATGTGCTACAATACTATAACCTCCACAATGGCAGGAAATCACAGTAGAAAGGTCTGTTCTGCAACCCCAAGCATCTTCTGCATGGACAGAGAGCTAAATTAAGAGCCATCATTTTGCCGCTGCTCTGGTAATAGGATTAAGGAACCAGTGGAGGTAAGATACAAATCAATTATTATCCAACTTAAAAGGAATACTTAAGTTTCTCCGGAACTTTTCAGAAATCCATGATCATGTAGTGGTTCACATGATGCTATTACAATGTTAAATCTCGGTGTCCTCTGTAAACAGTCTCTGTACGTCCTCCCCTTGGAATGCGTGGGTTTTCCCCGGGTGCTCTGGTCCCCCCCCCCCGCCCCACAGTCCAATGATGTACCTGGTAGGTTAATTGGTGATTGCAAATTGTCCCGTGACTGGGTTAGGGTTAAATCGGGGTTGCTGGGGGCATGACTTGAAGAGAAGAAAGGCCTATTCTGTGATGTATCTCTAAATAAATAAAATGACCTCTGGAAGTGCTTTATAGGTATTGAAGGACTTTCTGAAGTGTCATGGCACACATCCGGTATGCAGCAGTTATGCACAATAACATCTTATTACATAAAGTCATAAGAGACAGGAGGCTAATTGGCCCAATCTTGTCTTCTGGTCTTCACTCCCAAACTCTGATACTGCCCCAGAATTCCCCTGCAGTTCAAATGTTGATAAAATCAACTTGAATAGCTCCGTGGGCACTTTTAAACAGAGTGAGGAACAAACTTGTTTAGTCTTGCACTTTGAAAAATTTTGTTTGCTCTTCTTTAATTAAATAAAAAAAATGCACTTCATAAAAGAGAGTGCCTCTTCAGTATGGCACTCCCTCAAACAACAGTGCTAGTCTCTAGAGTGGTACTTCGATCAACAATCTTTTAAACTGAAAGTTATCAATGCTTCTCAAAGATCAGTGATAAGATTAGCAGAACAGTTCAGGAGTAGTGTTTTAGCCTGCTGTGTCTAAACAGTAACAGATTACACGTTGTTCAGAGACATACAATGTCAAGTTTAATTTCTCATGACAAATCATTGTTGCTCACAAGATCATCCTTTCCTCACCAGCACTCCCACGATGGTGTTAGTAATATGAATGACTAGTAATTTGACTCCTCTGCTGCAGTAACCTTGAGGGAATAGAGTCATACAATTTATATAAATGTCTGGATAATTGGTGGTACGCACCCAAGTTAATTTCATTGCCCTGGTATTTTCAACTTCTTAATCTTTTGCCCAGGCACAGCCTTCCAACCTAGCCTATTTTATGTAAAATGTTGGAATGTGACAGATTAGCAAACTGTGCCTTCTCTGCTCTTCCATTCAATTATGTCATGAATAATTTTAACAACCCTTTGTCTCCTGCACTTTAAAAAAATCTCCGTTTCCTTACTATCTAAACATTTAGCAACCCTACCTTGTACAAACTCAGTGAGTGAGCCTTCAAAGTCCACTTTGGGCAGAGAATTCCAAAGATTCATCACCTGCTGGGTGAAGGAATTTCTTCTAATTTGTGTCTTGAATGTTTGACAGATGTTGTTTCTGTCATCCTGGCTACACACACCAGTCCCAAAAATTATCAAAACTGCATCTATCCTGTCAATTGACATGTTTCATAGAGAACACCCTACATGTTTCTAAACCCTCTTGAGTATAGGCCAACTCTTTCTAATATCTACACATATGAGAAATCCAGTTAGGTGAACCTTCATTTTGTTGACAGGGTGCTGTCCCATCTGCTGGTATTTACAGGATCTTCTGTTTCTATTTCAAACCTACCATTGGATTAGAATGATTGGTTTCATGTTATAATGTACATAATAATAGGTGATTTTATTCAAGAATAAAATAACTTTAAATAATTTGGGATTGAAACAATTTAACTTGGAAATATTTTATTTATTCAAGATGGCTTGAAGAACTTAATGTACAATGTATAGAAAGACAACAGTTATTTTCAGGAACAGCAAGCAATTTCAGTAACAATTCTTTTCAGTATTGTTTCCAGTATTCTTTCCTTGTTATGAGAACTCACTTAAAATAAATGTGAGAAAACTGTCAGGGTTTCATTTTTTGATAACACCTTTCAAACTTCTGAATAATCTACGGTGCTTCACATCCAATGAAGTATTTTTTCCAAGAGTAGTTGCTGTAGTAAAGTAGGACCCATGGCAATTCACATTCAGCAAGCTCAGGAATAGTAATAATCTGGTAGCATGCTTTTGGCTAAGAAATTAATGCTGGCTCAAGGCACCCAGGAGAACTTTCCCTCAGAATTTCTTCTTGACCAGGGTTCCTCCAAGTCCTTTCTGGTGCTTTTCTCGCTTTGAATGTTGATCTATCCTCATTCCCAACTTGAATCAATCCCTCCATTTGATTCTTCAGCATGGTTTTCTCAAGGGAAAAACTTACCTGGCAAATCTGTTGGAATTCTTTGAAGGAATAACAAGCAGGATAGACAAACAACAATTGGTTGATGTTGTGTACTTCAACTTTCAGAAGGTCTTTGACAAGGTGCCACACATGAGGCTGCTTAACAAACTATGAGTCCATGGTTTTACAGGAAAGATTCTAGCATGGATAAAGCAGGGGCTAGTTGGTAGGAGGTAAAGAGTGGCAACGAAGGGAGCCTTTTCTGGCTGGCTGCTGGTGACTAGTGGTGTTCCCCAGGGCTCCGTGTTGGGACTTCTTTTTAAGTTATATATCAATGATTTGGATGATGGAATTGATGGCTTTGTTGCAAAGTTTGCGGATGATATGAAGATAGGTAGAGGGGCAGGTAGTTCTGTGGAAGCAGAGAAGCTATGGAAGGATTTCGACAGATTAGGAGAATGGACAAAAGAATAGCAGATGGAATACAGTATCATGAAGTGTATGGTCATGCACTTTGGCAGAAGAAAGGAAAGGGTTGACTATTTTCTAAATGGAAAGAAAATACAAAAAAAACTGAGGTGCAAAAGGGACTTGGGATTCCCTAAAGGTTAATTTGCAGGTTGAGTCTGTGGCGAGGAAGGCAAATGCAATGTTAGCAATCATTTCAAGAGGACTAGAACATAAAAGTAAGGATGTAATGTTAAAACTTTATAAAGCACTGGTGAGGCCTCACAAGGTATTATGAACACCTTTGGGCCCCTCATCTTAGAAAGGATGCACTGACACTAGAGAGAGTTCAAAGGAGGTTCATTAAAATAATTGAATGGTTTGAAGAATGTTTAATAGGTCTGGGCCTGTATTCACTAGAATTCAGAAGAATGGGGGTTGACCTCATTGAAATCTATCAAATGGTGAAAGGCCTCGATAGAGTGGATGTGAAGAGGATGTTACCTATGATGAGAGAGTCTAAGACCAAAGGAGACAGCCTCAGAATAGTGGGGCGTCCTTTTAGAACGGAGATGAGGAATAATTTCCTTAGTCACAGAGTGGTGAATCTGTGGAATTCTTTGATACAGGTAGCTGTGGAGGCTAAGTCTTTATGTATATTTAAGGCACAGGTTGATAGATTCTTGACTGGTCAGGTATCTAGGGGTACAGGAGAAGGCAGGAGATTGAGGCTGAGAGGAAAATTGGATTAGCCAGGAAGACATGGCAGAGCAGACTTGATGGGTCAAATAGCCTAAGTCTGCTCCTATATCTTGTGGTTTTCTCCCTCAATGTCCAACTCTTACTTTAAAAAAAGATGTAAGAAATGGAAATTAAAAAAATAAAAGGGCCCATTACAGTTAGACCAGTCTAAATGTGCATGTGACTGTTGGAGCTCGTCTCTTCCAAAGCTGGGTATAACCGTTACCCACGGTGCTGAACCCACGCTCTCTGTGAAAGCATCCACCACAGTCCGAACTTCCCTCAAGTCCATCTCAAACAAACTGGCTCTCTCTCAGGAGTACTTGCCCTCTTCCCTGGAGCCATTCATCTGCTCAAAGACTCTCCTTGCAACGGGGACTCTCCTTCTTAAGGCAATGTGTCATCTTCCCTTCTGTCCTGCTCCACAGCTCCCGCCAAAAGACCCCAAACTAGACTACAGTCCTTCAGAAAACTTCCCCACAGCTCTCTAGAATCTTCTGTCACATCCTACAATCCTGATTGGCTGACTCACATTCCTAAATTGGACAACATGGGCCCTTATCTAAGCTGAAGCCAAAACACACTTTCCAGTACGGCACACTGCTTTTACAGAAAGCTGCTAATATAAACTACCTCACAGCATAGCAGTGGAAATCTTAACCAGGGCATTACAATAGATTGCGAAGATAAATCAATATCATAAAGATATGCGATTAATTAAACATTATAAGTAAAGACAAACATTATATAGAATAAAATATAATTGAATATACCAAATTATATACTGCAAATGTAATCAACATCAAACATAATCTTACTTGCCTTTGTTTAACAAAATATGTCAGGTTATTCTCAGGGCAGATGCTGCAGATCTTGAGCACAGACACACACAGGGTGCTGGAGTAACTAAGCAATCAGATAGACTGACCGAGTTTTCGTTGATCCAGGACTTTGACATATTGCCACCCAGGCTGCTTTCTCAGTCCGTGGTCTGAGAAAGCAACAATTCTGCTAAAACTGAAGATCGCAGGAAAGGTAAGGTGTAAGCTGTTTTGCACTGCTATATACATCTGCTGCATCACCAAAGGAGAGAAGCTGCAACTTTGTGTGTTTTGACGTCTCACTTTATGGACAGAAAAGCTGGAAATATACAAGTCAGATGGTATCCAAATGCAGCCTCATTCAACCCCATGGAAGTTGGACTTGTGAGGTTGATTCTGGTTCTCTCTCCACGTATACTGCCTGGCACCCAGCTAAATATTTCCAGGATCTTCTAATTTTATTTCAGTTTCCCAGCATTTGAACATTTTATTTTTGTACTTTGCTTTCTTGATGGATTGTTGGCAATTTTCCCTGCCTTTGTTTTTTTATAGGGGTGAGGCATTATAATAAATTTTCCATCCATTTGCTATTCCTCTTAGTCTAAATGGATGTTAACTCTCTTTTGATCTGTGTGATGAGTCAATAACATCCACTTTCCAATCAGTCACTTAAGGATCAAGTGTGTACAGCAGAAGAAAGTGATTAATGCTGCTTGCTTTGTTGATTCATACTGCATTAACTTTCGTGAAAGCTTTGCTATGATATAATTCTTTAGCTTTATCTTACACATGTTGAAGTCAGCATTTTTAATACAAAACTATGACCTTTGCACCTATGGGGATTACTTCATCATTTTTGGGCAGAGGTATATATCAAAAAAAAGTCACACAGCGGTTTCCTTGTTTGGTTTCCCATGCTTGTTGGGACATTTCTTGAGAAACATAAGCCCATTAATTAGATCAAAAAGAATCGAGGGGAAATTTTCCATTGCTGATGTCAAACACGACACAAAGGAAAATGTTATGCCGGTTGGAAATTAATCAAATCTTCTCCAGAACATTACAGCTGGGCTTTCTAGGTTTTGCACAAACTTCAGTTGCTTCATCAGTACTTACTTTCTATCACATCAGGAGTGGAGATGTTTGTTGATAATAGTGCAATATTTTATTCCATATTTATCTCCCTTCATAGTAAAGCAGTCTTGTTAACATTGGGAACAGGCAATTAACACTATCCAAGGCAAAGCAGCACACTTAACTGGCACCTCAGTACTCACAATGAACACCCACCTCCTTCACCATGCCTGCAGAAGGTACCATTTATAATATCCACTGTAGGTACTCCCAAGTTTGCACAGTCGCCCTCATGTCGTCGTGATCATCATGAAGGACAATAGTGTACAGGAACGAAACACCTTCATATTCTCTATAAAGTCACAGTACATCCCAACCTTGAAAGATTTTGTTGTTCTTTCAACATTGGTGGGGATGGATTTGTGGAACACCTTACTCAATAACACTGTGAGGGTACTGTTTAAGGGGATGGCTCTTCGGCACTTTTTCCAAAAGCAATTAGGGATGTGTAATAAATGCTGTGTTTGCCTGTGATATCCATAGTCCATAAATAAAAGAAACTATTCCCTACAGATTCAAATAGAAACAACACCGACTGCAGCTCCTGAAATTGTCATCTGCTACATGTTTCAAAAACACAGCTATTCCCGCTCTACCACCTAGTTTGACCCTTATTCTCTCCTATCACCTCCTGAGCTCAGAGGTAACAGTGGGAGTACTGTACTTAGATTAGTAAATCAGAGCTCTGGACTAATATAAATGAGCCATGGGTTCAATAGAATCTGAATTCACTGAACTAAATGACAGCCGCAGTAGTAACTAAGAACCTCCATCACTCACTAATGTTCTCAGAAAAGAAAAGCTGTTGTACGACTCTAGTTCATCCAAATTTGATTCCAGACCTACAGCAAGGTGGTTGACTCTTCGTGGCCTTACAATTTGCTCAGGTCATGGCATATAAGTGCTGACTTTGCTAGTTTGAGTATGACTTACTAAACAATAAACATCCTCCATTACAGCTGAGAGGTATTGTAGTTTCATTGGGACCTGACAGGTAGCAACACTCATCTCTTAGAAGACACTGAAGTGCAAATCTGGACCTGGGAGGATCCAAAATAACTTACCTGCGGATTTAACTTCACTGAAGTTTCTCCAATCAAACTTTGTTAGTTAAACTTATTTGAGGCTGTTTATGTTTTATGGTTTTATGCCCAATAAATTGTTGGAAATGCAAGTTAATAACAGGAATTGATAAAAAAAATACCAAGTACTGAAAAGGGTCTGGAACTTACTGCTTGAGAAGGTAGCAGAGGCAGTTAATCTTATTGTTATTTAAAACATAGGTTTTTTACAACTTACTGGGCTATAGTACAAGAGGTAGGATTATGATCATGATCGGCCAAATGGCTTTCTATTCTGTAGCCTCTTACTGCTTGAATGACACGATGTGGACAACATGCTATTGGGTATCTTGGTGGTCAAGATGACAAAAATGCTTCGTGAGCAGGGTATCACCTTAATTTACAAAATTCTAATTATTGAATTGAAAATGAAGCAGTGAGTGACTAAGAAGGAATTGTGATTTATAGTTGGTGAATTTAATATCAAATTAGCTACTGAAAGCAAAACAAAACAATCAAAACATTTGTTGTATGAGAGAGATTAGAGGCAGAAAAAGAAAAACATTATTTTTAAAATCCCCCATATAGTGTGTGAGCCAGTAGGGTTGGTTGGTACCATCTGAGGGGAATAATGCTCATAGTGATTTTTGGCAAGGTATACTTCTCTAGAGTTAGAAAATGTGTGATAGCATTGCACCAGTGGTAGCTTTATTACTTCAAATAAGTAATCCCTTTTTGTATATATTCCATATTAACATCAGTACAGCAGAAAATGTTACCCCACCCCCCAAAATGTAAAAAAACTCATCTGGAGAGATCTCTGGAGTTTTATCAATGTCATGATATTTTCCATATCGTTGTATCAAATCAAAACAATCTTAAGCTTTTGTCATAGCATATAGAATTACAGTACAATAATTCAAATGTGAGGTTCCACACAGCCATAACCTAGACCCCATTTGGTTGTAAAATGAATATATTTAATCAAAGACTGCTTTCCATACTTTCATAACCTTTTAATAATCATAATAATTTTCCAAGTCTTCCATGTCTTCCACATCTTCATCTGAACTTTCCACACTCTCTGAGGTGGATGCCTGGTTCTCACAGTCTGCCAGTCTACACATGTCAGTACACCTGAGGCCATTTGCAACACACATACATCTTGGGAGTGAACATTTTTTTGGACAGTTACAGGCCAGTAGATCCAGGACGGCATCGGGTGCCGGCTGGCCTTCCATCCAGTGCACCACCAACTGTTCAGCTTCCTCTTCTCTCTCCATCTTCCATCCTCTGCCAACAGGGCTTGGCACTTGTGGGTCCTTCTCCAAACACCTTCTCCATATACCAGCCTGGTAGTTGGCTCGCTGTGCATGTTTTGTTAAGCAGTCCTTGCATGGTGGGAATTGATGACTTTCGATTTCATCTTTTTTTGGCACAGAAAAGGTGGTACCTGAGCTCATTGACCTTGGTGGTCATGCTTTTGGAGCATACAGGAAACATGTAAATGCCTCCAGTTTGTCCATCAGGTCTGGGGAGAGGTCCCATTCCTGACCCAACTCTAAGAATGTGTCCTGAGTTTCCCTGTTGCTGGTCAGAAGTTTTAGGGCACTTGTCTTCCCTTTGCCTGCAAAAGCTCTTACAGTGTAACATCCTGTATATGCGTGCAACCCGATGAGAGCCCTACAAACCTCTATGCCAACAGTGGCATCAACCTTCCTGATGTCTACAAGCCTTGTATGGGTTCTAGTGCCACACTTCTGGAACAATGGGGCCTCAATCTTGTCACAAAATGCTAAAGGCATGATAAAGACACCTGTGTCTTCTGAGCAGATCACTACAGATTGGTATCCCTCTCTTGTGGCATGGGCAGCATGGGAAGTAGGTGGCCATCTGCTTCTTCTTGTTGACACTGAAGAGCTGACATCTCCTCACTGTCTTGAGATGTGATTCTGTAACATTTGTCATTCACAGTTGCATACAGAATCTTCTCCTGTTGCTTTGCTCTGTACTCCGCCTTCCTCCATTCATGGACTATGAAGTTAATGAGACTATTTTTGTTACTGACTTTGGTCAGGAAGCTCCTCCACTGCCTCACCATCTGTGTGCCTGTGATACCTTGCAACTTATGACCAGTCTCTTCACCCTGTAGAGATCTTTCACTACTCTTGATAGAGTTCTCCTTGTATGTGTTGAACACAACATCTATTTTGCTACTCTGACTGCCTTCCCTCAGAGCCATACCCAGAATTGTTGTGGCAACATCTCTGAAAGTAACTTGATCACCTTTCACTCTTTGGACCAAGTTCATTCCATCAACCACTGTAGCAGAGATTCCTGGGAATTGCTCTTCCACTGCTACACTTGTCTGCAAGGTTGTGGCTAAA
Organism: Mobula hypostoma; assembly: GCF_963921235.1. Lineage (NCBI taxonomy): Eukaryota > Metazoa > Chordata > Chondrichthyes > Myliobatiformes > Myliobatidae > Mobula > Mobula hypostoma. The sequence goes on from NC_086114.1 coordinate 28,167,884, forward strand.
GTAGCTTTATTTGTCTTTCTCAGCAATCCTTCTGGTGTGGACAGGGCCCAGGGCAATGGTCCAAGGGGATGAGAAAGGATATCCTCCGTACGTAGACTGCGCCCTTGTGCCATCGCTATGGTGCGTCCAAACAAAGACCTGTCTGCTTTCAAGATGATCGCCCTCCCATTTGATTTCACTTCTCTCTTCTTACACATATCACTTTTCAGCTTGTTGGTTTTCGTTGGGTCATGGAATTTCTTTGCTGGTGGGTCTTCCTCTAGTCTCTCATCCTTGAAGGTTGCATAGCATTACTCACCAATCTCGTATGCCTTCATCAGGTTGGAGGCAATGTCCTTGGGGCCTGCCTTTGCCGTAGAGATGCTAATGAGGTCCTGCTTCTCTGCAAATGGGTTGACCCATTCATGTATGGGGCTAACCACTTCCTCATCTTTCTGGATTCTTGGCCGCTGTAGCTCCACATGACAAAGCTCTGATTTGTTGCCTTGCACCATCTCCCTTAACTGTCCCAGGAATGCACTGTGGTGCTCAGCTGTTATGTAGTAATGCTTGATAGCTCCAGCATTCAGGCTGAACCGTGATGTGCCTCCAGGAGTCTGTGTGTCTTTGTTCAGTGTGGCTTCAATAGCCTGGTCCACAGGGATCTGCCCAAAGGGGCTGTTACTTGACAGCTGCACTGAGAATTGGCCTGTCTTGAAGGCCTCATACACAGAAGGATTCTTCTCTGGGAGGTTCATCATCTGAGCAAAGTAAGGGGACAGGTAGCTGGCATAATTCATCCTATCATAGGCAAAGCACCATGGGATCATGGTTATTATAGAATGGAGGTGCAATTCCCAGACCCCCTCACTAGTGGCGTGCAGAAGCCTAAGTACTACGTTCACATCTTAAGTTGCTCACTTATCCAATATAATACTGGACGTGATTTAATGAGTTAATGAAACATGATTTAAGAGTTAATGATTCAATCCAGAACTACCTAATTTGATGGATCGTTACAAAGTTCTGATGAAGGGTCTCTGAAATGAATTATTAACTGTTTTATCTTCCACAGATTCAACAAGATTTTCTACCGTTTTCTATTCATTCAGGTTACAGTAGTTTTTTTTTGTGTTTCTGCTGGATAGTTAATTTGTGTCTTCATGAAACTTACAAGGCAGTTAAAAGTGAGCTGCCAACTTTGCAAGCTTAACTTAAGTCAATTAATAATTTATGAAAATTAACAATTAATGGGGTATGTCTTTCTCTCAAAAAGGTATAGAATTATTTGCACATTAACAATGATTAGTGTTTTTAAGACACTTCATATTTCTGCAATATCCGGGCCATTAGTTGTGTGAGTTTGCATAAGAAGAGTATTGCCATTGGGAAAAGAAATATTTTATTAGTTTTATAAATAGTGTTGTCAGTAAATTATTGATAGACATTTAGTAGAACTCCTGTGTGTGTCTTTTTTCTTTTACTATCCCATTTAAAATGATTTTATGAGGAAAATCTATCACAACTGAAAAGCAGTGGAATTCAGTGTCGGAAATGGATAAGTAAAAGACAGCAAGAAAAAGGAAGATTTATTCGGGTAATCTCAAATTAGTAATTTGGGTTTATCCTCTCTCTTTTTTAGTCATAGTCTTCCCCGCATAAAACTTCTGGTTATTTATATTGATAATTTCCTATGCAGCTATTGTTTTTTCCAGCCAGTGACATCATGGGTTGGGACAGTTCTTGTGTTAAAGTGACTACATAATTTGGGATTAGGGTGGATAGATCTTTATCAGATGGTATGGGCCTGGACTGGTTACTAATCCTCAGTCGATAATGTAATTTTGCTTAAAGAGGTGGGACTACAGTGATTCATCCTGAACTTATTTGCTGGTGGAGCAGAAATTTGAGAATGCAATCTCTTCTTTCCAAATCCAAATTATTTTCCACCGTGTTTCAGAACTTTACAAAACAAGATAGTAAAAACAATAAGCTTAAAAATGAAACACAATTTTCTTCTGGAAAAAACAATAATATTGCATCATCACAAATGACACTCTAGCTCAGGGGTGGCCAACCTTTTACATTCCATGCGTCAATTTTTTCACTCATGAGTTCAGATGCGCGATACAACTCTTGTACCCCCATTCAATTCTTGTAAAAATATGTTAATATGGAACTCACGCGTGAAAAAATTGATGCATGGAATGTAAAAGGTTGGCCACCCCTGCTCTAGGTTAAGCAAAAACCTATTTTTGATTAACCTTTGCAATTCTATTTATAAAATTAAAAGTTATTTCTCTGCGAACACTCCTTTCTTCAAACCCCACTATTTATGGAGAAGGTTACTTTTTTTCCTTTCTTTTGTTACGTACCCCGTAACTGGGTTGCCAAACCAGCAGAAATGGATCACTCAGTTGGAGTCTGGATTACTAGAACTAAGAAAGTTTTATTAAAGAAACAAGCAACACAGTACTTATCGAAAGGATAATGAATGCAACAGTTCAGCAATGATAAACATACATGTACACAGAATTAAGATAACAGGATCAATCAAGTACTATCGTTGTCTAGGGGCAAATGACCAGTTTCGAAGTGACACAAAGTTCAGTTCAATTTAGTTCAGTTCGCAGTAATCGTTGCCGTGGCGATGGACAGTGGGGAGGGGAGGAGAGAGAGCAAAACGAATGAATATTCAACACAGCTTCCACACACAGACCTTCGCAGTCAGCTGTCGGGCGAGTCCTTTGTGATGTCATCTGAGGTCACCGACTGTGACCCCTCCGTTTCCAGATATGATCGTTTCCCTGCGCTGAACCTGGCACCCAGGCAAGGGTGGACACACACCAGGTTCCCGCCGATCGTGCCTTTCCACCCTGTGCGTTGGCTTGATCCCGCGATCAGCCGTCCAAAAGCTTCCCACTGACTTGTGAGAGGCGCACCGCTTCCAGGGTCTCGTTACCTCGGGTGTCGTGTGTGTCCTGCCTTAGCGAACCTGTCCCTTTTTATCCCCCTGCTGGGGTATCGCCTGTCCATCACTTCAAACAGTTCAGGGTTCAAAGGGGGGGGGGGTGCGCTCTAGACAGCTCTCTCCTTCTGTTATTCTCTCTCCCATCCCTTCATTACACATCTCCAAATGCTGCTCCATTGTTTGCCTTATCTCTCTCTCTCCTGAAGACAGGTGGCAGACCAACTGCTGATCACACAGGACAGCTAACATCTTATCTATGTGTATTCTTGTCACACTCTCTTCTTGGTCAAATCAAGAGGGCCAATATTTTATAAATATACTTCCACAAGTAGGTACCACCAGCAAGGCCAGCATGTATTGACCCTGCATAATTGCCCCTGAAAAAGTAGTACTTCTTTACCTTCACCATATGAACAAGATGTTTATTCCAATGTGGGATTCTTGTTTTGTTGTTATTATTTGTTGCACAACTAAGTGGATTGCAAGCTATTTCAAACACAGTCCTGCATCATTAAAGGGCTAGCTGTGTAAGGATAACAGTTCCTGACAAGATCGTAAGAAAATAGGAGTCCATCAGACTTCCATCAGGGTTATTATGTCATAGTGACACTTTCTGATACCAGGAAGGAAGAAAAAGTCATTGCTTTTGTGGGATTTGAAGTCTAGTCTCAAGATTTTTAGACTGCCAACTACTGGATCATTAATCCCTTCAGTTATTCATAAAACCATAAGACATAACCAGTATGCTGTGTTTCCACTTTCTGGTCAAAGTTGAGTTTATTGTTCAATGCATAAATACACGTATGTAAAGGTGCACACTTGCACCAGCATCACAGGCACATACAAGCAGCATATACAGGTTAAAAAAAAAGGATTCTAACAGATTTTAAGCAAATTCTTCACAAGAAAAAACATAATTAGAACAAAAATCAAAATCAATTTGTAATAACGATTGTACAACATAAAACCACAGCTTGCTCACAATGAAGTACTCACTCTATTATCTTTCTTCAACCCCAGCCCTGACAACTACCATTCCCGCGTTCACACCCTCTTGTTCACACTTACACCAGCTCAAAGGGCTTCGGAAGCGACTCTTGCCCCGTGGAGTCGTGCTGGTACATGCGCATTGTTGGTGGTTGACGTCAGTGCCAGCTGTGTGCGGAGCGCGAGCGGCAGAGCAACGGCAGCGGCAGTAGTGTGAGGCCCAGGATCGGACAGGGAGGGAGCGGACGGGGCGGCCGGGGTCATTGCAGCCCGGAATGGAGAGCCTGCCCGCGTACTCCCACATCACAGGTACCACAGGCCTAGGGTGCCGATATATAAACCGTCACCCTCCTTCCCTTGTCCCAAGCCTACGGAGTTTTTTCCCCAGCCCGGTCCTCGGTTACCTCACTCACCTCACTCTCTGTCCAGAACCGCCTCAGCCTCACTCGGGTCCTCTTCAGCCAGGTTGCTCCTACTCCCGTCCATCTCCTCCCTCTACCCCCGCCCCCACCGGCACGTCCACTTACTCCCGTCTTCCCATTCTCCTCCCACTCCTTCCCCTCATCCCCGTATTCCACACCTCAGCACCCCCCCCAACAGATCCTCGTACCCCCGCCCCCCCCAGTGCCCTACACCTCATAGACACTCGGCAGGCCACCACTCCTTCCCGAGAGGACTCCAGTTTCCCACCTTTGACCCCTACAGTCTCCTCCACCCCATCCCACTTCACGCTCCCAGCCTCCACCCCACCCACGCCTCCCTTCACCCCCACCCCTGCCCACCTCACCCTCGCCCACCCCACCTGCATTCTCATCCCCTCACCCACACCCAACCCCTCTATCCCCAGCTCCCTCCCTCCCAGTCCACCTCACCTCCCCTAATACTCCCTCCCACCTCCCTCGCCCTGGCCCCCCTCCACCCACCTCCCCATCTCCCTTGCCCTCCAGCCCCCCAACCCCACTCTGTTGTCCTCCACCCTACCCCCTAGGCCCCCCAACACCCTTATGACTCCCTACTCCCAACCCCCTAACTCCCTTCCCCCCCCCCCGTCCTAAACAATGGATGATGGGAGAGGTGAACTGAGGTCAAGGAAAGGGAGTGAGATGAGTCCTGTATCTCAATGTGTCTTGATTTTCTAGTGCTGACACACTGACTTATTGATTGCAAACTTGAAAAATTGCTATCGTTAGTCAGCATCCTCTCTCACCCTGGTATTCTTACAGTAAATGCAATCTTTAGGTTGGAAATGTGTTTAAAACTGCATATTGGATTATGGTTCTGAGTTTGAAGAATTGAATGACTATTTATTGGCAAAATGGTTGCTGTTACCGCTTTTAGGTGAGAAAGTGGATGTTGAAATGATGGCATTTACGGTTTTTTGTCTCAGATATGGCAGAACCCCAAGCAGGGATCTGTTGTAAAGCTTTTCATATAAGTTAAGCTGAGTCCAGTTGAAGGAATTAGACAACAATGTTCTGAGTCAGACAGGAAGTTATGGGAAGGCTTCATCTGCATCAGTAGTAGAAATTGATTCTTGTGGTTGGGAATTAAAGGGAAAATAACTGCTGCTGCATAGAAGTGATAATGGAAAAGAAACTGAGCAAGCAGTGGATGAAGATTCAGAGCCTGAATTTATTACAGTTGAGGGAGTGCAAGAGATTATTTAGTTGAGAGCACAAATTTCCGAAGTGTGCAAACTTTTTCCTTAATATCCTTTGCTGACTGAGGCATTTTGGAATCACCTTGGTCCACTTATCACATCTTCCCAGAGGACCATTATTAATTGATTCAGACAAATGTGTAGCCTGATTCCTTCTCAGCCAGATGGTAGATCTCAGGAATTCCATGTGAGCATTCTGCTGAGTAGTGTAACTCAATTGCTTTGTAGCTGTCTTCCTGTTTGCACATGACCTTGGTGATCCCTTCAGGAGTAGCTTGCTTGCTTTCAGTCCATTTATGATGAATACCATGGCTTTGGGCATGTACTCACTAGAATTAAGAAGAATGAAGGGGGATCTCATTGAAACCTATCGAACGGATAGGTTCTCATTGGATTGGATCTTATTGAAACATATAGAGTTGAGAAGATATTTCCTATTGTGGGGGAGTCTAGGAATAGAGGGCAAGACCTTGGAATAGAGGGACGTCTATTTAGAATGGAGATGAGGAATTACTTTAGCCAGTGTGGTGAATCTGGAATTGATTACTATAGGCGGCTGTGGAGGTCATTGAGTGTAGTGGATTCTTGTTAAGTTAGGGCGTGAAAGGTTACAGGGAGAAGGGAGGAGAATGGGGTAGAGAGGGAAATGGATCAGCCATTTTGAAATTGCGGAGTAGATGCAATGAGTCGAATGGTCTAATTCTGCTCCAGTGTCTTATGCTCTAACTGGGTATATGCACCCAAGTTCTAATCTTTTGAATGGGTTTTTCAATTAGCTTTAATAGCAGTTCTTGAATTTTACTGTTAAGTGTATTATGTGACAGCTTGTGTTGTATTATCACAATGTTTTATCATTCAAAGCTTACGCTGTGTATTTGACTACTGCAAAAGCAGCTTATTCCAGGTCCATGAGAAGGACTTGGAGATCTGAATATTGTCCAGTGTACACATTGGACTTCTTTCCAGTTGCTGATTTTTACCACTGAACACCTTACATGATCCTAAATTTTACATCTTTTACTGAATGTGACTTTTTCTTTGGTAAACAAACCTGTGAAACTACTTTTGAAGAAAAAGTAGTGAAGAGCTTTCTGAAAAAGTGGGCAATTAATAAATTAGCTTCTGGGTAAATATGATATAATTTTGAGAAGGAAGCAGAGAAACCTGGGGGAAGTAAAATACAAAAATTCAAAGTAGTCATGTAAGGTAATAAACAGTTTTGGTCTTATTAACTACTGTACTGCAGAACTGGCACTAGAGAGAGTGCAGAGTAGATTTCTACATATTAAATCAAAACTCAAATTATGTACAAGTTTGGCATTGTTGATGAAAAGATAATACTTTGAGGATGAGATCAGAACCTGGAGTAATAAAGGTAAGAATTGCTCATTCATTATGGAACTTCGCTGGGATATCTTGAGCCAGAGAGGTAAAAATGAACTTGCTGTCACAGAGCCATTGAGACACATTTAAAGAGAAACTGGATAACATATAAGGTAGAAAGATGCATTAATAACTTTAGTGAAAAGGGATGGGAGATTGTTAATTTGGACCAGTTGCACTGGACTGCATGCTTTTGTTCTGTCCATACTTTTAGACTGTTTAGTCACTTTTCTCCGATATCCAAGTATGCTCAGCCAATGAATTATTTCCAAAATGTTTTGTTTTGTAGATGTTGTGCCATTAACCTAAATAATCAGGATGAATGGTAGTGATGAGTGGTAAATATTGTGGTAAAATGCCATATTTAGTGTGTCTGGATTATCAGTTCTGTAATTTTTTTCTACTGAATATATAAAAAAGGTATGTGTACAGGCTAGGAACTGAAATATCTATATAAAAATAACTGATTAAAATCATTATAAATTCCATTCACGAAATCATTAAGATTTAGGACCAACTTAGATGACAGAATTATGCTGGGCTAAGTAGTATCAACATTGTGAACTACTTCAGACACTAAGCATGGAAATTGAAAATACTGGAAAGTCAGACAGCATTAATAAGGAGAGAACTTTGTTTCTGCAGAGTCTGCCAAGTCTGCTATTTCTCACATTTTCTATTATTTTAGATCTGCAATATCTGCAGCTCATTGCAATTTTATGCACAGCTTTATATTGTTGTAAAGGAATTGTAGAACAATTCAATATGAATTATTGAATCATCATATTATAAATATATAATTCCAAATAGGATGTAATTTCGAATCTTAATGTCAGCTTGGTTGTGTTGTAATATTATTGACTGTATTGAAAAAATTTTAGGTTGAAGCTCTATTCCAGAGCTTGGACATATAATTGGTGCTGTTTTGGTGGAATTTTCCAAACACTGGCTTATTGAGATGCATCTAAGTGATTCCATGGCAAAAAATGACAAGGCTATAGTAAGGCACCAGACTTTGCCTAAAATTGATGATAAACCTAATCTAATTAAATAGTTCAGATGTATTTCTATAGTGAGACTTTTTTTAAAGTAGGAAGCAGATACCTGTCTTTCTTCCCGGACCTCCTGTCCCATGATCCTCTCGTATCCCCTTTTGCCTATCACCTGTCCAGCTCTCGGCTCTATCCCTCCCCCTCCTGTCTTCTCCTATCATTTTGCATCTCCCCCTCCCCCTCCAGCTTTCAAATCCCTTACTCACTCTTCCTTCAGTTAGTCCTGACGAAGGGTCTCGGCCTGAAATGTCGACTGCGCCTCTTCCTATAGATGCTGCTTGGCCTGCTGCGTTCACCAGCAACTTTGATGTGTGTTGCTTGATCTAATTTTCCAGATTGTTTTATCTGCGAGATCCCTCAGGGTTAATTAGTTATAATGTTCTGGCACTGAAGGTATGTCTGGTCTACGTGCTTGAAGACTAGCAGGGCCAAAAGTTGTAGTGTTATAACTTGTTATAAATTCTTGTTGGCTATTCATGTTTTTCAATATACACACAATAACTAAAAAAAATCTGTTGGGTATGTTGCACAATCCCTGTTCGGGCAACACTTTTGTGTATTTATGAAGCCTCGATGATTTACACACACTAGCCACAATTGAATATTGAAAAGCTGGACTCTAATACTTACACCAATGCTATTGTTATCTTGTAGGTGATGCAGATAGAGCAATAGCACAATTTAACATTAACATTAAGAGACGTAAATGTATAAGTAGTTAAATGATTACAACTTATCTATCAAACATGGTTTTTCAATTTTTTGTCATTGTTGTGCATGACCATTTTTAATTTTCCATTGTGCAGTAAATTTCTACATCTGTCATAGTATTTCAGATAGGGTTTAAGATTGACCAGGAGTTTGACGATTGAAACAAGCATCTTCTGTGCCAGATTTTTTTTTGTGATTTGTGATCTCTTTTTATCTTTCCAGCCTTCAGGATTATGGGTCCTACATAGGGGACCAAAAGTCTTTGCCTGACCAAGTGCTGTTAAGTGACTGGAAGCAAAAGTGGATGTGGGGATGCTTGCTTTATATTTTCTGGCATGCTGGCTCAATGGCATCATAATGAATGAAATAATCGATACACAGCACTTGGGGCTACAAATATGTTGAGGGGCCACCAGAGTATTAGTCATGTATTGTCTAGCAGTGTTCAGTTAGATATCAGCAAGTTTTGCATGATTATTTTAAGTCCATCATTGTTGACATCTTGGCAGTCCCACAGAATCAAGGGTGACTAAATTTCCCCTCCAATTTTGTGGATTACAAGGTGACAAATGAGCCAATGCATGGACCACATGCTCTTCTACAGATGGAGCAGGTGGTGGCATGCAACCAACTGGGTGGATCGTTTATAAGGTTGTCTACTCCTTTCACCACCTACCCAGGGTCTTTGTATGCTCAGTGCTTGGCTTTAAGGTTCTCAATAACACCCTGAATGCTTCTCCAAAAGTGCTTTGAGCAGTTGTAGACTACTGATTACAGTGGGCTGTGGCCTTTCTTCAAGGAAGCTTTGAGCACATTGTTGAATCTTTTTCTCTCCTGGTAGACCTTGGCATAGAGTATATGTTTTGGGAGTTTAGTGTTGTGCATGTGACTGTGTGGCCTACAGCCTGCTAAAGTTATTTTGACAAGTACTCCCAAACAGTGATTTTTTCCATCAAGAAAAACATTAGTAATAAGTGGATGGAAATGGCTCTACTTATAAGTTCCCAACCAAGTTGCACATCTTTGTAGTTCTTATTCTAGAATCAACAGTCTAAGGAAAAGAATTTGCTACTTTAAATAATTTCTTATCCCTTTTAAACTCTTCAGTTCAGATATCCCTCAACTTCAACTTATGGATTCTAGGAGGAACAACTTTTTACAATTCCATTAATAAAAACATTTACTGAATTAATTTTACTTTGGTGCTTTGATAAGTTAGGAACAAAAATCATTTTAAGAGGCTCTGAATTAAGATGCTGTTCATATTTGTACAATTATTAGAATATTGTTTTTAAGCTTTTGGACTAGATCCTCTCACTGTGTCTTGTAATTTGTAGGTTGTTCCACTTCAAAATTTGTTAGGAAATATGGACCTTATTGTACGTGGATTAATCACTTCAGAGCCCTTTGCATCCATGTGTTTTTTTGCAGCACTTTTAGCTTTGTCTCTGCAGGAGTAAATACTGCCAGGGGATGGTCAAATATCTTGTTTGTAGTTGACACTGAAATTTTGTATGATTTATTTTGGTCAAAAGAATGGCTTGGCAACCTGTTTTACTTGAGCGATTACCACTGGTGGAATCTTTGCTCCTGATCCATTTTCAGTCTTATGTGTGAGGGATGCTAAGGTATTTCCCATTCTTCATTCAGAGAGTGAATCATGAAGCTTTTAAAATTCAACGTATTAAGGATATTTCAAATACCATTTCAAGTAGTGAAAGGGTATAACTAGATGACATTTCAGCTGAGACCCTCCATCGGCACTGGGAAGGTAGGGGACAGAAGCCAGAATAAGAAAGTGATGGAAAAAAGGTATAAGCTGGCAGGGGATCAGTGAGATCAGGTGAGATGGATGGTGAGTGGGTGGGTGTGGTGGGGGATGAATTAAGATACTTGGAGGGGATAGGTGGAAGAGGTAAAAGGCTGAAGAAGAAGGAGTCAGTAATAGGAGAGGGCAGTGGAAGAAAGGGAAGCAGAAGGGGAACCAAAGTGAGGTGATGGGCAGGTGAGAAGTAAAGGGGTGAATAAAGTAAATTTAAATGCAACTCTTCCCTTAATAGTGATATGACAGTTGGTACACACAAAACATCTTGAACATCATGCTTTATTGCTTACCATTCTGAAGAACAACCTTAAGTTTCCCTTGTTAAGTATGTTTCCAGACTCTTATGACTCACTTTTTTCTTTAAAAAAAAACAGATTTCTTATAGTTTGAACAGAATGTTCACTGTTTTAACATTTTATGATCTGTACTTGAGCAAGTAAATCTTTAGCTGCATTTATTCCCAGAGATGACAATGAGTTGACTGTGGATCCCATTGTTGTGCAAGTGACCGACATGTTACTGTAGAAGTTTGTGAAGGTTACTTTGGGACCTCAGGAAAGAAAAGGGAATTGGAGGGCTGGAAATGCCTTGACATGCTAGTTCTCCTTCAAGTTGCATTTTATCCTGAAATGGAATTATATTGCTGGTCCTTCATCACAGCTTGGTGTAAATCTGGAACCCCTATTCAATAGAATTCTCTTAGTTGGTATCCTGACTATGGGCAAATAGTCCAATTACCCTTGCTGGTTCCTTGAGATCTTTTACATGTTACTTGGGTGATGGGCATGACCTCAGTTTAATGTGAAAGAGATTAATTCTGACACTGCTCCTTCAGAACTGGACTGAAGATTCAGTGTAGATACATATGTATAGGATTCAAAGCACGCTCATTGGGGTACCATAAGCTCTCAGTGTCTAGGAGCACTCCCTGCATGAGATTCTGTGCACTGGGATAAATTGTATCCTAGAGGAGACCCAGGTACCAAGTTATGACTCAGTAAAATTTGAAAGTTCTCTGTAAAGCTTGTAATAGTTGTATAAGGGTGTGTCTCTTTGTTACTACAGGCCAGACCTTGAGGTAATGCTTTCTTCAAGCCCATGTATGGAAACAGTTGTATACCTGGCATAATTCTAAACATATAAATCTGCATTTTTCTGTGACAACCTGTGAAAAGCCCTCAAAGTAAAGGCTTGTGTTGATGTCGTGTGCCACCTTAAACCTAAATTATTTGATTTAGAAATTAGGAGCAAGAGTAGGGTATTAAGTGTTTTGAGTTAGTTTTGTTATTCAATATGATCATGGGTGATCATCCAAATTCAGTATTCTTTTCCTGATTCATCCCAAGTCCCTCAATCTCTGTAGCCATTACTGATTGCTCTATCTAACTTCATGGATATGTTTGGCCTCAAATGCCCTCTGTGATAAAAGAATTCCACTGGTTTGCTCCTCTGGGTGAAGAAATTTCTGCTCATTTTGGTTGTAAATGGCCAATGTAAATGACCTATTTGTTCTGGGCTTCATGACTGGGAATATATTTCATACACTTCATCTATTCCATCTGATCAGGATTTTGTAAGTTTTGATGAGTTCTCATTTAATGCTTCTGAACACTTGTAAACAAAAGCCCAATATTGGTTGCATCAATCCTGCCATCTCAACAATTAGTTTGGTGATTGTTCACTGCACTCTGCATTTCAACATCCTTCTGTTAATAAAGAAACCAGTACTATACACAATGCATAAGGTATGGTCTCATCAATTGACTGTAAGTCAGCCATGCCCCTTTACTCAATTGCTCTTGCTGTGAGGGTCAATAGGCACTTTGGCTTCTGAAATGCATGCTATACCTGAATGTTTAATTTGAGTAACTGGGGCATAAGGACATCCAGGTTTCACTGCACCTCACCTTCCTAATCTCATGCTGTGGGGATGTGTTCTTGCAGCATGCCTCATTTGCTATGGAAGCGTTTGAGTGATACATTGGTGGATTTTAAGCTAGTCTTTGAAGTATCTATCTTAACTATGCTTTTGTCCTTTCAATTCATATGTAAAAATCAGTGTTCATTTCTATATACTTTCTATGCAAGGTCATATTAAAATTAGAATTTTAAAACTCAAAATTTAAAATTCTCATCAGGTTTGCAAATCCTCCCCCCCCCAATAATTTTTACTTCTAACCCTGGAAGCATTTGAAATTTCTTCTCTTCTCCATATCCACAATTTCTGATTTTATTCTTTCCCTGTGTTTAAGAAGACTTATCTCAAGGATCTGGAATTCCTTCCATATCCTTCTCAAGCTCTTATTATAAAATTCTCAATCAATCCTACTTGTTTGACCCAAGCATTTGTTGATGTAATGTCATGTTTGAGTTTTGGTGCTAAAATACTTGTCACCTTTGGGATATTTTGTTTTCTTATTTTATGGGGTGTGGATGTCGCAGGAAAAGTCTAATCCTCTTGGCCCCTGTGAAGATGATGGCAGGTTGCCTCTTGAATTTTATCAGTCTATGGCTCTGAGAAAATGCAAGTGGTTGAGTGAAGCTTGAGTGAACTAATATGCAAAATACTTAAAAAGTAAAGTAATTGTGCAGTTTTAAACAATTATGCTTGGTTATTATTATTGCAGTATTACAGATTGTCAGGTATGATGTTGTGGCTATCACTGAATCATGGCTGAAGGATGGTTGTAGTTGGGAGCTGAATGTACAAGGTTACACTTGTATTGCAGGGATAGGAAGGTAGGCAGAGGGGTTGGCATGGCTCTGCTGGTAAAGAATAACATCAAATCAGTGGAAAGATGTGAGCTATAATCTGAAGATATTGAATCCTTATGGGTTGAATTAAGAATCTGCAAGGGTAAAAGGACCCTGATGGCAGTTATGTACAGGCCTCCCAACAGTAGCTGGGATATGGACTACAGATTATAATATGAAATAGAAAAGGTGTGTCAGAAGGGCAATGTTATGATAGGCATGGAAGATTTTTTCATGTAGGTTGATTGGAAAAAATCAGGTTGGTAATGGATCTCAAGAGTGAGTTTGTTGAATGTCTACAGGATGGCTTTTTAGAGCAGTTTATCATTGAGCCTACTAGGGGGATCAGCTATAGTAGATTGGGTGTTATGTAATGAACTGGAGGTGATTAGGGAGCTTGAGGTAAAAGAGCCCTTAGGAGTCAGTGATCATAATATGACTAAGTTCAACTTGAAATTTGATAGGGAGAAAGTAAAGTCTGACTTAGCAGTATTTCAGTGGAGTTAAAGAAAATTATAGTGGTATGAGAGTGGAGGTCGCCAAAGTAAATTGGAAGGAGCTGCTGGCAAGGATGATGGCAGAGCATCAGTGGTGTGAGTTTCTAGGAAAAATGAGGAAGGTGCAGGACAGACGTATTCCAAAAATGAAGAAATACTCAAATAACAAAATAGTAGAACTGTAGCTGATAAGGGAAGTCAAAGCTAATAAAAAAAACAAAAGAGAGGGCATACAGCAAAGCAAAAATAGTAGGAAGATGGAGAATTGAAAAGCTTTAAAAACCTACAGAGAGCAACTAAAAGGAATCATTAGAAGAGAAAGAATGAAAAATGAAAGCAAACTAGCAAGCAATATCAAAGTGGATAGTAAAAGCTTTTTCAAGTATGTAAAAAAAAGAGGGATGAGTGGATATAGGGCTGCTAGAAAATGCCGCCGGAGAAATAACAATGGGGGACAAGGAGATGGCAGATTAACTTGCACGTTGAGTCGGTGGTGAGGAAGGCAAATGCAATGTTATCATTCATTTCAAGAGGTCTAGAATACAAGAGCAGAGGTATGATAGGCTTTATGAGGCATTGGTGAGGCCTTACCTTGAGTATTGTGAACAGTTTTGGGCTTCTCATCTAAGAAACGATGTTCTGGCTTTGGAGAGGGTCCAGAGGCTGTTCACAAGGATGATTCCGGGAATGCAAGGGTTATCATATAAGGAAGATTTCATGACTGCATCTGTACTCACTGGACTTTATAAGGATGAGGGGGGAGGGGTCTTATTGAAACCTTTTGAATGTTGAAAGGCCTAGACAGAGTAGAGGTGGAAAGGATGTTTCCCATGGTGGGGGAACCTAGGACAAGAGGGCACAGCCTCAGGATAGAGAGACATCCATTTAAAACAGAGATGCGGAGAAATTTCTTTAGCCAGAGGGTGGTGAATTTGTGGAACTTGTTACCACAGGCGGCTGTGGAGGCCAGTTTGTTGGGTGTATTTAAGGCAAAGATTGACAGGTTCTTGATTGGACACGGCATCGAAGGTTATGGTGAGAAGGCTGGGGAATGGGGTTGAGGAGGGAGAGAAAAGGATCAACCATGATTGAATGGCAGAGCAGAATTGATGGGCTAAGTGGCCTAATTCTGCTCTTGTGTCTTATGGTCTTAATATGTTAAGCAGTTTATATTAACACAGCTCAGTTTGTTCAAAGAAATTTGTGGTGCTTTTGAAAATTCAGGTAAGAATTGACTATGCAATATAACTAATCAAAGTTCAAGGTAAATTTATTATCACAGAACGTATCTGTCACCCTGAAATGCATTTTCTTGTGGGCAATCACAGTAAATACAAGAAACGCAATAGAGTGAATGAAAACCGCACCCAACAGGACAGATGGCAACTTATATGTTTAAAAAAAACTGTGCAAATACAAAAATAAATAAATTAATAAATAACCAATAACTATAGAAAACATGAGAAAAAGTCTTTGAAAATGAATCCATAGTTTCTGAGAACAGTTCAATGCTGGGGTGACTGAAGTTGAGTGGTTATCCCCTTTAGTTCAAGAAAGAAACCATCCCCAATACTTGAGGGATAATAACTTTTCCTGAACCTGGTGGTGTGGGTCCTGTGGCTCTACTTTCTTCCTGATGGCAGCAGCGAGAAGAGAGCATGGCCTAGGTGTTGGAGGGCCTTGGTAATGGATGTTGTTTTCCTATGACAGCGCTCCATGTAGATGTGCTCAATGGTGGGGAGGTAATTACCTGTGGTACTTGGCTGAATCAACTAGTTTTTACTGGTTTTTCCATTCAAGGGTATTGGTGTTTTTCATGTCAAGCTGTAATGCAGGCAGTCACTATACTCTTCACCACACATTCATAGAAGATTGTCAAAGTCTTACATGACATGCTGAATTTTCACAAACTTCAAAGAAGGTGGGGGAGGGGGGGCTGCCATGCTTTCTTCGTATTGAATGCCAAGCTGTAGTTAGTGAACCACATCCTGATGTATGCACATTCGCTGCCTAGTGTTGAGTAAAGAGCCAATGAAATGGCATCTGCTGTTGATCTGTTGTGACGGTAAGCAAATTGGAGTGGATCCAAGTCACTTCTCAGGCAGAAGTTGATAGAGTTCATTTCCAAATTCTCAAAGCACTTTCATCACTGTGGATGTAAATGGTACTGGATGGTAAGTCATTGAGGCAGGTTATTATGTTCTTCTTGGGCACTCGGGTAATTGAAGTCTGCTTGAAGCAGCTGGATTCCTTAGACTGCCAAACTGAGAGGTTAAAGATAGTAGTGCAGTTTGCCTTCTAATGGTTTGAAGATTGGGAGTAAATTGTGCTATTCTGCAGTGGGGCAGAGTCTTGGATGAAGGGTGAGAGAACATTAATTGGTACCTGTGTAGTTGAGAGTTAATAAATATTTCATTTTTAAAAAATCAAAATTCTTAGCTTTTACTGAGTACTTGTGGTCCTCTTTAATTCTAGGAAGTATAAATATTTGTGTAGTGGATTCTGGTTAATTGAGCCATTGGATAATTGGGTTGGCCACTTATTTGGATCAACTCTTAAAGAACAAAAAGGAATCGTGAAATTTGCCAGATTCCCTCTGTTTATATGGGACACCTGTGGTGTATTTAATATTTGAGTAATATTATAAATATATTGCTTGATTAGTCATAGTTTGTTTACACAATTCATTACGGATTATATGCATGAAGTACGTGAATGCCTAATGTCATTATGCCACCATGTCAAAAATGAGTGCCTCACTAAAGTAAAACAAATTAGACCTGTTTCCTAGCCCCCGTGTTTTTCTTTCAATTAGTTTTTGAAGTTACAAAACGTAATGATGATGAGTAAGTTTTAAAACTGAACCATAGATGACTATCTACCTGTTGAAGTGCAGTATGTGTTTTCTTTACAAAGGGAGAGAAACGGTCGAGTTGACAAAAAAAAGCATAGCATGTGTTTCTTTCGAAGGAGAGAAAGAGATGTTCGAGTTAAAAGAAAGTGTAGCATGATTATTTCTTCTGAAGGTGATCAAGTTTAAAAAAATGTTAGAAAACAAACGAAGTTTATGGAATCATAAATGATGACTACCGGGTAATAATAATAAATATTTTTTTTAAAAAAAGCAGAAACAGCAAGCTACATCAGAAAGATGCATGCTTTTGGTTGCTTGACTGAAAACTGGATGACTTGAACAGTATCTTGAAGCAAATGAAGTAGCCAATGAAAAGTGAGTGCCAGTTTTATTAAGTGCAATAGGTGGAAAACATACAGTTTGCTAAGAAGTTTAACTGCTCCAACCAAGCCAGCCGAAATGAGCTTTGCTGATGTCATGAAAGTAATGCAGGAACATTTGGAACCAAAAAACCATTGTTGATTGCAGAATGCTTTGGGTTTCTTAAGCAGAATCAAAGGTAGGGGAGTTAATTTCAGCTTATGTGGCTGAATTGATAAAATTGAGCATTGTCAGTTATATAATGGGCTTAGTGATGCATTGCGAGATTATTTAGTATGTGAAATTTTACAGGAAAGCATTCAAAAATGGCTCATAACTGAAGCACAATTCACATTTTAAAGAGCAGTTGAAATCACTGTATTAATGGAAACAGCAACCACAGATGCAAGTGAGTTGCAGTCAGGAATGTAAGTGAGCATGAACAAAATTGAAATGTCTAAACAGAAGCCTGGCTGAACAAATTGTGTTACCACTGTGGCAGGGGCTCTCGTACACGAGACCAATGTAGGTTCAAAGGAGAAACTTGCAGAAAATGCAATGTGGTAGGAAACAAACAAAGAGCAGGCTGGGCAGTCAAAAATAAATGGACTGCATAGGTAAGAGATGAAGGTTAAAAAGTCAAGTTGCAGTTTCAAAACAAGCAATTATTATATGCTATTGATGAAAAATCTGATAATGATGAGAGTGATACAGGACTGAGTAGCCTTGAGATTTACTATGTTAAAACTAACAAGACACGCAATATGGTTTGCATCAGTAGCGAATGGAAAATTAAAATGGAATTGGATGCTAGCTCAGCTGGCTTGGCTGTTTCAGTCGTTCCACAAAATAAGTTTGGCATTTCTAAGATACTAAACTGGAACCTTCAAATATCTAACTAAGAACTTGTACTGGAGAAAAGGTAATTCCTGGGGAAATGATTTTCGTAACTGTGAAATACAGCAACCAACATGCCATATTGAGCTTATATATGATAAAAATAGGAGAGCCAACATTCTGGAGCCATGATTTGCAGAGACAACGATAACTTGATTTGAGATCCATCCAATATTTTTATGCTGTATCCCTGCAATGGTCAATTGAAAATGAATTAATAGAGATACTGGATGATGCCACAGCAGTGTTCAAGGGTGGCATTGGAAAACTTAGACATATCAAGGCTAAAAATAGTGTTAAATGAAAATGCCACACCTAAGTTTTGCAAAGCCTATCGGTTTCTCATACCATTTGTGATGAAAGTATCCAGTGAGCTAGATTATATGGAGGCTGAAGGAATTCTTTCCAAGATTGAGTGGAGCCCATGGGCAATGCCATGGTCCCACTAGCCAAGAAGGATGGGTTTATCAGGATCTGTGATGATTTTAAGGTCACCATCAACTCAGTACTGAAAGTAGATCAATATCCTCTGCTCATGATAGAGGATATTTTTGCAAACCTTTCCGGAGAGAAACACTTCAGTGAAGTGGACTGCTGAAGCCTACCTAACAGATAGAGATGGAAGAAAAATCCAAAGTTGTTTTTTTTTACCATAAACACTCATAAAGGGCTTTATCACCATAATAGGCTTATTTTTGAAGTAGGCATCTGCACCTGTACTCTGGCAGAAAGCTATGGACCAGGTGCTGCAAGGCTGCCCAGGTAGTCAGTGTTACCTAGTGTGATCTCACCTTTGACGTACAAGGCTTACACAAAGATGCTGATAAAATTCAAGCAGTGGTGCAAGTACGAGGAAATCTACAGATGTTGGAATTTCAAGCAACACACATAAAAATTGCTGGTGAACACAGCAGGCCAGGCAGCATCTATAGGAAGAGGTACAGTCGACATTTCGGGCCGAGACCCTTTGTCAGAACTAACTGAAAGAAGAGATGGTAAGAGATTTGAAAGGGGGAGGGGGGGAGATCCGAAATGATAGGAGAAGACTGGAGGGATGGAGCTAAAAGCTGGAAAGTTGATTGGCAAAAGGGACGAGATGATCATGAGACGGGAGGCCTAGGGAGAAAGAAGTATGGGGGGGGGGAGCCCAGAGGATGGGCAAGGAGTATAGTGAGAGGGACAGAGGAGAAAAAGGAGAGAGAAAAAAATTAATAATAATAATAAATAACAAAATAAATCATGCATTTCTAAATGACAATAAACTAGGACTGAGTGTCCTCATAATCTAAATAACGGATGGGGTACGAAGGGGGGGTGGGGCATTAACGGAAGTTAGAGAAGTCAATGTTCATGCCATCAGGTTGGAGGCTACCCAGACGGAATATAAGGTGTTGTTCCTCCAACCTGAGTGTGGCTTCATCTTGACAGTAGAGGAGGCGTGGATAGACATATCAGAATGGGAATGGGACGTGGAATTAAAATGTTTGGCCACTGGGAGATCCTGATTTCTCTGGCGGACAGTGCATAGGTATTCAGCGAAACAGTCTCCCAGCTTGCGTCGGGTCTCGCTAATATATAGAAGGCTGCATCGGGAGCACCGGATGCAGTATATCACCCCAGCCGACTCACAGGTGAAGTGTCGCCTCACCTTGAAGGACTGTCTGGGGCCCTGAATGGTGGTGAGGGAGGAAGTGTAAGGGCAGGTGTAGCACTTGTTCCGCTTACAAGGATAAGTGCAGGGAGGGAGATCGGTGGGATGGGGTGGGGGGAGAATGGACAAGGGAGTCGAGTAGGGCGGAAGTTATGGAGAATTATATGTTGGACCTGGAGGCTGGTGAGGACAAGGGGAACCCTATTGCTAGTGGGGTGGCAGGAGGATGGGGTGAGAGCAGATGTGCGTGAAATGGGAGAGATGCGTTTGAGAGCAGAGTTGATGGTGGAGGAAGGGAAGCCCCTTTCTTTAAAAAAGGAGGACATCTCCTTTATCCCGGAATGAAAAGCCTCATACTGAGAGCAGATGTGGCGGAGACGGAGGAATTGTGAGAAAGGGATGGCATTTTTGCAAGAGACAGGGTGAGAAGAGGAATAGTCCAGGTGGCTGTTAGAGTGTGTAGGATTATAGTAGACATCAGTAGATAAGCTGTCTCCAGAGATAGAGACAGAAAGATCAAGAAAGGGGAGGGAGGTGTCGGAAATGGACCAGGTAAATTTGAGAGCAGGCTGAAAGTTGGTGGCAAAGTTAATGAAGTCAACGAGTTCAGCATGCGTGCAGGAAGCAGCGCCAATACAGTCGTCGATGTAGGGAAGGAAAAGTGGTGGACAGATACCAGTATAAGCTTGGAACATGGATTGTTCCGCAAAGCCACCAAAAAGGCAGGCATAGCTGGGACCCATACGGGTGCCCATGGCTACACCTTATAGTTTGGAGGAAGTGGGAGGAGCCGAAGCAGAAATTATTAAGAGTAAGGACTAACTCTCCTGGACGGAGCAGAGTGGTGGTAGCGGGGAACTGGTTAGGTCTGGAATCCAAAAAGAAGCAGATGTCTACTATAGGCCTACGGACTCTCACAGCTACCTGGACTATTCCTCTTCTCACCCTGTCTCTTGCAAAGGTGCCATCCCCTTCTTGCAATTCCTCTGTCTCTGCCGCATCTGCACTCAGGATGAGGCTTTTCATTCCAGGACGAAGGAGATGTCCTTTTTTTTAAAGAACGGGGCTTCCCTTCCTCCACCATCAACTCTGCTCTCAAAATGCATCTCTCCCATTTCACGCACATCTGCTTTCACCCCATCCTCCCGCCACCCCACTAGGAATAAGGTTCCTCGTCCTCACCTACCACCCCACCAGCCTCCGGGTCCAGCATATAATTCTCTGTAACTTCCGCCACCTCCAATGGGACCCCGCCACTAACCACATCTTCCCCCCCCCCGGCTTTCTGCAGGGATCACTCCCTACTTGACTCCCTTGTCCATTCGTCACCCCATCCCTTCCCGCTGATCTCCCTCCCGGCACTTATCCTTGTAAGCGGAACAAGTGCTACACATGCCCTTACACTTCCTCCCTCACCACCATTCAGGGCCCCAGACAGTCCTTCCAGGCGAGGCGACACTTCAGCTGTGAGTCGGCTGGGGTGATATACTGTGTCCGCTGCTCCTGATGAGGCCTTCTATATATTGGCGAGACCCGACGCAGCCTGGGAGACCGTTTTGCTGAACACCTACGCTCTGTCCGCCAGAGAAAGCAGGATCTCCCAGTGGCCAAACATTTTAAATCCACGTCCCATTCCCATTCTGATATGTCTATCCACGGCCTCCTCAACTGTCAAGATGAAGCCACACTCAGGTTGGAGGAACAACACCTTGTATTCTGTCTGGGTAGCCTCCAACCTGATGGCATGAACATTGACTTCTCTAACTTCTGTTAATGCCCCACCTCCCCTTCGTACCCCATCTGTTCTTTCTTTCTTTCTTATTATTATTACTATTAATTTTTTTTCTCTCTCTCCTTTTTCTCCCTCTGTCCCTCTCACTATACTCCTTGCCCATCCTCTGGGCTTCCCCCCTCCCCCTTTCTCCCTAGGCCTCCCGTCCCATGATCCTCTCATCCCTTTTGCCAATCAACTTTCCAGCTCTTAGCTCCATCCCTCCAGCCCTCCCTCCCTCCCTCCTGTCTTCTTCTATCATTTCGGATCTCCCCCTCCCCCTCCCACTTTCAAATCTCTTACTATCTCTTCTTTCAGATAGTCCTGACGAAGGGTCTCAGCTTGAAACGTCGAATGTACCTCTTCCTATAGATGCTGCCTGGCCTGCTGTGTTCACCAGCAATTTTTATGTGTGTTACTTCAAGCAGTGGAGGATTTCCCAAGGGCAAAGGACCTGACACAGTTGAGGTTCTTTTTAGGATTTGTCAATTACTGTAACAGGTTCATGCTAAACTTGGTGACGGTACTCCACAGCTTGAACTCATTACTACGTATTGGGAAGAAATGGCCATGGTCAAAGCAGTGTCAGGTGACATTCTATAAGGCAAAGGACATGGTGAAATCAGATACTGTACTCACACTTTATGATTTACATTGTCCAGCAAAGCTTTCCTGTGATGCCTTGTCTTAGGCTATAGGAGCAGTCATGTCACATGTTGTGTGTGGTGGAAATGAACATCCCATAGCCTTTGCATCATGGTCCCTTAGTGCTACAGAGAAAAATTACACACAGATTGATAGAGGGACATTGGGTCTAGGTTTCAGTGCCAAACATTTCAACCAGTACCTGTGTGGGTGGGAGGGAGGGAGGGAGGGATTGTCCTCATTATTAATCATCAGTCACTAGTGTCCATTTTCATTTCATGGAAGGGTGATCTTCGTTAAAGATGGTGCCGGTAACTGGCGATTTTGCGCGTGCTCTCCTGAGCAAACTGCCCTCTCCACTATCCTATACCCGAGAAACCCTTCTATAAACCTTTAATCTAGCAAGATGAAGATCAGCAACACCCTGGCGAAGCTACTGACCCAGCTGGAGACCACCGCGCCAGAACTGCTTCTTAAACTCCAGACCGCACCTGGACCCGACCAACGAAGCCCACCTCGTTCCCGGAGACCCACGGTCTGCTGCCGTGCCAGAGTGCTTGGAGATATGGCCCAAGCCGACCAGCACCTCTCCGGAGCAGACGACCACACAGAAGTGACAGTGGAGACCTCAAGGTGCCCCAGAGGCTTCCCTGGAGCGATCACCGTAAAGCCCCGTTGGTGGCCATCCACAGCTGCCGGAAGTGAGGCCTCCCCGCCGACCTCGGAATTCGAGCCCGAGGCTCGGCTGGAGCAGAGCTCTCCGCAACCGTGACTCAGTTTACCTTTACCTTCCCTTCTCAGTGGATTTGCAGGCCTCACAATGCTCAGTGTTTTCCCCACCTTAGAGATCATAACTTCAGTCAGAAATTATATAGTAAGCTTACTTTCCCTTTCTTCCATTGGATCCCCCCAGTTCTCCCCCCTGGTTTCTCACCCTGCCCCCCCCCACAGGTGCTGGTGTAACATTGGCTTTTCTGAATTTTTCTCCTTCATTTATTCTGAACTTGCAGCAAGCTGCTCCCTCAGAGCTAGCTAACCTTGTTTGTTGACAAGAGCAGTGCCACTGTTGCTTATGTACCAGAGGCTGAAAGTCGATTTTTGTAATTCTTCTAATGTATTCTCTTAGATTATCATCTTATTTTCAAATATCAGGCCATTTTTTCCCTTGCAGTCACTGATTTTTGTTTTGTCTGGGGACCTTCCTCCCCTAGATTCCAGCTGTTCAGATCCTTTTGCCTCGTGCAGCCCAAGATCTAAAGGAGAACAGTTGTGGGAGACTCATTATTTCGGTCTTCTCTTGCCTGATAGAACTCAACCATTCCTACCCTTGACCTTTTGTTTCATTCTGTATCTAGTCTCTTTTCGCTTATATAGAATTTCTGATGGCCTCCATTATATTTACTGTTTACTGATTTCAGGTAGGTTACCTTTTGCATTCTCTATTCAGTATCATCCTACTTCAGATGATCTTAGGGTCTGTGGCTTTCTCCTTGAACAGAGAGTCTGTCATTCTTCCTTTGCCTCCACTCTCCTCTGCTTGGCTGAATTTATTTTCACACTGAGCTTCCCTAACTTCACACTTCCTTCAAGTGAAATATGGGATTATGAAAACCCTTGTGGGTCCAAAATATGCCCATTGCCTCATGAGATATATGGAACATTCCATTTTTCACTCCTACCCAGGTACGCTCTATTACCTCTACTTCCAATACATTATAAATATGTTGATGCTATTTCCTGCTCTTACACTAAACTGGAAAATTTCATCACTAAAGCCGTCATTGTCTATGTTATTTTCACCTTTGGTTACTCCATGAATATGGTCTTGCTTCCAGTTTTCTTTCACTTTGATTCTCCATGCTTTCTTGTCTTTCCTGTTCTTAACTGTCCCCGTGAAAGCTTAACAACAACACATCAAATGCTATTTGGTCCACTGAATTCCACCATCAGATTTTTGCTGTGCAGCATCTCATAGCCTATATAGTAACATTGCAGCCTCCTAAAAACATTGAACTACATAAATAAGGTAATATCCTAGGTCTAGCCCTGTAGGTCACATTTCTCAACATTTAATTTTGTTTTGCCTCTATTTCATCCATCATTTTAGGTACTTGGATTATAGGGCTATGGAGGGCTATGGTCTGGGTACAGGTGGATGTGACTAGGCAGAAAACCAGGCTGGCACAGATTTGATCGGCCAAAGATTCAGTGTCTGTTCTGTAGGGCTCTATGACTCTATCTTCTATGCATATTATCCCCAAACACACTTATTGAAATCCATTAATAGTACCGCCCTCGATCAATCAACATTTGTATCACTGGTATTAATTTTCTCTTGCACTTTAAACTGACACTTAGAAAACAATTAATATATCAATTTTTTGGATTGCATTTAATGTTTTGTACTTTTTTTGTTTTAATTGTTTGATTAATTTGCTACTACTGTTGGAAAAGAGAATAATATTTGTTTCTATACCTCAAAAATTGAACAATGAGGCAAATACATTTTCTTCCCCATCTTTTGCTCACTGTTAAGTATGGGCTGACCCCAGGTTATGACAAGAGTTCTGTTTTGTGAACCATTTATAACCCAAACTGTTGAGTATTTAATATTTCAGTAGTACTGTATTTGAATAATATTGTAAATATTTTTTGATTAAGCATTCTTGTTTGTTTAATTACAGGTTATATGTAAAAAATTAAGTGAATTGTATATGTCATGAAGCTACCACATGATACGTGTGTCCTTGCTTGAAGTTTAAAAAAAATCAACAAAGTTAGATTCACAATCCTGGCTCTCTTCTCTCTTGTTTTCCTTTCAATTAGTGTAAAGTTTTGGAGTTACAAAACATAATACAAACAGTTTTCAAGTTGGAAATACAATGTACTAAATTCCCATGCTGCAGAAATTGCCTGCAGTAATGGGCAAATGTAGATCATTGGTCTCCTGAAAGCTTGTTTGTATCTATTAGCTGTACATAAATTGGATGATTGTAAGCTGCAGCAGACTTATAAACCACCACCTGAAATAAATTGAATGAGGGATCACAACACAAGTTCCCTTTAGCTGGTGTGATTGTATGTGAGTACTGTTTAAATAACATCGGGAACATGTAGTTTGCAGAGCCTGCACTTGGACAACAATGTGTTCTTACTAGGTTATAGTATATTAAAATGAATGTTATTGTCCTACTGGGGCATATGGGGTGTCAGGGAGGGGTAGCACCTCTGGTGGGGGAGCATGTCGCGTCCTTTTCAGGGTGGCTTGTCCACCTTTGGTCCCCACCTGGCACTCAGCTCTCACCTGTGGCCCCCCATAGCTGTTTGCATGCGACAGTGGCCACACCCCGGGCAACGGCTTCGACAAGCCGGCTAAACCAGGTGAGGGTAGCCGACGGGTCTCAAACCCTCGGTGAGATAGGGAGTTGTCTATCCCAGCATGTGAAGACAGACTCCGGCGGATTGAGCGGACGAGACCAATGGAAGGTCCAATGGTCAAGAAGGCGGTCTCTGCAAGCGTCTTGGAACGTGTAGAGCAGGACAAGACACAGAAGACGTCCTGGTCATCTACTGCGCCTAGTCCCATCTCCAGCCGTCTAGACTCTGTCTTGCCACTGGATCCAGATGGGAATTGGGAAGAGAGAGTGAGGCTAACGCTGCGCAACTCTCCCTCACTTAAATCCAAATCACGCGTAAGTCTCGACACCATTATTTTAGATGACTTTGTATCATTTATTCAGTTCTCATTTAGGACATAAATCTTAGTAGATTAATGACTTTATAGATTTAAAAAAAAACTTGGCCATGGCAATTCTAATACTCTGATGTGTAAAGGATATTTATGTTATGTTTGTCTTTTGCCTTTAGCAGGTGCATTAATTCTGTAAATACAAGTGACTTGCAAATAATGCTTAAGTGCGTAATTTGAATATACACAGCAGACTGATATTGGATGTTAGAATTCTTATTAACTGACCAGGAAATGAACTGGTCTATATATGTAGATTGTTGGCCAGTGGTGTTGTGGCATCTTCACTGGCCTTTGAGTGAATGGTCCTGGGTTTAAATCTGGCCAGCTCCTTACATGCTTTCCATACTTGCTGGGTTGAGTGTCGAGTTTGCAACTTGACCTCATAAAAAAACAGAGAAGTGTTGAAGAAATGACAAGGTTGCCACCCGAAGCGCCACAAGATGCAGAGAGGAACAACGCACTTAAAAATGACAGCAATGTCACAAGTGCTCTGCATATTGCAATACATGAAGGTTCAATCGGAATATGCGAGCAAGTGTTTCATATTGTTGGAAAGCAGGAATATAGTAGTTAGGTAGAAACAGAACTATTTAACTGGATGACACATTTTCTTTGAGGTAGTTTTTGTAATTCCTGTCAAGCAGCAAAGCATAGTGAATATTATTTAACTGTATGCATACAATTACTATACTACTCTCGTAGTTAGTCCACTTGTTCATCCTATTCTTCATATGTTGCTGTAGTTTGTGCTATTGATTCAGCCTATATTTCAGTTATGGAGCATGCCAGAGTTTTCATCAAAACAGTGACCATACTAGTATAAAACAACAATGTTTTTATGTTGCCTTGATATTTAGATTTTTTTGAGAATTATGTTATTTTGAGCTTTCCAGTTGTATTTGTGGCTTTTAGCTTAGTTTTGAATGTGTCCTAATATTATGAAAGAGTTGCAACAAAATTGAATTTTTGTATTTACTTTTGTTTCATCATCATCATCATCATACATCATGGAAACGAGCTGACCTGACCAGCTATATCATTGTCTGGTATGGGAATTGCAAGGGATCTGACTACAAGTCCCCACAAAGGATTGCGAGGACTGCTGAGGGAATCATTGGAGTCTCTCTTCCAGCCATCAGAGATATTTATCAGGAGTGCTACTACGAAGGGTTCTTTGCATTGTCAGTAATCCCTCCCATCCACCCAACAATCTCTTTGAACCCTAGTCATCAGGAAGGAGATACTGTAGCATTAGGACAAGAATTGCTAGAATGGAAACAGCTTCTTATCCAGGTCATAAGATGACTGAACCCCTTGCCACCACTCAGGTCACATCATGTATGAAGCGCCAGTAGTATTATACTGTTTACTTTTTAACTTGTGACGTAAATGTACCTCATTATTTGCTAATTTATTTGTGGTAATATTATTGCTGGGTGGTCGCTTTGCAGAACCTGCTCTCTTCTTGGCATAACTGTGCTGCAAAGAGAAGAGCCATCAGGACTGTCACAGAGGCTGCTGAGTGAGCCTCCAGGTGTCTATGGATCAAGAGGTGTGATTCATTGACCAATGCTGCTGGGACACAAGCCTGGGACCTGATCAACCCTGGTTGGGTCGCCTGGCCAAGGGTGATTCCAAGCTGACCATTAGCAAGTTTAATTAATTAAAGGATGATGGATGCATCTATCTTGTAATAGGTTGTAAAATTGCACGAGTGTTACTTTATCTATAATTGATTTGGTTTGCTAAAAGTCCATCAGCCACATGCAAAGAATCACTCAGCTGGATGCTCCAGGATTATTTGGGATAAAAAAAGGTCTCATAATCACCACTTCCTCTATATGGGCTTTGACAGAAAGACAGGTACAACAATTTATGAAGGATGTAATTCATTCATTTTACAAATGAGGACTGCATTATGACACATGCCAAAATGAAACATTAGGTCAGTATTTGTACTTTTTTCAATTATTTATTACAATCCAAACCATGAAAATTTGCTAACACAGAAAAATATTCTCCGTTGATGCTGGCTGAGTGTGGCACATTGTCATGCATGGTTGTTGGGTTAGCATGTCAATTACTGAATGCATGAATCCTTAAATGCCAATTCCAATTAGTACTGTTCAATAAATGAAGGACTTAGAATGGAGTTTGCAATATTTAGTCCAATTAATAAGCAATGCTGTTTTTTTTAATCCAATCCAAGTGTGTGACAAGGTTAATAGTACTGCTGCCTCACTGCTCTAGCAACCCACTACCTCTCCTGATAGCTGGTACTGTCTGTGTGCAGTATGCACATTATCACTGCATGAGATTCCTCTGGTATTTTTTACATATCCCAAAGCTATGTTTAATCAGCCATCAAAAATTGCTTCAAGCATTTAGGTGGAAACTACAAAGTATTAAAAGGAAAATGGGGAAAATAAAATGGCATTTGTATAACTGTCTGGACTGATGGTTGGCATGGAAATAAAGATAAACACATAAGCCTTCCTGAGCTAGCCCACCTTCATTCCTTTTGTACCACCATTGACAATTTGGAATAAACTAGATTTTGGTACATGAAAACTTTTTTTTTTGGATTGTTTAATGAAATAGTAATAGGATCTCTTGTATCTGTAATTTAATAGCAGCAGAGAAGAGGAATAAAGAAGTTGATGTTGGGTTGAAATGACCTGTAATCTTAAATTAGCCACCCTATTTTCCCAGTATACAGTCTAAGCAAGTTCTGAAATGTGTGCATTAGGCGTTTTTCAACTGAAAAGAAGTTTATAGATGTCTTGGGAGTTTTAAAGGGTTGAGGTAATTTAGATGACAAGCTTTGTTCAGAACAGTGGAACTGCGGTTACAATCTGTATTTGAAATGGTTTGAGGCATAAATTCACAACTAATACTGTGGAAAATAGGGCAGCATCACAAGTGTGGAAGAATTCTAGGCTATATACTGACTTCAGAGTACTACAGAATCAAACAAATTAAACTAATCATTCATATATTTTTGGTATGATTGTTTGGCACAGCAGATGTTATTTAACATTGGAGGCAATTTTGCTTGTGACTGACCATTCTGAACATGCTTCTGTGAACCCATGAAAGAATTATCAAAGTTGGTTCCTTCATCTTGGTGCTTTTGTCACAGTCCTGCAAATGACACCTTAGTATGTCAGATGCCTTTTGAAAATTTCTATGGAATTCAATTGTACCACCCACTGAGTATATTGTACTCAGCTGACAATCTGCAACTCTAAATAGAAAATAATTTTTTCCTCATTTACAAACACCATTTTCTGTTATTTTGCCAGTTATTTTAAATAAGATTTCTGATCCACCTGGTAGAGGAACCAGCTTTGTCCTCCTTGATCCAAAGTAACTTGGAGAATTGGAATTAGTTTATTATTGTCATATCTTTTGAGATACAGTGAGAAGCTTGTCTTGTATACTGTTCATACAGATCAAATTATTCCATAATGTATTGAGGTAGAACAAATTAAACAGCAGCAATGCAGAATAAAATGCAACAACTACTAAGAAAATGCAGTGCACATAAACAAGCGGGTTGAACATCATTGTACATCGAAACATACAGTGAAGTGCGTAGTTAGCCTGTACAACCATCATAGTCTAAGGATATGCTGAAGGCAGCCCGCAAATGTCGCCATTCTTCCAGCACCAACATAGCGTGCCCACAGCTTACTAAACTGAATCCATATGTCTTTGGAATGTGGGGGAAACAAACTGGAGCGGTCACAGGGAGAATGTACAAACTCTACAGACAGCAGTGGGAATTGAACCCTGATCTTCCAATCACTGGTGTGCTGTAAATCATTACACCAATTGCTACACTATCATGCCATTTATGTATCAGGAATGGGGCAGTATGTATTACAGTCTCAGCACCAAATATTGAGTTTAACTTGCAGCAGAACAAAATTTTTGAATGACATTATTGAAATGAAAATTTTATTTGGTTTAAACTTCTTTCAATACACTGAGGAGAATCTAAAGGCAGGTGTCTAGTTTTCATCATTACTAATCTTAGCTTTAAAAATTTATCCCTTATAACAGGGGTAGGCAACCTTAAGCACAAATGATTTTCTAGTATGCGTTATTCATTAATTTGAGGCAAAACATAACTAGATGTATTTAAATGGATAATTCCCATATTTCACGTTTTTTAATGGCATTTATTTGGCCCACCGTCCGCTCATTAATACGTGATGCGGCCCACAGAGGCAAAAAAGGTTGCCGACCCCTGCCTTATAACATTCAGTCTATAGTGTTCACAGTGCCATTAATTTATAGTGATTGACCAAATGAAATTGATGTTTGTGTGGAAAAGTTATGTTATTGATAGAAGTGCTATATCATTGACCTTGATTAATAATCCAATCATGATATTAATATTATTAGATTGAGGACACACAGTCCTCTTTTATTGTCATTTAGTAATGCATGCATTAAGAAATGATACAATGTTTTTCCAGAATGATATCACAGAAACACATGACAAACCGACTTAAAAACTAACAAAAACCACATAATTATAACATATAGTTACAACAGTGCAAAGCAATACCGTAATTTGATAAGAACAGACCACGGCACGGTAAAAGTTTCAAAGTCTCTTGAAAGTTCCATCATCTCATGCAGACGGTAAACCTCCAGTGCTGCCAACTTGCCAACGCAGCATACTGAAAGTATCTGACCACAGTCCGACTCCGAGTCCGTCCGAAAGCTCCGAGCCTCCGAACAGCTCTCCGACACTGAGCACCGAGCACCATCTCTGCCAAGTGCTTCGACCCCGGCCCCGGCAATAGGCAAAGCTGAGGATTTGGGGCCTTCGTCTCCAGAGATTCTCGATTATACAGTAGCAGTGGCAGCGAAGCAGGCATTTCAGAAGTTACTCCAGGTGTTCCTCCGCGCTTCTCACGGCTGTCTCCATCAAATCCAGATTGTGCACGGCCCCCTAGTTACACATACGTTATTCATTCAGAATGACCGTGCGCGCTGCGTCGCTCTGCCATCTTCTCCTCCCTCCTCTTCATAATATTAAAATAAAGATAATTGCGTTGTTGCATGTGTCAGCCCTCTGCTCCTTAGAAATTGGGAGAAGAAAATTTACACCAGTGTTTTCCAACACAGCCGAATAAAACTGTTTAAAACTCTTCAGCTGATGAAGGATATCCACAATCTAGGCCTCCTCTCTGCTCTTGAAGTCCAATGATATTGATGTATGATGAGTTAAATCTGCAGTCCAGGCCTCTACTCCATGCTTGAAGGCCAGCAAGCAGGTGTCATGGTTGCCAATCAATTGGTGCCCCTGTAATTTGAGCTTGGAATTTGGGATCCAGTCATAAAACCTGTCCCAATGTGTGGGTGGATGGGAAGGGAGAAGAGTTTTTGAGGTTGTGTTGTTGCTTGTGTGTTTTGTGTTATTCTGAGCATTTTGGGCATGTAATGGCACTGGGAGGTGTGGTGATACTTTCAGGCTGCTCTCAGTGGATTCCTAGTTGTGTTAGTTGTTAATGCAAATGACGATTTCACTGTATGTCCTAATGTACATGTGATAAATGAGTCTGAAATATGCATCTGTTTTTTGCATGAAAATATGTGGGGCACTTGTCTGATAAATAATAATACATTGAAGAAGCCATTTGCCATCAGCAAGGCAAATATATGGCAAGTGGTTGGTTATGATGGGTGGTAGCATTACAATGGCATCAGTAATTGTGGTTATGGGTAATTCAGTTTGAGAGAAAAAAATATAAACAAGCTGCTTACTAAGGTTTAGCTTTATTGTGACATGGATGTGGTGAGTGGGGCCCAGCCTTGCAGGGTTTCATGTGTGACGAGAATACACATAAATTAAGATGTTTGCTGGCCTGGGCTAGCATCAGTGGCATCAGCAGTTGGTCTGCCACCTGTCCTCAGGGGAAGGAGAGATAAGGAACAATGAAGCAGCATCTGGAGATGTGTAATGAAGGGACGGGAGAGAGAGCTGTCTAGAGCGGCTCCCCCTTTGAACCCTGAACTGTTTGAAGTGATGGACAGGCGATACCCCAGCAGGGGGATAAAAAGGGACAGGTTCGCTAAGGCAAGACACACACGACACCCGAGGTAACGAGACCCTGGAAGCGGTGCGCCTCTCACAAGTCGGTGGGAAGCTCTTGGACGGCTGATCGGGAGATCAGCCTTAAACGCACAGGGTGGAAAGGTACGATCAGCGGGAACCCGGTGTGTGTCCACCCTCGCCTGGGTGCCGGGTTCACTGCAGAGGATCGACCGCATCTGGAGGAGGGGTCACAGTCGGTGACCACAGGTGACATCACAAAGGACCCGCCCGAAAGCTGCTTGTGAGCAATATCGCCGGTCTGTGAGTGGAAGCCATTCTGAATGATCAGTCGTTCTCGTTCTCTCTCTCCCTCCCCCCCACGTTGTCCATTGCCACGGCAACGATTACTGCGAACTGAACTAAATTGGACTAAACTTTGTGTCACTTTGAAATTGGTCATTTACCCCTAGACAACGATAGAGCTTGATTGATGCTGTTAGCTTAATTCTGTGCACATGTGTGTTTATCATTGCTGAACTGTTGCATTTATTATTCTTTCGATTACTGTGTTGCTTGTTTCTTTAATAAAACTTCCTTAGTTCTAGTAATCCAGACTCCAACTGAGTGATCCATTTCTGCTGGTTTGGCAACCCAGTTACGGGTACGTAACACATGTTTCTTCTCAATCGCTTGAGCAATGTGATAGCCATACATTCTTTAAATTGAGATATATGCAAA
Organism: Mobula hypostoma; assembly: GCF_963921235.1. Lineage (NCBI taxonomy): Eukaryota > Metazoa > Chordata > Chondrichthyes > Myliobatiformes > Myliobatidae > Mobula > Mobula hypostoma. The sequence continues at coordinate 28,200,425 of NC_086114.1, forward strand.
ACCCGTACTAAATAATGGTTTTAAATCTATTGGTGAATGAAGTGTGTACTTATTTTTGTACAAAAGTTCAAAATAAATTAATTCTCAAAGAACTTGTATGTCACCATATGCAACACTGAGATTTGTTTTCTTGCGGGCATGCTCAGTTGTTAAAATTCTGTATATTAGAGTTGTCGGATTATACAACTGATTAGATAGGTTTAAATTAAGTTAATTTATTTATTAAGAGATACTGTGCAGAACAGGCTCTTCCGACCTAGCAAGTCATGCTGCCTAGCAACCCTAGTCTAATCAAAGGACCATTTATAATTATCTACTAACGAGTACATCTTTGGACTGTGGGAGAAACCAGAGCAGCTAGCGGAAACCCAAGTGTCTAACGTGATCCCCTTCTATTCTGAGGCTGTGCCCCCTGGTTGTAAACATTCCCACTATAGGAAACATCCTCCCCACATCACTGGATCCACTTTATCCAGACCTTTCAATATTTCAGTAGGTTTGAATGAGATTCCCTGCATTGTGTACAGCCCCAGAACCACCAAATGCTCTTCATACATTAACCTTTTTGTCACAAACTTCTTTCAATCTACCTGATGCAAAGACACCACGTACTATGGTGAATGTAACTTTAACTCTTTATTAGCAAGTTAACAGAGAGACCCCTCCTTAAGCACTCTCTTGAGCTGCTCCGGGGGTCTCTGGTTTCTGAAGCAAATATAGTGCTTTTTATACATATGCAGTCACGTACGTAAATAAAGGTGGGTTCACCCCCTTAGTTTCTGTACAGATGAGTATTGTTTAACTTATCAGCCATAAATTGTTTGTGTAACAGCTCAACTACCCTTATGTCTGGGAACAGCCAGACATAGGCTTACTCCTCAGAGTTTCCCATCCTTGAAACAAGCATTCGTTAGCTTATCTAGCAAGCGCAATGTTTCTTACAGCAGTTAATCAAACAATGGTACAAATTGTTCTATAAACAAGGACTGAAGTTACAGCGTCACATACCAATAATATCACCCGCTCTTGAGAAACACTTCTACACACGAGGAAATCTGCAGATGTTGGAATTTCAAGCAACACACATAAAAGTTGCTGGTGAACGCAGCAGGCCAAGCAGCATCTCCAGGAAGAGGTACAGTCAACGTTTCAGGCCGAGACCCTTCAAAGTCTTAGCCGCTATGACTCTTACAAAATAGCCAGGTCACAAGAGGCCTGGAAGATGCTAACTTCTTAACATTATATTACACTTTCATTCCCCAGGTTAATTTTCACAAACCTCTTCGGACTCTCTGTAATATCAGCTTATCTTTTCTTAGATATGGGGCCCAAAACTGTTTATAGTACTCCAAATATTGTTTGACCAATTCCTTATAAAGCCTCAGCATTGCATCCATGCTTTTGTACTCTAGTCCTCTTGAAATGAATGCTAACATTGCATTTACGTTCCTTACTACGGACTCAACCTGAAAAGATAACTTTTAGGGAATCATATACTAGGACTCCCAAATCCCTATGTACCTCTAATTTCTGAATTTGTTCATCATTTAGAAAATAGTCTATGCCTTTTATCCTTCTACCAATGTGCATGACATTAGACCTCCCTACACCGTATTCCATCTGCCACTTCTTTGCCCATTCTCCTAATCTGTCCAAGTCCTTTTGGAAACTCCTGTTTTCTCGACACTATCTGCCCCTTTTTAAATCTTTTTATTGAATTAGTACACATAAGGTAAACCATATAGGCACTAATACACTGTTAGAATATAATATATTACAGGAAATATTAATACAGAAAAAACATTAATACAACAGTGCAATTTAAACATAAAATAACAAGGTAATATAATAGTATACTAATTTTTATATATCTCAATAGAAAAAGAAAAAAAAACCCAAAATCCCCCCCCAAAAAAAACCCCACCGTGCAACTAAACTAAAAAGCAAAGCAAAGCAATGGGCTAACTAGGAAACAAGTAAAGAACTTAAAATCACGTCCTCAAACCCGACCTCCATTAAAAACAGTTAAAAAAAACAAGAAGGAAATATAAATATGGACCGAGAGAAAAAAAATTACAATAAATGAAAATGTTGAATAAAAGATCTCCAGGTCTGATCGAATTTAACTGAAGAATCATAAAGATTACTTCTAATTTTCTCCAAATTTAATCATAATATCGCCTGGGAAAACCAAAAAAACGTAGTTGGAGCATTAGTCTCTTTCCAATGTTGTAAAATACATCTTTTTGCCATTAAAGTAAGAAATGCAATCATTCTACAGGCTGAAGGAGAAAGATTACTGGAAATTTTAGTTAATCCAAAGATAGCAGTAACAGGATGAGGAGAGATCTCTATATTCAATACCTTTGAGATAATATTAAAAATGTCTCTCCAAAAAGTTTCCAGAGTAGGACAGGACCAAAACATATGTGTTAAAGAGGCTATCTGCCCCTGACATCTATCACAAAAAGGATTACTATGAGAATAGAAACGAGCTAATTTATCTTTGGACATATGTGCTCTATGGACAACTTTAAATTGAATTAGGGAATGTTTAGCACAGATAGAGGAAGTATTGACTAGTTGTAAAATCTGCACCCAGTCATCTGCCGAAATAATAAAACCCAATTCCTGTTCCCAATCTGACCTAATCTTATCAAATGGAGCTTTCCTAAGTTTCATAATAATATTATAAATAATAGCCATTGCACCTTTCTGACATGGATTAAGGTTAATTATAGTATCTAAAATATGTAGGAGGGAGCATTGGAAAGGAAGAAAGTATAGTACTTAGGAAATTTCTAACTTGGAGATATCTAAAAAAATGTATTCTTGGTAAACTATGTTTATTAGATAATTGTTCAAAAGACATAAGGGAACCATCTAAAAATAAATCCAAAAACCGTGAAATATCCTTAGTCTTCCAAATTTGAAAAGCACAATCCGTGAAAGAGGGAGGAAAAAATATGTTACCTAAAATAGGGATCGCTAGCCCAAATTGGTTAAGATCGAAAAATTTTCTGAATTGAAACCAAATACATAAGGTATATTTAACTATCGGGTTACAGACCTGTTTGTGGCGTTTGAAATCAAAAGGACGAGAAGAACCTAAAATAGAGCCAAGTGCATAACCTTGAGCAGATTGTAATTCCAATGCTACCCATTTAGGAATGGATAGTGTATCTTGGTCAAGTAACCAAAATTTCATTAATTGCCCAATAATAGAATCTAAAGTTAGGTAATGCTAAACCTCCATCTCTCTTAGCTTTCTGTAAATGTATTTTACCCAGTCTCGGGTTTTTATTTTGCCAAATAAATGAAGAGATTTTAGAGTCAACTTTATCAAAAAAAAAATTTTGGAACAAAAATCGGTAATGCCTGAAAGATATATAAAAATTTTGGCAGAATAAACACCTTAACTGCATTAATACGACCGATCAAACTTAAATATAATGGAGACCATTTAAATGAAAGTTGAGTAATAAGATCGATTAAGGGTAAAAAAATTAGTCTTAAATAGATCTTTGTGTTTACAAGTAATTTTAAACCCAAGATATGAAAAATAATTATTAGTCAATTTAAACGGAAGGTTATGATACAAGGGAAGTTGCTTATTAATCGGGAAAAGTTCACTCTTACTGAGATTTAACTTGTAACCGGAAAAGAGACTAAATTGTGCTAATAAATCTAAAGCAGCAGGGATAGATTTTTGAGGATTAGAAATATATAAAAGTAAGTCATCAGCATAAAGTGATACTTTATGAGACTTAGCCCCAAGTTATCCCAATAATATTTGAAGATTCTCCAATAGCAATTGCAAGAGGTTCTAATGCAATGTCAAATAATAAAGGACTAAGAGGACAACCTTGTCTAGTACCTCGAGAAAGAGGGGAAAAAGGGTGAACTTAAAGAGTTAGTGCGAACTGAGGCCATAGGAGAATGATATAACAATTTAATCCAGGATATAAATTTCGAGCTAAAATTAAACATTTCAAGCACCTTAAATAAGTAAGGCCATTCTACTCTGTCAAAGGCTTTTTCAGCATCTGAAGAAATAACGCACTCAGGAACATTTTGTGAAGGATTATAAACAATATTTAAGAGTGTGCGAATGTTATAGAAAGAGTAACGACCTTTAATAAAACCCGTTTGGTCTTCCGAGATAATATAAGGAAGTGCTTTTTCTAATCTGTTTGCTAATAATTTAGAAAAAGTTTTAGAATCAACATTTAATAAAGATATTGGTCTATAAGATGCACATTGAGCAGGACCTTTATCCTTCTTTAATATTAGAGAAATTGACGCTCTGTCGAAGGATTCGGGAAGTTTACCAAGTTTTAATGAAGCCTCCAGAACCCTAAAAAACCAAGGGATTAATGAAGGTGCAAAAAATTTATAAAATTCCGCGGTAAACCCATCAGGGCCAGGAGTTTTCCTCAGGTTCATAGAAAAAATAACATTCTTAATCTCATCAGTGGTAATGGGAGTATCTAGCATAGAGGATATATCCTGTGAAATCTTAGGGAAATCTAGGTTATCTAAAAAGTCATTCATATATTTAGAGTCTCGTAAAGACTCTGATTGATATAAGGAGGAATAAAAATCAAAAAAGGCTTGATTAATCTCAGCATGATCAAGTATCAGTTGATCATTTTGATTATAAATCTGATTAATTTGAAATTTAGTATAATTAGTCTTCAACTGATTAGCCAACAGTTTACCAACTTTGTCACTATGTACATAAAATTCACTTGTTTTCTTTAATTGATTTACAATCGAGGACGAAAGTAATAAACTGTGTTCCATTTGAAGTTCAATTCTTTGTTTATACAACTCCTCAGAGGGAGCTGCAGCATATTTCTTATCAATTTCCTTAATCTTGTCCACAATTACCAGCTCCTCCTGCTTCAGCTTCTTCCTCAAAGCAGCAGAATACGAGATAATCTGACCACGAATATAAGCTTTAAAAGTATCTCAAAGGATGTTCATAGAAATATCTTCTGTATAGTTGATTGTAAAAAAAAAGATCAATCTGTTCATTCATAAAGTTAACAAAATCCGAGTCCTGAAGCAACAGCGAATTAAAACGCCATTGTCTATTATTTTGTGTATTGGCCTGAATTTTAATAGAAAGCTTAAGTGGAGCATGATCCGAAATGGTTATAGAGTCATAATCACATTTAACCACTGAAGAAATAAGACGAGAGTCAATTAAAAAAAAAATCAATTCTTGAATAGGAATGGTGAACATGTGAAAAAAAAGAAAAATCTTTTTCCTGAGGAATCAAAAAACGCCAAATGTCCGTTGACCCAGAATCAGAGAGGAATGAGTTAATCAAAGTTGCAGATTTATTGGGTAAGGTCCGTAAAGGAGCCGAACGGTCCAAAACTGGAGATAAACAAGTATTAAGATCTCCGCCCCAGATCAGTGAAAACTCATTCAAATTCGGGAACAGATTAAATAGTGATTTATAAAATTCCGGACAGTCCATATTGGGAGCATAAATGTTAACCAAAACTACCTTTTTATTAAAGAGTAGACCACTAACCAATAAAAAACTACCATTCGGATCAGAAATAATATCATGTTGTACAAAAGTAACTGAGGGGTCTATAAAAATAGAGACACCTCGAATCTTAGCGTTAGAGTTCAAATGGAACTGTTCACCCTTCCAAAATTTAAAAAAAAACGTAGTCTGTCCCCCCTCCGCACATGGGTCTCTTGTAAAAATAGAACATGTGCTTTAAGTCTCCAGAATACTTTAAAAACTTTTTTCCTTTTAATTGGATGATTAAGACCATTAGTATTCCAAGAGACAAAATTAACAATAGACTCCATAAACCCTAAAGTCAACCCGCAAAAAAAAGGATTGACAATAGGTTCGACCCACGAACCTGGAAAAGGAACAGAACAAACAAGAGATAATGGGAAGGAGAACGCAACCAATGCTTCAGTAATGTAAGTAGCCCAAGAAGAAAAAAACTAAAAAGTGAAGCCCCTCCCACCACCCCCCACCCCATGACCCCAAAGCTAAATCTAAAGCAGACCAACCAGAAAGAAGCAAGCACTAAGACTACCCCCATGACTTCCGATAGACGCTCACTAAAAAAAAGTGTAAGTATAAAAAAGAACAACTAAGGTTATAAAACAGTAAAGTAATAAAAAAAAAGTAGACCAATTAAGACAAACACGATATAATACAAAGAAAAAGCCAGTAAATATAAAGAAAACCGTAACGGACAACAGACCCTATGATTAAACAAAAAAAAAAGAAACGAGATAATTAACATAGACTAGTTAGGAAAAACTACAGAAAGTACATTTGAAAACTACAAAATTTAAGGCCTCAAAGGAAATACGTGAAATGATGCTGAGGGAATAACCACCCAGAATCCCCAGGAAAAAAGAAAGGAATGACGCAGTTGAAAAAAATGTTTGGCGACCATATTAATTAACCAAAAATAAACTTTTCTGCCCATATAAAGCAAAAAAAATTAAACCCAACAGATTAACAGCCTCCGATCAAACGGAGATAATTAAAAATTACGATTAAGATGTTGAAGGTGAAAATTGATCTAGGTAACTGGGCATCCGATGGAGAATCAAAAAAACGGGGAGCCCCATCAAGCGTGCGAATCCTTAAACGCGCTGGGTAAAGCAGCACTGGTTTTAAATCCATCTTGTAGAGTTCCAACATCACAGATCTGTAACGAACCCGTTGATCCCGAATCTGTTTACTGAAGTCTTCCACGAATCGGAAATGAAGATCCAAAAAAATCAATGTAACCTTTAGATCGAGCGAATCGAAGCAATTTCTCCTTGTCTTGAAAGTAATGAAATCGTAAAATGACATGTCGAGGTTTATCTGACTTAGACGAATATGATGGAACTCTGTGAGCCCGATCCAATAATGGTGGTTGGTCAGGAAATACGGTGGGAAATGCATCTTTTAAAGGTTGAGGAAAAAAAACTTTATAGGGTTGTCAGATTCAGCAGCTTCACGAAAACCAATAATTCGAATATTCTGCCGTCGCATTCTGGATTCTAAGTCAGAGTTTTTAAAAGTCAGAAGGTGAAGTTTTTTTCTTCATTACAGTAATTGTTTCTTCAATTTTCCCCATCTTGAGTTCATTTTGTTGCTTGGATTTTTGAAGATTAAATATAGCAGACTGATGTTCCGTGATAGATGTTTGCATTTTATCTATTGCCTCTGCAATTTTCTGGAGATTAATTGAAATTTCCGCACGAATTATCTCTGTTATAGAGGTTGAAATTACCATTTGAATTAGATCCGATATAGCTTTCAAAGTTAACGGTGGTCAGTCGGAGGAAGATCAGTACCTTTCGGTCTAACCGGAGGTTTGCCGTATTTCCCATTTTTCCCGTTCTTAGACATAGCAGACCGTAAAAGCATCCGAATATCAAAAAACGCAATTTGTTTCAAAGTATTATAAAAGTTGATACCTTGATGGTTAGCTTAAATATAGCTGATCATAGGAAAAAAACTCAGAGGTAATGGAGCGAGTCAAGAACACAACTTCACTCCATGAGCTCTACCGGAAGTCTGACTATCTGCCCCTTCATCTATCTTGTACAGTACAGTATCATCTGCAAAATTGGTCATAGAGCTATTAATTCTGTCATCCAGATGATTAGCATATGTTAAGAGGTGGACCCAATACTGAACCAGGCAGAACATCACTAGTCACTGGCAGCCAACCAGAAAAGGCCCTACTTATTCCTACTCATTACTTTCCTTCCACCAGTCTGCCAATGTATTATTAGGGATGCATCTCACCCTAACCATGGACTTTTTACTCTCCTCCTATCTGGTAGGTGCTACAGGAGCCTCCGCTTCTGCACCGGCAGGCACAGGAAGAGCTTCTTCCCTGAGGCTGTGACACTGCTGAACCTCACATCACAGCGCTAAGCAGTATTGCATCCGTATTGTACTGTCTCAGTACTTTTATATTTGTGTGCTGTAGCACTTTTTTATTCGCAGTTATTTTGTAAATAACTATTCTTTGCATTTCTGGTCAGATGCTAAATGCATTTCATTGACTTTGTATCTGTACTTGGCACAATGACAATAAAGTTGAATCGAATCTAATATAATTTAATGATGGCATCGTTCCTGTAATACCTTCTGAAAATCCAAGTAAGCTGACTCTCCTTTGTCTATTCTGCCTGTTATTTCCTCAAAGAATTCCAGCAGATTTGTCAGGCGAGATTTCCCCTTAAGGAGACCATGCTGACTTTTGTCTACTTTTTTGTGTGCCACCAAGTATTCCAAAAACTCATCTTTAATAATGGACTCGCAATCTTGCCTACCATTGAAGTCAGGCTAACTGGCCTATAATTTCCAGTCTTTTTTTTCCTTCCTCACTTCTTAAAGAGTGGAGTAACACTGGCGATTTTCCAGTCCTCCACAACCTTTCAAGAATCGTGTCTTTCTCGAAAGATCATTACTAATGCCTCCACTATCTTTTCAACTACCTCTTTCAGAACCCTGGGTTGTAATCCTTCCTGTCCAGGTTGTCTTCTTTCTATTTTCAGTTTCTTAGTAATAGTGACTGCACTCACTTCTACCCCCGACACTCTAGAATTTCTGGCGTGCTGCTCATTCTTCCACAGTGAAGACTGATGCAAAAGGCTTTCATTTCATCTGCCATTTCTCAGTTCTTCACTGCTGTCTCTTTAGCAACATTTTCCAGTGATCCAATATCCATGCCTGCTTCATATATAGCTTTTGTATAGCTGAAAAAAACTTTTTGGTTATCCTCTTTCATATTGGCTAGCTTACTTTCATATTTACTCACAACACAGTGGAGGAACTCAGCAGGTCGGGCAGCATCAGTAGAAAAGATCGGTCGACGTTTCGGGCCGGAACCCTTCGTCACGAAGGGGTCCGGCCCGAAACGTCGACCGATCTTTTCCACTGATGCTGCTCGACCTGCTGAGTTCCTCCAGCGTGTTGTGAGTGTTGCTTTGACTCCAGCATCTGCAGATTAATTTGTGTTTACTTTCATATTTCATCTTTTCTCTCCTTATTGCCTTTTTAGTTGCCTCCTGTTTTTTAAAAGCTTCCCAATCCTCCAGTTTCCCATGAATTTTTGCTATATCGTATGCTGGTATAAGTATAATGGGCCCTTGGTTTTACTTTAATAACTATTTGCTTAAATTAACATTCTTAAGTATACTTTTTTATAATTGTATACGATTATAATTGTAACCATGTACGATCTGTTTTTTCTTGCTGGGGGGGCAGTAAATCATACAGCATTCACACAAACTGCGGTTTGGGTGGATGAGACATTCCAACCTCACGGATCTGGCGGGACCAAAGTTGTATGCACCCTATATGTATAAAGGCTGAGACAGGTGGGTTTCTTGCTGCTGAGTCCTGTGGCTGTAAGCAAGGGGCTAATGAGTGGCATTTCCAGAGATGCCCAGTAAAAAGGGGTTTAATAAATAATTAAAAATAATTGTTCAGCAGGATTGAATTAATGATAGCTAGGTGTAAGAGTTTTCTTTTTAGTCAATAAATAATCATTAAATTATCCATTTTTTTCATTTGTGTGGTGCATTGGTAAAGGAGAAACGATGCAATCAGAAGATTAAAAGAAGTATTTTCAGGAAAGGTGTAAATGACATAAACCATTGATGGGTTAGATAAATGAATTGCCCAAACACAGGCAAGACTAGAAGGTTAAGGCACAAGGGATCCATGGTGTTGGCAAACTGGATTCAAAATTGACTTTGTGACAGGAGTTAAGAATGTAGTGGTTGAGCGGTGTTTTCCTGACTGCAAGTTTATAACCAGCGGTATTCTGTTGGGATTATTGTAATTTTTAATGACTTAAGAAAATATGGATTGTGCTGATGACATTAAAATTGTAGAATAATAAAAGGTGAAGAAGACTGTGAAAGGATACAGAGGGACTTGAATCAGTTGAAAGTTGGGTAGAGCCGTAGCGGATGGAACTGAATTCATTTCAGTCAAGTGTGAGGTAATGCAGTTTGGGATACTACTTTCTAACAGGATATTTACAGTAAATGGCAGGACCACTGAAGTGTTGATGGACAGAGGATGTTTGGGTGCAAAAGTCTTGGGTACATGTATCTTGCTCGGGTGCCTAAGCGTTTTGCACAGTACTGTATTTGTCAATGTGGAATGGAGAATGAGTTTGTAAATCTGGAAGGAGCGAAGGATGTTGGGAATGGTGAAGGTGGAGTGCTGCGGGAGGGGTGTGGGACAGGTAGCAGAGGAGGAATATCGGGACGGGGTTGGTGTGGGTGTAGACACACCAAGCCTTGAGGCACCAGGCAAGGTCATTTGATTCGAAACAATTGGTTTATTGATCATTACAGAATGTCTGTCTGGTGCTGCTCACTCCCTTCCCCCTCCCTTGCATTTTCCCCAAACATGATTACCCTCTCCCTTCTCCCTTCCCACTCTGTTTACAGTGGAGAACCATATCAGAATCAGGTTTCTCATCACTCAGATATGTCATGAAGTTTGTTTTTCTGTGGCAGTAGTATAGTGTAATAGATAAAATTTCAATGCTATTGTGCAAAAGTCTTAGGCACCCTAGTTCTATCTATTGATTCAGTTATTCTTGCTGAAATACAGGAAACTTAGGAGTGGTCTTAAGGATTTGTAAAATTTGAAGGAGTGTAGATAGGGGAGTTGGAGTATTTATCTTTGGGTGGAAGGGAAAAATTAAGAGATTAGAGGAGCAAGTTTTTCCATGTAGTTGGAATGATTTGTCAAGTAAGCGGGAAATGCAAATACAAATACAGTGTTCAAAAGGTATATGGATAAGTACATTGGTAGAAAAGGAGACGTGAGTTTAATGTGGGAAGATGTGAGTAATATAGATTACAGTTGACATAAATAAGTTGAGCTGGAAGGGTCTGTTTCTGTGCTGTCAAGCTTTATAACTCTTAAGAACAATGGGGAAAAATTTGATACAATATTCTTGTAATAGAATAAAAAGTAATTACGGAGCCAGTAAATTATATGATCTATGTTGCCTCACGTGTAAAAATACTAGACCACGGCACAATGATGTAAGAAGCATGGTAGCTGTACTCTGCAGGAAACTACATGATAACCTACTGAGATACTGTCTGGCGTAAAGTCCCTTGCAAGTTTAAAATGTGTTAAAATGGAAGATCTTATTTGTATAATTGAATTTAGAAATGTAGTTATATTCTTTGAGTGAATCATTATCTGATTAGTGGTTTCTTTCAAATAATTGCTTATAGCATATCAGAAATCATAGGGTTACCTAATAGCTGTAAAGTCTTGATTGTTGCATTATTAAAGCAATAAAGCATCATTGTTTTATTCATTTTTGGAGATTTTGAGTGTTGTTGATAAAGACAGTAATTTTAATCCCTCCCTAATTACCAGATGCAAGTTGCAGTTGTTTCACTCTCTTAAATTGGTACATTTATTGTGGGGAAGGTGTGCTCACAGCATTACTTGGTAAGGAGTTCTGGGATTAAGACTTAGTACAAGGAAGGGCTGGCAATGTTTTCAAATCAGAATTTTGCGCAACATGTAGAGAAGCTCCAGGTTATGGTGGTTCCTCCCAAGTACACAAGTGTGAGAAGGCACTGATTTGCGATGTTCTTTCAGAGTAGCCCATGCAAGTAACTGTAGTGCATAGTGTGGATTATGCACACTGCGGTCGTACACTTGTGATGGAGGGAATGAATGTTTTCTGTGATGAATCGATTCATGGACTGCATTGTCTATTGTTGTCAAGATTATTGAGTGTTGTTGGAGCAGCACTCATTCAGGTGACTGTTCTTTACTCTTTCTCACTTGTGCCATGTAGATGGTGAAAGAATTAGAGATGTAAGCAGCTATAATTCACTACAGCATACCCAACCTCCAATCTTTTGCTGCAACCATGGTATTTACGTATTGGGTGATGTTAAGTTTCTGTTAATGGTAAACACCAGGATGTTTGACAGTGGGAGGTTCAGTGATGGTAATACCATTGTGGTAAACAGTTAGATGTCTTCTTGCTGCAATTGGTCATTGCCTTGCAGTGTTACTTGCCAGTTATTAGCCATTTCTTTCCCTAAATTTTGTTGTATGAATGAATGGACTGTTTCAATGGCTGAGATGGGAGTGGGTGGGGGGGGGGCGGGTTTGTTGGTTGATGATTGGAGTTGACCACTGAGCAGTCATCAGTAAACACTTCCAGCTTTTGACTTTATGATCAAAAGAATGTTATTAAGGAAGCAACCAAAATGAATGAAATCAGCTGCCCTAAGGAGCTGTAGCAATAATTTTCTAAGGCTGCATTGGTTGACTTTCAACAACAATATTAATCTTGCTTTCTGCAAAGCATGAGTTCAACCACAGGGGTACTTTCCCTTTAATATCTTTTGATTTCAGTTTACTATGATATATGACATTCACACCCAACCTCTGAAAATCATGGTCTCTGAAGCAAATATTGAGGAATTTAAGGTCTATCCGTTTCTACCTTTGTTGTCAACTCCATTGGTTTGGTAATGCTGGTGAAGAAGGATTGTGATGTAGGTGTTTAGCACATAGTCATATTCTTGGAATTATTGATTTAGGCAATTATTAGGCTGCATTGACTTACTTGTGGGACAATTCCCCTGTTTAAAAGAACAGTCCCCAGCTCTAGATTTTAGTTCTCTGTCCCTGGGGAAAATACTTTTCGCCCTATCTGTATCCCTCATGATTTCCCACGCACAAAGTTGTGCTAACTATCCCTAATTAGACCTTGCCTATTTAAAGGTTGATATATCCTGATGTTGGACGTGCTGACTTGTAGCTTCTGGCTTGTCTTTACTGCCTTTCTTGTATATAGTACAGCATTAGAGACTTTCCAGTCTTCTGGAACTTTAAAATCTGCTACTAAAGATGAAACAAACATCTACAAGAGAATCTACAATTTCTTCAATGTTTGAGAGGAGAATTTTGGAAAGTTGATTGGGTAGAAAATTATTTTGCTGTATTTGAATTTAATGCTTTAGATTGACACCATATGGTCCATTTTTTGTGTGAATGTAGTAGTTGTATTATTGGTCCATTGCTGAGTACAACCAAAAGTAAATCAAAGGAAGTAGGTGTGGTCTGTCAAAAAGAACAGACTGTAAGATTGGCAGAGCTTTCTTGTCAATCTTGTTGATTTTTTTTATGGCTATTAGTAAGACTATTTGTTTTCTAAATTCCAGATTATTAAATTCCCACAGATTCTGTAGTGATATTTCAACTCTGGTCTCTGGATCGTTAGTCCATATGCCAAGTTTAATGGTCCAATAATTAGTGTGCTACTACCATTTTGACCCTGTTGTAGTTAAATATGAACTTAATGCCATACAATGTGCAATGTGAATGATATTTCATTTTTGGTTTATGAGTTTTGAATTTTCTTGAAAATTTTATTTTTTTTCCTTTTAGGATTAATCAAGAATTTGAATCTTGCAAAATATCTATGGAGTGAGTGTAGAGTCAGCTGCCAGAACAGTGAAGACTTTTAAAACTTAATATACTACTCCTGATTTTATAAGGTATGTTGAAAACTGCATTTAATTATACATATTAAGCAACAGGAAAAGAACAAATTTCAGAAATTACTACCCACATGAGTATAAGAGTTAACTTCATTTGTGTTCTATTTTTATCAAAGGTTCATTTTATTGTCAAAGTATGCATGTATAATACAACTCTCATATTTGTCTACTCCACATCACCATTAAATACAGAAAGACCATGGATGTTGATGAAAGAAAAGACACCAACTCCCTCCCCAGCATGAAAAAGTAAAGAAACAAAACTCGCAGACCCCTAAATCCCCCTACCCCGCAACAAAAACAGCCACAATAACAATCACCGACCTCCTCACTCGCGAAGAACAGTGACAATAACAAACTCTAAAGTTCTGGATCTTCTGTCCTCTGCATGAGATAGGAAGGTCCTTGAGTTCTTCCATTTTTTGGGATGTCTCTCCCAACTATGTACTTGTTTATTGCTCACCTTCAGTTATTCTCTCAAAGGGGGAAATGGATCTATATATACTGCTTCATGTGATGAAGTTGCTTGTGCAATGTGATTAGTTACCTTTTCCATGGCTTTGATCCATAGCTTACACAGATTATTTTGTGTTCAGGGTAGTTTCTTGTGTATAATGTGAATGATTAAGAACTTTAAGGTGATTATCCAGGCATTGCTGATTATGGAAATGTTTGGTGGATGAGTGCTAAATCTACTACTTACTTCAAGATGACTGCCAATTCTTGACCCTTTCGTGGAGGAAAGCAGCCCAATGTAGATGGGACATGGTGTCTGTCCTGAAAAGTTCATTGAGAGATATTGCAGAGATTATTGACCTCCAGCAACCACAATTATCTTCCTTCGTGCATTGTTTAACTTGAATAAATGGAGAATTTTTTCCTCTTTGTTCTCCTTGATATCAGTTATTTTTAGAGATTCTTGCTACTTCAAGAAATAGAAGACTGTACTGATGTCAGTGCCAGTTACCCTCTCCTGTCTTCTTGAGAAAACAGTTCCGAAGGCTAATTTGGAATTGATGTGTCAAATGAAGAAATGTGTTTCAAATAGATTTTGATTTGGATATATTGTTGGCAGAATCTGTTTTGAATGTAATTTATGTACATTTTAATATATGTTAAATATATCACATCTAAAGACTCCTTACCCTATATTCGTACAAATCAATTAGTTCATAACATTGAAAAATAATTTTTTTATGTTAAAAAAATCTAACCCACTACCAAGCGAAGCTGATTAATAGAAAAAAAAGAAAAAAGATGGTTAGTCATCATCTGTGCTTTAACAGCAAATCAAAGGTTTTGAAAATAATTCAGAAAGGGTCCCCACAATGTTCGAAAGTCTTGAGTAGATTCAAAGATTGAACACCGGATCTTCTCTAAATTTAAACATGACATCACATCACGTAACCATTTGGTGTGAATAGGAGGGGCCACATCTTTCCATTTAAGCAAAAGCGACCTGCTATATTCCTCCAGCATTTTGTGCGGGTTGCTTTGATACTTTCATCTCTTGGTCAGACTTCAGGCAGTGTGTGTTATGAATACAATGGGGTGAGATTGGATTTTGCCATTCCAGGTAATAAATAATCTTTCAGCTAGGTCACCCATATAGTCACCTGCTTAGATGCATGCATATGTCAACCATATGTCAGATAATAAAGTAGCCATAATGGAATGGTAGAGCAGACTTGATGGGCTGAATGGCCTAATTCTTGTTTTATGTCTTATGGTCCTAAAGTTGCTTTTTGCACCCCAGTTACTGCATAAACGTGATAATATTTGCTGCAATAAGCTAAATGTCTCAGAAATTAAGCATATTTAATTATATTGATAGCCCAGTTGAAGAAAATCTTCTAGAAAGTGAAAATTGAATCTTCCTCATTGATAACTGTACTTAATCACTTTTGTGAAGTATGAAAGCTTATTGAGCACGTGGCCAAGTGCTTAAGGTGTTTGTCTAGTGATTTGAAGGTCGCTAGTTTGAGCCTCAGCTGTGGCAGCGTGTTTGTGTCCTTGAGCAAGGCACTTAACCACAGATTGCTCTAGTGTCTGTGCGAGGAGTGGCGCCCCACACAGACTTCCAGTTTCCGCCTTGTAAGGCATGAAAATGCTTGACGCGGGGTTGACTTCCGGGTCATGAAAGGAATGGCGGCGTAAGGAAAAGGTCTCTTAGCCAAAAAGAAGGTAAACTGCCCCAAAATCGAATTTAGATGAATACTTAATATTGTATAACTATATTAATAAAAGGGGCAAGGATGATGTCTAAGAACAAGATTAAAAAGTCCGCTCCGAAGGCTGATAAACGTAAAGAGACGCAGCAAGGCGACGGGCCTAGCTCCCCCACGACAAGCCAGGACGGAGATAATGAGGGGAATTGGTGACTCTGTCTTTGATTCTCGGAGAGATTCGCGAGTTCCGACAAGATAACAACAAACAGCTGGAGGATATTAAAGGAGAAATAGTAAGAACTAACTTGAGGATAGATGAAGCCGAAGCGAGGATTGTTGGAATTGAAGAGAAGCTACAAAACGCCGAGGAAGTGATAGCAGAAATGCTAAAGCTGCAAGAGCAGCTCCATTGGAAGCTCATAGATCAAGAAGGCCGCTCAAGAAGGGAAAATGTGAGGATTTACGGAGTTCCCGAAGGAACTGAAGGTAAACCCGGACTGATGATTCCCTTCGTGGAGAAGCTGCTTAGAGAGAACCTTGATATACCAGCCGCAAAAGACCTACAGATAGAAAGGGCTCACCGCGCATTGGCACCACAGCCTCCGGCAGGCGCCCAGCCCAGATCGATTCTGGTCAGATTTCTCAGTTACAGAACGAAGGAAGAGGTGCTTAAACGGGCATGGCAAAAGAAAGGTTTCATGTGGAGCAACTGTAAAATCAGTTTAGACCACGATTACGCACCGGGGATCCTTGCCAGACGGAAGGAATATGCGGAAACACGGAGGGTCCTGAAGGAAAACAACATCAGATTTCAGACCCTGTATCCAGCTTGTCTGAAAGTTTTTTATGACGAAGGGACAAAATCTTACACTACGGTGGAGGAGGCAACGTTGGACCTGGCGGACCGGGGACGACCGGAGTCGCTACTGGAGAGGATTCGGCAGAAGTCGTGGCAGTCAGTGGGGCGAGGATGCTCCACACGAACCAGAGTGTCAAACTACAAGGAAAAGCTGCAAATATTCAGACGTGAATGTACAGAGAATACAGACTAATTAAGAGAAATGACTGAAAAGAGCAATTCGGACTTAAAGGTAAAATGAAAGCTGGTATCTGAAAATAAACTAGATGGAATAACTTGAATGATAGCAATATGGTCGAGACATAAATAGGAGAAAATTCTCTATGATTATTCAAACTGCTGAGGGCCTTCTAACACAGGGTGAAGGTAGAGGTTATCCCTCTGAACTGAGGCGGGTCGGTGCTCAGGCCTCACTGTGGGAAGTCGGGAAAAATTTTCAAATGTTATACGTTCAAAAATGTCTAGGGTGTGGTTATATATTTTGGTTTACTGTTGAGAAGGGATTACTTACTGTTTGGTTAGAAAAGGAGAGTTTTTTTTTCTACTAGAGAAGAATGCAAATTGAATTGGTAAAAATAATTTCCTATAATGTTAATTTCCTATAAGGTTTTGAATCCAATTAAAAGAGATAAGATTATGTCTAAATTGAAAAAAGAGAGGGCACAAATAGCTTTCCTCCAAGAAACACATAGGAGCCAATCTGAACATGGAAAATTAAAAAGAATGGGCTTTAAGCATGTATTTTATTCATCATATAAATTGAGCCACAAAAGAGGGGTAGCTACTTTAATATCAAGTACTCTTAATTATGAACATATTTCAGAGACTAAAGACAAAGATGGAAGATTTGTAAAAATTACAGGAAGAATAGAAGGTACAGAAATAACATTGCTGAATGTTTATGCTCCTCCAGGTAGTGAATGGTCATTTTATAGACACATTTTTGACCTAATGGTCAGTTCTCAAGGGGTAGTAATTTGTGGAGGGGATTTTAATATTAGATTAAATCCTATATTAGATTCTTCAAGAATAGTTACTCAGAATAAACCTCTGACCCGGAAAATGAATTTATTGATGGAGGAGTTGGGAATTATAGATGTGTGGAGGGAATTACATCCCACTAGGTAAGATTATACACATTACTCTTTCCCTCATTCAGCCTATTCAAGGATAGACTATTTCTTTATCTTTAATACAGACAGAATCAGGATAAAAAAACTAATATTGCAACAATTGATCTGTCAGATCATAGCCCAGTTTCTATGTCTCTAATCCTCGAAAGGAAAATAAGGAAAACACTATGGAGGCTAAACTCACATATACTCAATAACCCGAAAGTAATGGAGAGATTAAGGGGAGAAATCAAAGAATACCTAGACCTTAATGACACGGGAGAAATATCACCAGTGATCTTATGGGATACATTGAGAGCTGTACTGAGAGGGAAAATTATTTGCATTACCACTCACATGAAAAAAATCAATGCACAAAAATTAGCAGACCTTCAAGGAAAATTAAAACAACTTCAAGTTGTAGATAGCAACAAAAGTAATTCAAATTTAAAACAGGAAATTAGGAAATTGCAAAGTGAAATTGACGATATTTATACGTTGGAAACAAAGAAATTTTCTTTACCTGAGACAAAAGAATTATGAAGTAGGAGGTAAATCAGCTAGATTACTAGCGTATAAGTTACGAAAACAACAAGCAGACAATACAATTCATAAAATAAAGAATCCAAAGACAAAGCTTGTGGAGAGTACAATAGGGAAAATTCAAGAGAGTTTTGAAATATATTATTGAGAGCTATACTCCCAACCCCGGGCCTCCAATGAGCCCTATATAGACAGTTTATTGAATTCTTTAGATCTACCTAAACTCACAGATTTACAAAATGAAAGTCTATTAGAACCAGTAACTGCCAAAGAACTGAATGTGGACATCTCTAGGTTAAAGGCTGGAAAGTCCCCGGGTTCAGATGGGTTTACTTCAGAGTGGTACAAATCCCTGAAGTCACAGTTAGCCCCATTACTACTTAACACCTTTAATTGGATCTTGCAGAGAAGAGAAACTCCACCTTCCTGGAGAGAAGCGATTATTTCAGTTATTCCTAAAGAGGGTAAAGATAAACGAGAATGTGGCAATTATCGGCCAATTAGTGTTCTTAATTTAGATTACAAACTATTTACATCTTTATTAGCGCGCAGATTGGAAAAGCTCTTAGCTGGCCTAATCCATTTAGACCAGACTGGATTTATTCAACAAAGACAAACACAGGACAACATAAGGGGAACTCTACACATATTAGAACAGGTTAATAAGAACGAGACAGAGACAATGGTAGTAGGATTAGGCGCTGAGAAAGCTTTTGATTCGGTTAGTTGGGCATTCCTATACAGAGTGTTAGGAAGATTCGGCTTTCAAGAAAAGTTTATTAAAGTAATTCAGACTCTATATGACAGCCCTACACTCGAATTAAGATAAATGGGGACCTCTCTTACTCCTTTATTTTAGAGAGAGACACTAGACAGGGATGCCCAATTTCTCGTCTCCTTTTTGCGCTATATAATGAACCGCTTGACCAACTAATAAGACAGAGCGAAATCATAAGAGGTATCAAGGTGGCAGGGATTGAACAGAGAGTGGCGTTATTCGCAGATGATGTTTTAGTCTATCTGAGTGAACCAGAAAAATCATTTATAGGATTGTTTACATTGTTGGATGACTTTGGGAAAATATCAGGTTATAAAATAAATGTAAAGAAAATGCAGGTTATGTCCCTAAATTATACACCATCCAAAAAATTGCAGGATACATATGATCTTAAGTGGGAAGCTAAATCATTAAAATATTTAGGAATAACCCTGCCGAAGGATCTTTCAACGCTGTCACAGGTAAATTATGGGCCATTAATCTCAGAGATAAAAGCAGATATGCATAGATGGAATCTTATCCCCTTTTTAAGTTTAAATTCAAGGATAAATACTATAAAAATGAATATTCTTCCTCGGTTATTGTATCTTTTCCGTACTTTACCTGTGGAGGTGGATGATAATCAATTCAGGGAATGGGACAAATGGATTTCCCGCTTCATTTGGCAAGGAAAGAAACCTAGAATTCGATATAACAGCTTACAGTTAGGGAAGGAAGGAGGAGGTATGGTTCTTCCTTGCCTGAGAAATTATTTTTATGCCTCACAGATAACCCCTCTCTTATATTGGTGTAATAGGGAATATAAGGCTAGATGGAAGGAAATAGAATTTGGATTGGTTGACAGTTTTCCTCTACAGGCCTCAATAGCTGACAAAGGATTGATGGCCCAATTGGAAAAATTTAAAAACAGTTGGATAAATCTTACATTAAAATTATGGCAGAAGGTGGTTAATTCATGTGGAATTAATAACATGCTAAAACTCTTCAGATGGTGTGCATATGATACCGAATTCCTTCCCAACAGAGGAGATAAAAGATTTGAATTATGGATAAAGAAAGGTCTTACAACCTACCTCTCATTTATACATAAAAGAGTATAACAAAGGTTCCAAATCCTGCAGGACAAACATGGCCTAGAACACAATGACTTTTTTAGGTACCTTCAAGTACGAAATTATGTTTAACCAGAGTTGTAGATATACAGACCTATCAACAGTAGAATTAGAATTTTTCAAGATTCTTAATTCAGCTTGCGGTTCAATACCTAGTAAATCAGTTTCTCGATTATATAATGCACTCTCCCATGCTAAAAATGTAAACACATTGTATATTAAAGAGAAATGGGAGAAAGAAGTGGGGTTGGTACTTTCAGAGAAGGCTTGGGGGAAAATATGCAGCTTTCAGTGGTCTTCGACTAATTCTTTGACTTGGAGAGAACATTGTTGGAAAAATATTATAAGATACTTTAAGACCCCATATCAGGAAAAATATAAAGATACAAACGTGACGTGTTGGAGAAGGTGCGGCTCCAAGGAGGCAAATCATTTCCATATTTTCTGGGATTGTCCTAAATTAAGTCTATATTGGGAAGGTATTCATAGAACATTAGTTAAGGTACTTAGGACCCAGATACCTCTGAACTTTGAGACGCTCTATTTGGGGCATGTATTGTTTCTTGAACAGAAGGAAGACGTAAAGTTGCTGCAGGCCCTTTTAGCGGCAAGTAAGAAATCAATCACTAGAAAGTGGCTAAATCCAATACCACCTACATTAGAAGATTGGCACAAAATTATCTTGGAAATATTTAAAATGGAAAAGTTGACTTACTCCCTGAGAATTCAAAAAGAAAAATTTTATCAAATCTGGAATAAATGGATTGAATATATAACCCCAATGCGAGCAGACTTTAGATGAATCTCCTAATGATTTATACTGCTCTTCTCATCAACACAGTAATATTGCTAATGTAAGCACCCCTAGTCTAAATGTTTACTGTTTTTGTTTTTTTTTTGTTTGGAAAATAGAGAATTAATACAAGTAAAGGAAAAGATTTAGGTAAGGGATAAAAAATGATAATATTAAGTAAATAAGTACATAGGGATTGGATAATTATGTTTGGGGGCAGGAGCAAGCATGAACAAGTTAGGATATAAACACCTACAATGGTTGTTACATAGGCTTACACAACATTTTGGACCAGAAGAAGTGATCCAGAAGAGATGTATGGAAACTATTACTAATCCACTATTATTACTACTTTTCTTAACAATTAATACCATTACTTAGCCTAATAGATTAGAATTTCTACTGTACATAATTATCTATTTGTATCTAATTTCTTTTTATATCATCTCAATGTGTACTTAAGAATGTATAAGTAATTATAGTTTTATACATATAAAAAATGGAAAAGGTTATACATGTGAAAAAAGTACATGATACTTGTGAATTCCTTATCCAAATAAAAATAAAATTTAAAAAAAAGAAAATGCCCGACGCAGGCCTCTCATGGTCTGAGTCGGCGTTCCCTCCCCTCCCCCTCCAAGTAACTGGTGTGCATTTATGCCTCGCAGGCCATGCTTCTGTAATTGAATTTTGTTATCATCACCTTTTGCCTAATGTCGAGAGATGTTTACAATGATTGACAATAATTCAAGTGGTGGATTTGTATTGATATTCTGTATTGGTGTAGTATTCATACTTGTCATGTGATTTTGTTCATGAAATATGATTTCTTTTGTATCAAACTGTCAAATTTATTTAAAAGAAATTTACAGTTAATGACATTTAAATTGAACAGCTTTGATGCGTCTATTTTGTGTTGTTTGACAGAGTATTTCTATGACCTATGCTAATTTTTTGAAAGATGGATATTGAATAGTTATAATTATGTTATGATCACCTTTCACAGCTTACAATTTAAGCAAAATGCCTGTGTGATTTTATTTTCTCTGTTATTCATTTAGCTATTTTCTCAGCAATATTTCTGTTTTACGTTGAATTCTGGCACCTTAAAAGATAATTGTGTTTGGAATAACAATTTTGTCTGTTAATACGTTTCTTGAAATTATTAGTGTGGATTGGCTACAGAACGCAATAGTCCTAAAAACGGGTACAACTAATTTGGGTTGGTTATTGATTGTTGATTGGGGTTGTTTGTATTTAAATTTGTCACTTTCTGAAATCCTACTAGCACTATTCATTATAGAACAGATTTAACTGTTATAACAAAATTAATTCTAGGTGAAGATCAATATAAAAGGTAATCACTTTTCATAATATTTTTTTTGTAGACTGTTCAACAGTTGGGTAAAAATCTTCAGATCTATGGAACTGTTGAATACTGCAGTTAGGAATAAATTGAAAAATCATTTAATACGTAGTCCTATTTTATATTTCTGCTCTTTCAAGTAGGTAGAGGGTTAATCAAGGTCAGGTGACCAAGCAGTTTGAACAGCTCAAACAAATAAATAGAAGGGTAGCTCAAACGGAGCGGCCTGTGGAAATCGGTCAGTGAGAGAGTGGGCCAGTGAAGGAGTGGAGCTTTGACCCAAGAGATTCTGGCAGTTTTGGCAGTTGGACTGTGCAATCAAGTCAATCAAGATTTGAATAGCTCAGCAGCAAGCAGTTGATTAGACAACCAAGATTTGAGTAGCTTAGACTCAGCAGAAAGCAGCTGATTGGGCAATCAAGGTCAGGTGACCAAGTAGTTTGAACAGCTCAAACAAATAAATAGAGGGGTAGCTCAAGCGGGGCGGCTTGTGGAAAGCGGCCAGTGGGTGAGTGGGCCAGTGAAGGAGTGGAGCTTTGACTCGAGAGGCTTTGAGAAGAGGCGGAGGACGAGCTTGTTCCCAGTTAGTTTTTACGATGCCTCCTGAGACGGTAATGTGCCTCTCATGTGAGGTGTGGCAGTTGTGGGGGAACTAGCCTCACCTGCAGAGTCACGTCTGCCAGAAGTGCATGCAGCTGGGCGATCTGGAAGACCACGTTAGGAATCTGGAGCAACAACCGGATGACCTTTGACTCGTAAGGGAGAATGAGGCAGTCATAGATGAGAGCTACAGGGAGGTAGTCACACCTAGGCTGCCAGAAGCAGGTCGTTGGGTGACAGTCAGAGGGGGGAAAGTGAAGGTGAGTAGACAGGTAGTGCAGAGCACCCCTGTAGCCATTCCCCTAAATAGTAAGTTTACCATCCTGGATACTGTTGGCGGAGACGACTGACCAGCTGTGAGCCACAGTGGCAGGGCCTCTGGCACTGAGTCTGATCCTGTGGTGAAGAAGGGTGGAACGGAGAAGAGGAGAGCTGTCATCATTGGAGACTCTATAGTCAGGGGAGCAGACAGGAGATTTTGTGGACGTGAGAAGGACACCCGCCTGGTTTGTTGCCTCCCGGGTGCCAGGGTCCAGGATGTCTCTGACTGGGTGCACGACATCCTGGTATGAGAGGGAAAGCAGCCAGAAGTCGTGATACACGTTGGCACCAATGACATCAGCAGGAAGAGGGATGAGGTCCTGAAGTGTGAGTTTTGGGAACTAGGCAGAAGGCTGAAGAACAGGACGTCAAGGGTGGCATTCTCAGGATTGCTGCCAGTGCTACGTGACAGTGATGGTAAGAATTGGAGGAGATGACAGTTGAATGTGTGGCAGAGGAGTTGGTGCAGGGGGCAGGGTTTTAGATTTTTGGATCATTGGGATCTCTTCTGGGGAAGATGGGACCTGTATAGATTGGATGGGTTGCACCTGAACTCGAGGGGAGCAACATCCTTGCAGGTCGGTTTGCTAGCATGGTTCGGGAGGGTTTAAACTAATTTGCAAGGGGGATGGGATCTGGAGCGATAGAGCAGTGAACGAAGTGCATGGAGTAAAGCCAGATCTAACATATAGAGAGGCTTTAAGGAAAAAGAAGCAGAATAAAAGGTGTAAAGGTAGGAAGGTAGAAGGGCTAAAGTGCATGTACTTCAGTGCAAGAAGCATCAGGAACAAAGCTGATGAACTGAGAGCTTGGATACATACATGGAATTATGTAGTGGCCATTACAGAGACTTGGCTGGCACCAGGGCAGGAATGCATTCTCAATATTCCTGTATTTCACTGCTTTAAAAGGGATAGAGAGGGTGGAAAAAGGGGAGGAGGGGTGGCATTACTGGTCAGGGATACTATTACAGCTACAGAAAGGGTGGGTAATGTAGCAGGATCCTCTTTTGAGTCAATATGGGTGGAAGTCAGTAACAGGAAGGGAGCAATTACTCTATTAGGGGTATTCTGTAGGCCCCCTGGTAGCAGCAGAGATACCGAGGAGCAGATTGGGAGGCAGATTTTGGAAAGGTGCAAAAATAACAGGGATGTTATCATGGGTGACTTTAACTTCCCTAATATTGATTGGCACCTGATTAGTTCCAAGGGTTTGGACGGGGCAGAGTTTGTTAAGTGTGTCCAGGACGAATTCCTGTCACAGTCTGTTGACAGGCCGACTGGGGGACTGCCATACTGGATCTAATATTAGGTAACGAACTGGGCCAGGTCACAGATCTCTCAGTGGGTGAGCATCTGGGGGACAGTGACCGCCACTCCCTGGCCTTCAGCATTATCATGGAAAAGGATAGAATTAGAGAGGACAGGAAAATTTTTAATTGGAGAAGGGCAAATTGTGAGGCTTTAAAGCTAGAACTTGCGGGTGTGAATTGGGATGATGTTTTTGCTGGGAAATGTACTATGGACGTGTGGTCGATGTTTAGAGATCTCTTGCAGGATGTTAGGGATAAATTTCTCCCGGTGAGGGAGATAAAGAATGGTAGGGTGAAAGAACCATGGGTGACAAGTGAGGTGGAAAATCTAGTCAGGTGGAAGAAGGCAGCATACATGAAGTTTAGGAAGCAAGGATCAGATTGAGGAATATAGGGTAGCAAGAAAGGAGCTAAAGAAGGGTCTGAGAAGAGCAAGAAGGGGGCATGAGAAGGCCTTGGCGAGTAGGGTAAAGGAAAACCCCAAGGCATTCTTCAATTATGTGAAGAACAAAGGGATGACAGGAGTGAAGGTAGGACCGATTAGAGATAAATAGCCCATAGGTGCAGCAGTAGGCCATTCGGCCCTTCGAGCCAGCACCGCCATTCACTGTGATCATGGCTGATCATCCACTATCAGTATCCAGTTCCTGCCTTATTCCTGTAACCTTTGATTCCACTATCTTTAAGAGCTCTATCCATCTCTTTTTTGAAAGCATCCAGAGACTTGGCCTCCACAGCCTTCTGGGGCAGAGCATTCCATATATCCACCACTCTCTGGGTGAAGAAGTTTTTCCTCAACTCCATTCTAAATGGCCTACCCCTAATTCTTAAACTGTGGCCTCTGGTTCTGGACTCACCCATCAGCGGGAACATGCTTCCTGCCTGCAGCGTGTCCAATCCCTTAATAATCTTATATGTTTCAATAAGATCCCCTCTCAGCCTTCTAAATTCCACAGTATACAAGCCCAGTCGCTCTAATCTTTTCACATATGACAGTCCTGCCATCCCGGGAATTAACCTTGTGAACCTACGCTGCCCTCCCTCAATAGCAAGAATA
Source organism: Mobula hypostoma (assembly GCF_963921235.1). NCBI lineage: Eukaryota > Metazoa > Chordata > Chondrichthyes > Myliobatiformes > Myliobatidae > Mobula > Mobula hypostoma. Next base: position 28,226,016 of record NC_086114.1, read on the forward strand.
TCCTTCCTCAAATTTGGAGACCAAAACTGCACACAGTACTCCAGGTGTGGTCTCACCAGGGTCCTGTACAGTTGCAGAAGGACCTCTTTGCTCTTATACTCGATTCCCTTTGTTATGAAGGCCAGCATGCCATTAGCTTTCTTCACTGCCTGCTGTACTTGCATACTTGCTTTCAGTGACTGATGTACAAGAACACCTAGACCTCGTTGTGCTTCTCCTTTTCCTAACTTGACTCCATTTAGATAATAATCTGCCTTCCCGTTCTTACCGCCAAAGTGGATAACCTTACATTTATCCACATTAAACTGCATCTGCCATGCATCTGCCCACTCACCCAGCCTGTCCAAGTCACCCTGCATTCTCGTAACATCCTCCTCACATTTCACACTGCCTCCCAGCTTTGTGTCATCGGTAAATTTGCTAATGTTACTTTTAGTTCCCTCGTCTAAATCATTAATATATATTGTAAACAGCTGCGGTCCCAGCACTGAACCCAGCGGTACCCCACTGGTCACCGCCTGCCATTCCGAAAGGGACCCGTTAATCGCTAATCTTTGTTTTCTGTCAGCCAGCCAATTTTCAATCCATGTCAGTACTCTGCCCCCAATAACATGTGCCCTAATTTTGCCCACTAATCTCCTATGTGGGACTTTATCAAAAGCTTTCTGAAAGTCCAGGTACACTACATCCACTGGCTCTCCCTTGTCCATTTTCATAGTTACATCCTCAAAAAATTCCAGAAGATTAGTCAAGCACTATTTCCCCTTCGTAAATCCATGCTGACTCGGACCAATCTTGTTACTACTATCCAGATGTGTGGTAATTTAATCTTTTACAATTGACTCCAGCATCTTTCCCACCACTGACATCAGGCTAACTGGTCTATAATTCCCTGTTTTCTCTCTTCCTCCCTTCTTGAAGAGAGGGACAACATTAGCCATCCTCCAATCCACAGGAACTGATCCTGAATCTATAGAACATTGGAAAATGATTACCAATGCGTCCACGATTTCTAAAGCCACCTCCTTAAGTACCCTGGGATGCAGGCCATCAGGTCCAGGGGAATTATCAGCCTTCAGACCCAACAGCCTATCCAACACCATTTCCTGCCTAATATAAATTTCCTTTAATTCATCCATTACCCTTGGTCTTTTGGCCACTATTACATCTGGGAAATTGTTTGCATCTTCCCTAGTGAAGACAGATCCAAAGTACCTGTTCAGCTCGTCTGCCATTTCCTTGTTCCCCATAATAAATTCACCCGCTTCTGTCTTCAAGGGCCCAATTTTCTTCCTTTTCACATACCTAAAGAAGCTTTTACTATCCTCCTTTATATTCTTGGCTAGTTTACCTTCATACCTCATTTTTTCTCTACGTATTAACCTTTTTGGTTACCTTCTGTTGCTCTTTAAAAGTTTCCCAATCCTCCGGCTTCCCACTCGTCCGGCTTCCCACTCGTCCGGCTTCCCACTCGTCCGGCTTCCCACTCATCTTTGCTATGTTATACTTCTCTTTTATTTTTATACTGTCCATTACTTCCCTGGTCAGCCACGGCCTCCCCTTAGGATCTTTCTTCCTCTTTGGAACGAACTGATCCTGCACCTTGCGCACTATTCCCAGAAACACTTGCCATTGCTGTTCCACTGTCGTCCCTGCTAGGGTATTGTTCCATTGAACTTTGGCCAGCTCCTCCCTCACAGCACCATAGTTCCCTTTGTTCAACTGTAATAGTTACACTTCCGAGTTTCCCTTCTCCCTCTCAAATTGTAGATTAAAACTTATCATATTATGGTCACTACCCCCTAATGGCCCCTTTACCTCGAGGTCCCTGATCAAATCCGGTTCATTGCACAACACTAAATCTAGAGTTGCGTTCTCTCTGGTAAGCTCCAGTACAAGCTGTTCTAAGAATCCATCTTGGAGGGACTCCACAAACTCCCTTTCTTGGGGTCCAGCACCATCCTGATTCCTCCAGTCTACCTGCATGTTGAAGTCCGCCATAACAACTGAAGCATAACCTTTGCGAAATGCCAATTTTAACTCTTGATTTAACTTCCACCCTACATCCAGACTACTGTTTGGGGGCTTGTAGATAACTCCCATTAGGGTCTTCTGCAGGCAAGCCAATTCTGAATCCACCTGGCCAAACTTCCCTGGATCCCATGCCTTCTGACTTTCTGAATAAGCCTACGGTGTGGAACCTTGTCAAATGCCTTACTAAAATCCATATAGATCACATCCACTGCACTACCCTCATCTATGTGCCTGGTCCCCTCCTCAAAGAACTCTATCAGGCTTGTTAGACACATAAAGGTGGGAAGATGTGCCTGGATGCTGTGGAAGTGAGCGAGGTCCTCAATGAATACTTCTCTTTGGGGAGGTGACCAGGCATATAGATGAGGGTAGTGCAGTGGATGTGATCTATATGGATTTTAGTAAGGCATTTGACAAGGTTCCACACGGTAGGCTTATTCAGAAAGTCAGAAGGCATGGGATCCAGGGAAGTTTGGCCAGGTGGATTCAGAATTGGCTTGCCTGCAGAAGGCAGGGTGTCATGGTGGAGGGAGTACATTCAGATTGGAGGGTTGTGACTAGTGGTATTCCACAAGGATCTGTTCTGGGACCTCGACTTTTTGTGATTTTTATTAACAACCTGGATGTCGGGGTAGAAGGGTGGGTTTGCAAGTTTGCAGAGGACACAAAGGTTGGTGGTCTTGTAGATAGTGTAGAGGATTGTCGAAGATTGCAGGGAGACATTGATAGGTTGCAGAAGTGGGCTGAGAAGTGGCAGATGGAGTTCAACCTGGAGAAGTGTGAAGTGGTACACTATGGAAGGACAAGCTCCAAGGCAGAGTACAAAGTAAATGGCAGGATACTTGGTAGTGTGGAGGAGCAGAGGGATCTGGGGGTACATGTCCACAGATCCCTGAAAGTGGCCTCACAGGTAGATAGGGTAGTTAAGAAAGCTTATGGGGTGTTAGCTTTTATAAGTCGAGGGATAGAGTTTAAGGGTCGTGAGGTAATGATGCAGCTCTATAAAACTCTAGTTATGCCACACTTGGAGTACTGTGTCCATTTCTGGTCGCCTCACTATAGCAAGGATGTGGAAGCATTGGAAAGGGTACAGAGGAGATTTACCAGGATGCTGCCTGGTTTAGAGAGTATGCATTATGATCAGAGATTAAGGGAGCTTGGGCTTTACTCTTTGGAGAGGAGGAGGATGAGAGGAGACATGATAGAGGTATACAAGATATTAAGAGCAATAGATAGAGTGGATAGCCAGCGTCTCTTCCCCAGGGCACCACTGCTCAATACAAGAGGACATGGCTTTAAGGTAAGGGGTGGGAAGTTCAAGGGGGATTTTAGAGGAAGGTTTTTTTACTCAGAAAGTGGTTGGTGCATGGAATATACTGCCTGAGTCAGTGGTGGAGGCAGATACAATAGTGAAATTCAAGCGACTACTAGACAGGTATATGGAGGAATTTAAGGTGGGGGCTTTTATGGGAGGCAGGGTTTGACGGTAGGCACAACAATGTGGGCCGAAGGGCCTGTACCATGCTATACTATTCTTTTAATGATGCCTATGACCAAATTTTACACTCTTTCAAAGATGGTGATGATTCTCATGAATATTATTGCTGTTTATTACTAGCTGTGACTCTTGCTGAGTGAAAATTTGTCTAATTTAGCTAGTGTCAAGTTAAATATTTAAAACTTTATTCTTTCTGGATTAATAAATCTTGTTTGTTCAGTATAGTAATTGAGCACTTAACCAACCACAAACGAAGTTTGACAGAATATATACATTTCATTTTGCTTTGATTTGCAAATCAGTAACTTATTTCCATTATATACAATTGGACTATAATGTCAATTATTCCAATTCCATTTTTAACATCTTCCCCTTTTGCCAGCTATTTTAACTATTTCCTTGACTCCACTCGAGATCAATGTATGAAATCCTTATTTCATTCCTAGTTGCGTGAGCAATCTTTCTATGTTTATATTTTCAATCTACTTGTGAATTTAACCAGTCAATACAACTAAAATGACTAGTCAGAGGAAAAAAAACTCAAACATTGAGTTTTTGAGCTGTTTTTAACAAGCAACGAACTGATGTCACTCTCTTGTAAAACAGCGAATAATACTGCTTTTGATAATGAGGTTTAAGACTGATTTCAGTGAGTTAGGTAGGTTTATGGGTATTGTTGTTTAAAAATTAAATGACTATAATGAACTCTTTTATACTAATTTAATGACGTGGCTTTTCCCAGGTTTCTTTTCCCGTGCTGCTAGTCTCTTTAAAACTATTTATAAATATGGAGAGGGTCAAGATGGTGGCATTCATGGACGCAGAGGCCCCTCCGGCTCCAACTAGCGGTGAAATTTCTTGTCCTGTTCATCAATTCTATGACGGAAAAAATGCAGCTGAGTAATAAGAATACTAAAATCTACAAGTCTACCTCGCTAGTAAGAGAATTAACAAAGGTGCTGCACGGTTACAGATTAACACAGGAAGTGAGCTCTTGCTCCGTGCTGTGGCCTACTACAGCTGCTCAGGGAAGCAGTGCACTTGAATGCAGAAGCATAGTAAGTATGCCGGTATTAAAGTGGATCCCTGCAGGCTCACACTCCCATTGATTCTACTCGCTAATGTTAGATTGCTGGGGAAAAAGAAACTGGATCATCTGCATCTGAACCAGCAGGAGATGAGGGACTGTTGCATGCTCATCTTGACAAACATGCCTTCAGGACTTCATTCCAGACTTGGTCATCTAAGTTGAAGACCTAATTTCCTTTTGGACAGACAGAAATGCTGTGGCCACTTGTAAGACCTTCAAAGGATGTCTATATGTCTGCATCAGTAAGAACTGGTGTGTGAATGCCTTGGTAGTAATGGCCCACTACTCACCTCAGATTGAGTTTAAATGGTGACGTACAGGCCCTTCTACTTTCCGAGGCAGTTCCCCACCATTGTGATTATTGCTGTTTTCATCCCCATCTTCCCAACCTGCCCCCCTCCCATGCTGGCACTGGGGAAGTACTACAGGAGTTTCCTGTGCCATCTGCGACCTCAAAAACTTTCGCCCTGATGGTGCCTTCATTGTTGCTGGTGACTTCTATCACGGCAACTTAAAAATAGTACTGCCAAAGTTCTACCAGTATGTCAACTTTGCAACTCAAGGAGACGATATACTAGACCTGCTTTATACCAACGTTAGTGGAGCCTACAAGGCTGTCCTTCACCCTCACCTTGGATACTCACCCCACAAATCCATTTTTCTAATATCCGCTCATAGAAGGAGGAGAAGGTGGCGACGCGACAGCAGCGCGCGTGGCCACTTCGGTGGTGATGTCTGTAATCTGTCAAGTAGGAGACTGTGCACAATTCTGATTTGATGGAGATGGACATGAGAGTATGGAGGAACATCTGGAAAACTTCTGAAATGCCCGCTTCGCTGCTGCTGCTACTGTGTGGTAACCGGAATCTCCGGAGCAGAAGGCCCCGAAATCCTCGGCTTTGCTTGTTTCAGCAGCTGGGGCGAGGTCGAAGGCACTCGGCAGAGGATGGCGCTCGGGAGGCTGTATCGGAGAGGCTGGTCGGAAGCTCGAAGTTTTCGGACGAATGGACTTAGTGTTGGCTGTGGTCAGCTGCTTCCAAGGCATCGGCAAGTTGACGGTACCTGGAGGTTTATGGCAGGGAGTATCTCCCTTTTGCCGCCTGCTATCAGGGACTGGGGAGTCGATCGACTTGGGGACTTTTGAGACTTTTTTTTTACCGTGCCCATGGTTTGTTATTCATCAAATTATGGTATTGCTTTGCACTGCTGTAACTATATGTTATAATTATGTGGTTCTGTCAGTGTTAGCCTTTGGTTTGTCCTGCTTTCTGTGATATAACTCCGGAGAAACATTGTATCATTTCTTAATGCATGTATGCATTTCTAAATGACAATAAAAGAGGACTGAGTGTTCTCATAATCTAAAAATGATCACTGGTTAAAATAGTTCAACTAGTTTACAGGGAGACCAGGACCTGGTCAGAAGTTGCCACCTTAGCATTGCAGGACTGCTTCGATAGGACTGACTGGAGCATATTCTGGAAGGCAACTACCTATGATTACCATGTCACCATTGATGAATATGTGGGATTGGTGACTGTTTCCGTGAGGAAAACACATTGAGGGCATTAATGTAATTGAACGCTACACTGCCAGGGCAAACCAGAAATGATGGCTGACTGCAGAGGTTCGTGCACTGCTCAGAGATTGGGGCACTGCCTTCAGATTGGGGAATAGAGCTATCTAATATCAGTAAGAGCCGCGCTTTCCCATGCCATCAGGAAGGCAAAGCATGAGAAAGCACAGAAAATTCAGACACCTCTGTGACAACACGGACATGTGACAAATAGGGCAGGGTATTCAAACCGACAGGTTACAAGTTCACCCTGCGCGTGAATGACCGAGATGTCTCCCTTCCTGATTGGCTAAGTGCCTTCTTTGCGTGATTTGATCCATTGAATGATGTGACATTGAGGAAAGCCCTCTCTTCCGCTGAGGAACCGGTACCCTCACTGGCCCCAGCCAATGTGAGGAGGATCCTAGCCAGGGTAAACCCAAGCAAAGCTGTGGGGCTGGACAACATAACTTGGGTGCTGAGGGACTGTGTGGATCAGCTAACAGACGTCTTAATGGACAATTTCAACATCTCTTTGAAACAATCCACTCTCCCGGCAGACTTCAAGGCAGTCACCATCATTTGAGTGTCCAAGAGAGCAATGGTAACTCGCCGAAACCAGTACACCTAGGGAACTGACCTCAACAATCATAAGATATAGGAACAGAATTAGGCTGTTTGGCCCATTAAGTCTGCTCTGGCATTATGTCATGGCTGATCCATTTTCTCAGCCCCAATCTCCTGCCTCTACAGCTGCATGTGACAACAAATTCCACCGATTCACCACTCTCTGGCTCAAGAAATTACTCATCTCCATTCTAAAAGGACACCCCGCTATTTTGAGGCTGTGTCCTTTGCGCTTAGTCTCCCCCACCAGAGGAAACATTCTCTCCACATTCACTCCATCGAGGCCTTTCAACTTTTGATAGGTTTCAATGAGGTCACCCAGTCATTCTTGCGAATTGCAGAGAGTAGAAGCCCAGAGGCACCAAATGCTCATCATATGACAAGCCTTTCAATCCCGGAGTCATTTTTGTGAAAGTCCTTTGAACCCTCTACACATCCCTTCATAGATAAGTGACCCAGAACTGCTCACAGTAATCCAAGTGAGGCCTCAACAGTACTTCATAAAGACTTAATGTTACATTCTTGCTTTTATATTCTAGTTCTCAAAAGTGAGTGCTAACATTGTATTTGCCTTCCTCACCACAGACTCAACCTGCAAATTAACCTTTTGGGAATCCTGCACGAGGATTCCTAATTCCCTTTGCACTTCCGATTTTTGAATTTTCTCCCCATTTAGAAAATGATCTTAGCATTTTCAACCTCTCATTGCTATGGCTGGAAGTTCTCGCTTGCTTCAAAAAGGCAACAATTATACCAGTGCCTTAATGACTATTGCCCGGTAGTACTCACATCGACAGTGATGAAATGCTTTGAGAGGTTGGTCATGACTAGACTGAACTCCTGCCTCAGCAAGGACCTGGACTCATTGCAATTTGCCTATTGCCACAATAGGTTAACGGCAGGTGCAATCTCAATGGCTCTCCACGTGGCATTAGACCACCTGGACAACACAAACACCTATATCAGGATGCTGTTCATTGACTATAGCTCAGCATTTAATACCATCATTCCCACAATCCTGATTGAGAAGTTGAAGACCCTGGGCCTCTGTACCTCCCTCTGCAATTGGATCGTCGACTTCCTAACCGGAAGACCGCAATCTATGTGGATTGGTGATTACATATCCTTGCTGACGATCAACACTGGTGCGCCTCAGGAGTGTGTGCTTAGCCCACTGCTGTACTCTCTATATACACATGACTGTGTGGCTAGGCATGGCTCAAATACCATCTATAAATTTGCTGATGATACAACCATGATGAGAGGGCGTACAGGAGTGAGATATGCCAACTAGTGGAGTGGTGCCGCAGCAACAACCTGGCACTCAATGTCAGTAAGACGAAAGAGTTGATTGTGAACTTCAGGAAGAGTAAGACGAAGGGACACATACCAATCCTCATAGAGGGATCAGAAGTGGAGAGAGTGAGCAGTTTCAAGTTCATGGGTATCAAGATCTCTGAGGATCTAACCTGGTCCCAAAATATCAATGTCGTTATAAAGAAAACAAGACAATGGCTATACTTTCTAAGGAGTTTGAAGAGATTTGGCATGTCAACAAATACACTCAAAAACTTCTATAGTTGTACTGTGCAGAGCATTCTGCAAGGCTGCATCACTGTCTGGTATGGAGGGGCTACTGCACAGGACTGAAAGAAGCTGCAGAAGGTTGTAGGTCTAGTCAGCTCCATCTTGGGTACTAGCCTACAAAGTACCCAGGATATCTTCAGGGAGTGGTGTCTTAGAAAGGCAGCGTCCATTATTAAGGACCTCTAGCACCCAGGGCATGCCCTTTTCTCATCGTTACCATCAGGTAGGAGGTACAGAAGCCTGAAGGCACACACTTAGCGATTCAGGAACAGCTTCTTCCCCTCTGCCATCTGATTCCTAAATGGACATTGAATCTTTGGACACTTACCTCACTTTTTTTTAATATACATTATTTCTGTTTTTGCAAACTTTTAAAAATCTATTCAATATACGTATACAGTAATTGATTTACTTATTTTTTAATTTTATTTTTTTTTCTCTATGCTAGATTATGTATCGCATTGAACTGCTGCTGCTAAGTTAATAAATTTCACGTTACATGCCGGTGATAATAAACCTGATACTGATTCTGATTTTATTCCTTCTACCAATGTCATGATCATATACTTCCTGAGACTGTATTCCATCTGCCACTTCTTTGCCCATTCTGTTAATCTAAGCTCTTCTGTAGCCTCACTGCTTCCCCAAAACTAACTGCCCCCTCTCATCTACCTTCATATTGTCCAAAAACTTGGCCACAAAGCCATTAATTCTATTATCCAATTCATTGACATATAACATAAAAAGATGATATCCCAACACAGACCCCTGTGCATACCACTCGTCACCAGCACACAACCAGAAGGGGCTCCCTTTATTCCCACTCTTTGCCTCCTGCCAAACAATCAATGCTCTATAAATGCAAATATCTTTCCTGTAATGCCATAGGCTCTTAACTTGTTCAGCAGGCATATGTGTGGCACCATGTCAAAGGGCTTCTGAAAATCCAAGTATACACCATCCACTGATTCTCCTTTGTCTATCCTGCTTGTTACTTCTTCAACAAATTCCAATAGATCTGTCAGGCAAGATTTTACTCTTGAGGAAATCATGCTGACTATGGTCTTATTTTATCATGTGCCTCCAAGAACCCCAAAACCACATCCTTAGCAATAAACTCCAAGATCTTCCCAACCACTGAGGTCAGTCTAAGGGGCCTATAGTTTCTCTTCTTGTGTCTCTTTCCCTTCTTGAAGAGTGGAGTGTTATTTGCAATTTTCCATTCTTCTGGACCCATGCCAGAATCAAGTTGATTTTTGAAAGATCATTAATGCCTCCACAATCTCTTCAGCTACCTCCTTCAGAACACTTGGTGTGTTGGTTCAGGTGACTTACCTACCTTCAGACCTTTCAATTTGCTAAGAATCTTCTCCCTAGTAATGACAACCTCACACCCTTTGCCCTCTGACACACTTGAACTTTCGGCATGCTGCTAGTGTGTTCCACAGTGAAGACTAATGCAAAGTTCTGATTCAGTTCATTTGTTGTATCCTTGTGCCCCATTAAGAAGATGCTGTCTAAGTTGCATGACATCTTGGTCACTACATAATGTACTGGGTGGGCACAGGAGTACATTCAGCCAGAGACTCATTCCTCCGAGATGCAGCAGAGAGCATCATAGGAAGTCATTCCTGCCTGTGGCCATCAAACTTTACAACTCCTCCCTTGCAGGGTCAGACACCCTGAGCCGATAGGCATGTCCTGGACTTATTTCATAATTTACTGGCATAATTTACATATTACTATTTAACTATTTATTACTATTTTCTATTACTATTTATTATTTCTATGACTATTACTATCTACTAATAGTAATATTACTATTACTATTTATTATTTATGGTGCAACTGTAACAAAAACCAATTTCCCCCGGGATCAATGAAGTATGACTATGACTATTACTACCTCTCCAGCATCATTTTCCAGTGGTCTGATATCTACTCTCACTTCTCTTTTACACTTTATATATCTGAAGAAACTATTGGTATTATCTTTAATATTATTGGCTAGCTTACCTTCCTATTCCATCTTTTCCGTCTTTGACTTTTTAGTTGCCTTCAGTTAGTTTTTAAAAGCTTCCCATTCCTCTAACTTCCCACTAATTTTTGCTCTATTATGTGCCCTCCCTTTGACTTTTATGTTGGCTTTGACTTCTCTGTCAGTCATGGTTGTGTCATCCAGCCTTTAGAATACTACTTCCTCTTTGAGATGTTTATGTCCTGTGCCTTCCAAATTGCTCCCAGACATTCTAGCCATTGCTACTTTGCCATCATTCCTGCTAGTGTTCCTTTCCAATCAATTTTGGCCAGCTCCTCTCTCATGCCTCGGTAATTCCCTTTACTCCACTGATACATCTGACCTTAGCTTATCCTTCTGAAAGTGCAGGGTGAATCCTATCATTTTATGATCACTGGCCCCTAAGGGTTCCTCTAATTTAAGCTGTCTAATCAATTCTGGTTCATTGCACAAAATGCAGTTTAGAATAGCTGATCCCCTAGTGGGATCAACCACAAGCTGTTCTAACAAGCCTTCTCGTAGGCATTCTAGAAATTCCCCCTCTTGGAATTCAGCACCAAGCTGATTTTCCCAATCTTCCTGCAAATTGAAATCCCCCATGACTATCGTGACTATCATGAAGTGCTTTGAGCGGCTGGTAATGGATCATATAAAATGCCATCTTCCTGCTATGTTGAACCTTTCTAGTTCGCCTACTGCTCAAACTGGTTTACTGATGATGCCATTGCCTCGGTCCTCCACTCTGTCCTGTCTTGCCTAGAAAATTATGCCTCATGCGCTAGGGTGCTATTCATCGACTTCAGCTCAGTGCTTAACACAATCAACTTTTCAGAGGCTGGTGGGTAAAGAGTCCTTGTTAGGGCTTAACACTCTCTTTGTAACTGGATCTTGGACTTCTTAATGGAAAGACCTCAGTCAGTCCTAGTTGGCAGAAACATCTTGAGCTCCATCATGTTGAGTTCTAGTGCTCCTCAGGGTTGTGAGCTTAGCCTGTTGTTGTTCGTGCTGTTGACAGATGACTGCATTGCAAGATTCAGCTCAAATTGCGTCATTAAGTTATCTGATGATACCAACCTAACCTGGACCCAAAACACTTCCTCACTAGTCAAGAAGGAACAGCAGCATCTACACTTTCTGAGGAGACTGAGGCATGTAAGACTCCCTGTCCCCATTCTAACAAATTTTTACAGAAGCACCATTGAGAATGTTTCTGGCTGCATCATCATGTGGTACAGATGCTGCAAGGCATCAGACCGCAAAACCTTATGGGGGATAGCTAAAACTGCTGAGAGTGTCACCGGTGTTTCTCTCCCTCCCTCCAATTTTTCACATTTTCCCGGAGCTTTGCAGAGGAAGGGCCTGAAGTATTGTTGAGGATCCCCACCATCCATCCCCTAATCTCTTTGGCCATTATCATCAGGAATATTACAGGAAACTCTAGATCTAGATTCGAAAGACCTCTGCCTAATCAGAAATCTGTACTGGGAACCAACTGCCACTGTAAGAATAGATGGAGAAGTGAGTCAGTTTACGAAAATCAAGAAAGGCATTAGACAAGGTTGTGTTTTCTCCCCTGATTTATTTAATGTGTACAGTGAAACAATATTACAAAAAATAAGAGACATCTTGGGAATCAAAGTTGGCTGTGAAAACATCAATAATTTCAGATATGCGGATGACACTGTGTTAATTGCAAGTACGGAGGAAGAACTACAAAACTTAATTGATATAGTTGTTGAAGAAAGTGCAAAAATGGGTCTGTCTATCAATTGCAAAAAGTCAGAATGTATGGTGATATCCAAAAAGAAGGAGCATCTTATCTGCAGGCTGAGAATAAATGGGGAAGACATAAAACAATTACAGAACTTCTGCTACTTAGGAAGCTGGGTGACATCAGATGGCAGGTGCGACATGGACATCAAAAGAAGAATAGGGATGGCGAAAGTCACCTTTACGAGGATGAAGAGTATACTGACCAATACTAAACTAGGCATGACAACCCGCCTCAGAGTACTGAATTGTTACGTTTATCCGGTTATGTTATATGGCTCAGAATGTTGGACAGTATCTAGTAACATGAAACGAATTGAAGCAGCAGCGAGGTGGTTTTTGAGGAGGATGCAAAGAATATCATGGATGAAACAAATTTCTAAGGAGGATGTCATGAACAGAGCAAACACAAAAAGAGGAATAATGTATGAGATCATGAAAAAGCAACGTAACTTCATTGGACATGTGATTAGGAAAGAAGAGTTAGAATGCATGGTAATTATGGGAAAGATTGAAGGGAAGAAAGCAAGAGGAAGCAAGAGACAAAGACAAATGATGATGGAGACAGCAGCCAGAGAACTGGAAATGAATACCTTTTACCAAAATTTTTATATGTATTTCAAAATATTCCTATTTTTCTAACTAAGGAGTTTTTTTGATCAGGTTGACTCTATTATTTCATCTTTTGTTTGGAATAATAAAAGACCAAGAATTGGAAAATGTCATTTACAAAAATTAAAAAAGGATGGAGGTCTTACTTTGCCTAATTTAAGATATATTACTGGGCGGTTAATATGCGTTATGCGTGTTCTTGGTTATATTGGACCGATAAAAAGGAACGACCATCCTGGGTTGATTGGGAATTGAAAATTGTGAAACAATTTCATTTAACTTCATTATTAGGAGCTCCTTTACCTGTACAATTAGCCAAAATTTCTATTCTAAATATAAATCCTATGATTAATCAATCATTACAAATCTGGTACCAGTTTCGTAAGTTTTTTAATCTTAGAAAATTTAACCTTTTTAGTTTAATTTATCAAAACTATTTACTTAAAGCTTCACTTAGTGATCCTACCTTTTCTCTTTGGAGGAATAAAGGAATTTTTTCCTTTATGGACTTGGTTCAAGAAGGCTGATTGATGTCCTTTGAGAAATTAGTAACTAAATACTCTCTCATATTCACATTTTTTGCAATTTCTTCAGGTCAGACATTTCTTACAAGAATATTTAAGTAATTTTCCATATATACAAGACTCTGTCCTGTCAGACATTATTTTAAAAATGAACCCTTTAGTGAAAGGTTTTATTGGGAAAATTTATAATTTACTATTACAACAGGATAACTATCCTTTACTTAAGATTAAGCAAGATTGGGAAAGAGAGCTTAACATGACCTTGATAACAGAGGATTGGTTGTGAATTTTGAAGCTGGTTAACTCTTCTTCGGTTTGTGCCAGTTATTCTCTAATTCAATTTAAAATAGTAAATCATTATTATTTGACAAAGGAGAGATTGTCTAAAATATTTATTATGTAAATAGTCAGTGTGATAGATGCAAAACTGAGATAACTACATTGACACATCTGTTTTGGTTGTGTTCTGTATTGAAACAATTTTGGAAATGTATTTTTTCTATAATTTCTAAAGCTTTAAAAATCAATTTACAACCTAATAAATTGACAGTTTTGTTTGGTATAATTCCTCAATGTATTCACAGTATTTCTATATCAGACCAATACGTAATTGCATTTGTCACATTGTTGGCTAGAAGGGCTATTTTATTAAAATAGAAAGATGCCTCTGCTCCCACTTTGATACAATGGTTCTCACAGGTGATGTTATGTCTTAGTTTGGAAAAAATTAGAAGTCGAACTTTTGATCCTAGATTTGACTTTGAGAAAAGGTGGAGTTCTTTTGCCCGTTATTATCATTTGACTTGAGTTAATAAAGATGGTCCTTTTCTGATGCTTGGGTATATGGATTTGGTTGGCGGTTTGATGTCTTTTTTTTATGGAAGCTTGTATGGCGTATAGCTCCGGGTTTGTGCTCAAAATGGGTTTTTCCCCTTTTTTTTAGTTATTAGGGTTCTTTTTCTGTTTTAGTTAGTAGGGGTTCTTTTTTTCTTTCTTTCTTTTTTCCATTAAAAAAAAGCCTTAACACTTTGTTTTTTGATTTTTATTGAAATACTATTCAGCCTGGTTGATAGTTTAACGCTTATTCTACATATGGATATGTTGTCTTGGTTATTTTGATGTATTTTTCTCTGTTGTTGATTTTCAATAATAATTCATAAAAAATTTAAGAAGAAAAGGAAATGAATACCAATGAATTGATCCACTTGACCTGAAACAGGAGTGTGTGGGCCATGGCAGTAAAAGCTCAAACTGGGCACGGCACCTGATGATCATCATCAGGAAGGCGGTACAGAAGCATCAAGACTAGGACTATTGGACTATGTGTCAGCTTTTACCCTCAAGCTGTGAGAGGAATGAATACCCTGTCACCACCGAGGTCTCGACAGTAGGTCAATATACTGCATATTACTATTTACTTGTGCTGCATGCATTTTGAATTTTATTTTATTAACTTATGGTAATATTTTGGTTATGTGCTATGTATTATATGTTTTGTGGGTGCACCATGGTCTGGAGGAACTTTGTTTCATTTGGTTGTATATGTACATTCAGATGATAATAAACTTGAACTTAAATACCTTTTGAGTCACATTAGCATTTTTTTTGTTATACATTGTTGAAGTCTAAACATTTTGAAACCACATGCATCAGTAAAAAGCTTTGGATTCTGTCCTTTCAACAGTTTTGCAACATCACTGTTGCAACTTCAATTTGCTTGTAGAGCAAGTGCTAACAATACTTGTTGTTTTGACTTCAAATTTTATTTAGTTATTTTTCTGTTTTTATGTGTTCTACCCCTTTTTATCGTCATATTGTATCACAAATGCCATTGTGTCAGTGAGATTATTTTCAATTGACTAATCTAAGTTTTTTATTCTCAGGCTCGTTCTCTTAACAGGTATTCTCGACTGCCTTTACTATTATGGCCATTCTTTGTAATTTGTCTGCTTTAATGAATTATTGAGAATAGATTACGTTGTTTTGCTGGTTTTACTCCTTGATTCTTCAATTTACATTAAACAATAGAATCCCAGGAGAACAATTGAAATAAAGTCTTAATAATTCCAGAATGATCTCTTTTCTTTCTAGTGGCAGAACTTTTTCAGTTTTTCATTCAATTAAAGCCTTCTATAATAGCTTCATCTGTTCATGTGCTGAACTTGTGTCCTGTTTTCATCCACCTTCAAAAGCAGATTTTCTTAAAAGAACTCAACAGGCCAGGCAGCATCAATGGAAATGAACAAACAGTCAACACTTCAGGCCAAGACCCTTCTTTAGGACTGTATGCAATACTTCATAGAGCTATCTAGTTGAGTTAATTACCATCCAGTTTACTTGTAGTCATCAGCAAAGTGATGGAAGTGCCACTTTTGATGCTGTCAATTGACATTTTCTCTCCAGTAATCTATTCACTGATGCTCATTTTAGCTTTAGACAGTTCTAGTTTACATCGCAGTCTCAATCCAAATGTGTGCAGAGAGCTTAATTTCAAGCTTGTCTTGATTTGAGGACCCTTCACATCAAGATTAGGTTGACCAAGTTTGGCATCAAGAAACTTAATAAAACTTAAGTTATGGGAATAAAAGCTGGAGTAATAACTTGCACAAAGGAAGATGAATAGGTTGTTGGAGGCCAATCATCCCAGTTCAAAGGACATTACTG
The DNA here is from genome assembly GCF_963921235.1 of Mobula hypostoma. Lineage (NCBI taxonomy): Eukaryota > Metazoa > Chordata > Chondrichthyes > Myliobatiformes > Myliobatidae > Mobula > Mobula hypostoma. The sequence continues at coordinate 28,241,994 of NC_086114.1, forward strand.
CAGAGCTTGTTGGGTAATATTCTACATACAATCAACTTCAGCTGCTCAATCATTGACCTCCTTCCATAAGGCTAGAAGTGGAGTTGCTCGTTAATGACCTTGCAATATTCAGTTCTGTTGACAGCTCTTCAGCAAATGAAGCAGTCTACATCTACACACAACAAGATGTAGGCAGTCTACAATCATGGACCACTGTGGCAAGTAAATTTGTGTCATAAAAGTTCCAAGCAATGATTGATTCTAAAGCGTGTAATCATCTAGCTCCTGACATTTCATGGCATTAACATTCTCAGGTTGTCCATTCTGAACATCCTGAGGCCAACATTAACTAGAAACTCAAATGGACAATCTATATAAATACTATGATTGCAAGAGCAAGTCTGAGGCTGAGTATCAGCCAGCAAGTAACTAATGTTCTGACATCTAAAAGGCAGAAGCCAGAAGCATAATAGAGCACTCATCTCTCACCTGTCTGAATGTTGATCCAACATAAGATTTGACATTGTCTATTACAAAATAGCTCACTGTGACAGAACCCACCCCCCTCACACTGACAATAGCCCATAATTCTCTATTCCCATTATCCATCTGGCAATGGTGAGGTTATGTTTATTGGGTGCACATGCTAGGCTGATATTTGTAAGGCCAGTGATGTTGTGGGGATGGAACTGGACTCTCTGACGGTGGTGTCTGAAAAGAGGACGCTGTCTAAGTTGCATGCCATCTTGGTCAATGTCTCCCATCCACTACATAATGTACTGGGTGGGCACAGGAGTACATTCAGCCAGAGACTCGTTGCTCCAAGATGCAGCACAGAGTGTCATAGGAAGTCATTCCTGCCTGTGACCATCAAACTTTACAACTCCTCCCTTGGAGGGTCAGACACCCTGAGCCGATAGGCTGGTCCTGGACTTATTTCATAATTTACTGGCATAATTTACATATTACTATTTAACTATTTATGGTTCTATTACTATTTATTATTTATGGTGCAACTGTAACGAAAACCAATTTCCCCTGGGATCAATAAAGTACGACTATGACTATGCAGCATAGACACTTTTGTTTGTACTTGCACACTTAAGGACAGTGACATTCTTTGATGCGTCCTATTTGTTGCTGCCAGTTTCAGGGAGGGGACCGATGAATGGGCGGTGTGTCTTTTTTTAAAAAAAGGTGCCTGTTTGTGGTGGCACATGCTCTTGTGCTGGCTCCATAGAAAACTCATTTTGAGGATGGGGAACAATTCTGGCTCCTGGAAAATGGTTAGTTGTGGATTGGTGGTGTTGTGCAATGTCATTGTGATGAATGTATTAGAGGACATTTATGATTGTGAAAAAGCATGTGAATTCCTGTATTTTTTTTGTGTGTAATCATTCAGGTTCATGGTAACAACTCCTCTCGCATTCCAAAGAATGGGCTGTCTGTTTTCTCCTAGAGTAAGCAGGTCGCTACTTAAAGTTGATTTAGGTATAAGTGGGGAGGAGAGAGAGGATGTGGTAAGGTGAGGTATTATTTCAGACTGACGTTTTGGAGCTGTAGTCCTAAAGGTCTGATGGTATATACTTTCATTTATTCTTTTGTCATTTTTGTTATTTTGCCTTTTTTTTTTGCACCGTAAATAATTTTGCACTTTTTCAAAAAGCTTTTCACCTCTGGCACACCATAAACACCTTTGCACTGAATGTGCTATTGCAGCCTGCCATCTAATTTTTAAAGTTCACAACTTCATAAGAGGACATGGCACTCACAAAAAAACAGTCTGACATGCACTTAATTGATTCCTTAACCAGGATTAACAGCAGTAGCTGTTAAAATGCATTTGTTGGGAATTGCCTTGGTTATTTTAGTAGCACTTTCCAAACTTATGATCTCTCCACCAACAGGGACAGTGGCAGCAATACTTTCATGTTTCCTTCTAGGTCAAACACTTGAAAATGTACGACCACACTTCATATTTACTGGATCTAAATCCTGGGACCACCAATTTAACAGGTTTATGCAAATACTTATATAAGGAGATTACAGCAATTCATGCAGGTGGGCCATCACCATCTTTTCCGCAGCAATTAAGACCAAGCGATAAATGAGTGATCTTGTCAGAGAATCCTAGATCCTGAAAAATAAATGAACGGAAATTGTTTCCCACCACTTCTCCTTGATGTTCTGTGCATTGCCTTCAATTCCTGATGCTAATATCCTGAGTATTGACTCATGTGTCGCACAAATTCTACAGTGGTAAAAGTGGATTAAAAGCTGCGTATCCTGCAGTGAATAGCTCAATATTTGACATAAAATGCCTTTTTATCATTTGCAGGATTATGTTGGAATATCTTGCTGGGAGAGTGAAAGGACACTAACGCTCCACATTCAGTGCAAAGTAGATTACTTTGAATAGCACCCAGCACCACTTGTGTCATTCAGTCTCTCTAGGCCTCGACTTGATTACAGACCTTGTCTGTTTTTTCTGCCCCAGTGTTTTTGTTTTATTTCTGACTTTTCCATGTTCTCATGAAAATGTTAACTCTGATTCCTTCTTCTCAGGCACTGCCTGCCTTGAATTATTCCACCAGTTTCTGTTTCTATTTGAGTAGTCTTTACTGCCGGCCATGAGGATAATTTTTATTATGACAAAATTCCCTTTGCAGATTTGGTATGGGGATTCTTTTATGCTACACCAGTGTAAGCATTGTTGCTGTTGATGAATTGACTAACTTTTCTTTGTGTAATCAATATAAAGCAGGGCAAAGTACAAGGGGATCTAAAATGATTCAATGGTAAATTGTAATACTCATCTTGTATCACTGAATATTTTCAGTTAAATTTAATGGAACAGTACAAAGTATGTCAAATGGAGTTAACTGTTCTGAGTATTTGCAGCAAATTACAGAAGTTGGAATGGGAATTTTTACACTGTTCTAAGAGTTTCTGATACAACTTTCTAATGTATGCATTTGTTTTTGCTGGTGCTATTTGATGCAGAACTGATTTCTGATCTAATGCTGCAAAGGGAAGTATGGTGTAAATTTGAAATGTTTCCCACAATTTAGGTAGAGACAACACTCAGCTGTATTAGACATGTTAAGTAATAGAGTGTGAAGCAATGTGCAAGTTACTATGATTTTGAATAACCCAATAAAATCAGAAATGAGAACATGCAAGCACATTTCACATGTCTGAAGGCTGAAGTGTGGGATTTAGGGGGAGAAGTTCAGTTTATACTATGAAAATGTGTTTATGAAGGCAAATTACACTTGGTGTTAAGCAAGCTGATATCTAACCCCAGTTTGTCAACTTGCCTGATAAATGTAATAGTAAACAAAATCGTTATGCTGACTCTGTAATATAACTTGGGTAGATCTATCCCAACTACATAGATTAAGTGAAAAAATCAAACCTAGACTACTTTATTTGATAGTTGTTGGGAATGAACAAAAGGTATATAACAAGTAAATGCAAGATTGTATTCCCTGGGTATGTCTGGGTGTTTTTGTATGTCTATAATTGCACCAGAAATTTATTTTTAAGAAATTAGGAAGTTGCATTAAATGTATCAGCTTTTTATTATACATTTTACTAAAATAAAGCTACTGCCAATAATTTAACAAAAGTGATATCAGTTCCCAGGGATATGATACACTCAATTTATATGCTCAATCCCTTTATCCTTAGGAGTGAACCTTTGATTATCTGGACACATGCTGCATATGTAAACATAGACAGCTGTATTTGCCAGATTCTTTAAGTGTTCAGAATCTGTTTTTAATGAATGTTATGGCTTTGCTGTCCTCATGTAAAGAGTTCCAAAGATTCTGTGAAGGGAAAAGGTTCTCATCTGAGAATTAAGTGGCCATATTCTAGAATATGACCTCTGATTCTAGATTCTTCATGGTTCTTCTGCAATTTATCTTAAGTGACAGATGGAATGCTCCCCAACGGTGATTTGGGTTAAAGCTTAGGCAACTAGAAATACAGTATTGTATCCTGATAATAGCTTTCACTGTGGTCAAAAGCAGAGAGATCCCTGTATAGTTACTGTAATTTGACATACTTCCTTTGTTGATATCACAATTATGAAGTCTCTGGGTTCTTTGCCCTCACTGTTCTTTTCCCTGATGTGAAAGGTGAAGCTGTGACTGTGTCTGACATTCCTCTTCAAGTTTCAAAATTTAAGGGATGCTATCTGCTGTGGTGATCTTGTTGTTTTTCAGTTGACAGTTACCTTTCCATTTTGTTCATCTGGGGTGTTGGTTAGAGCAGAAGGGCTGGAGTGCTTTGGGATAGTATCAAGGGCACTTGTGTGAAGGACAACCTTTGTTAATGAGTTCTTTGAAGCACACTTTTATTGGTGTTAACTGTGTTGGTTCTTGATGCATTTTCTCCAGTTCAAAAGATGCAGTGATCTAGCTGGTAAAAAAAATGGGTGGTTGCCAAGGTTTTGGCAATCTCTTGCACCTGGAGAACACTTTTAGGCTTTCAGTCGTGTACTAATCATTGGGTTCAGCATTTCTGAATACTGAGTTTATTCCAGATTTATATTGCACCAAATTCATCTGTATTAATTTTTTTTTCGAAGTATGGAAACATGTCTGACCGTAGCAAAGCTGGTATTGCTGACCATATGCAATTGTCCTCAAATTGTGTGGTGTATGGAGATTTTGGGGAATAGTTAAATATTTGCCACGTAGCCTTTTGGTCTGGCATGTCATATTGATGTGACTGTATAAAGAGGAAAGATTTCGTTACTCAGAGGGAGTTAGTTAGGAAGTAGTTTTTTGACTATTATGTAATTTTTTGGAAGCCATTACTGATGGTAGCGTTTTCATTTTGGATTTAATGTAATTTCAATTCCTGATCTGCTGTGATTGGACTTCATCTTGTTGTCGGATTTATAGATAAGTAATATAAACACAGTATGTCCTTGCCTCTAAATTATAAAACTAGTGCTGCAGCTGAAATATAAGTTGGAAGCTCAGTGTGCAGCAGTTAATCTTTTGAGTTTTTTATTGTTCTAGTGCACAGCTAGCTTGTACACTTGCTGCTTATTTCTTGCCAACGTTTTGAACACAAATACATACAACTAACATTATTTGAAAACTGTTCGCTGTCAGGAAGGTGTAGTGTTTGATGGCCATACAAAGTACACACGACTGATGCTAGTTAGAAATTGTTCAGCAACAGTCTGCTGCCCCAGACTGTGTATGTCCCAAATAAACAAAGAAATCTCAACTATTTTGTCAATTTGCTTTTGTCCTTTAAGATTTGTCCCAAATGGTTTCCCCAGTTAACTGATGGCCTAATTAACCAGAATCCACTATATTTGATAATTTCATTGTAAATACCTCCTGTATTTCATAAAGTGGCCACTGTGTGTACGGGGTCTTCTGCTGATGTAACCCATCCATTTCAAGGTTCAATGTGTTGTACATTTAGATGTGTTCTTCTGCACATTACTGTTGTAATGTGTGGTTATTTAAGTTACTGTTGTTTTCCTGTCAACTTGAACCATTCTGGCATTCTCTTTGGATCTCTCTCATTAAAATATTTTTGACCATAGAACTGCTGCTCACTGGATGTTTTTTTGTTTTTTGTACAATTCTTTGTAAACTCTACAGACTGTTGTGTGTGAAAATCCCAGGAGACTGGCAGTTTCTGAGATGCTTAGCACCAACAATCATTCCACGGTCAAAGTAACTTAGGTTGCATTTCTTCCCCATTCTGATGTTTGGTCTGAACAATTGAACCTCTTGGCCATGTCTGCATACTTTTATGCATTGAGCTGCTGCCACATGATTGGCTGATTAGATATTTGCATTAACGAGCAGCTATACAGGTGCACCTAATAAAATACCCACTGAGTATAGGAATAGAGTGAGGTGGAGGATAAATGCATGGCTGAGGGATCGGAGCAGAGGTCAGGGATTCAGATTTCTGGATCATTGAGACCTGTTTTGGGGTGGATGTGACCTGTACAAATAGGATGGGTTGCACTTGAATCTGAGGGGGACAAATATCCTGGCAGGGAGCTTTGCTAAGGCTGTTGGGGAGAGTTTAAACTAGAATTGCTGGGGGTGGGAACCAAACTGAAGAGATGGTGGAATAGGTTGTTGGCTTACAAATAGAGAAAGCTTGGAGACAGTACGAGAGCAAAGATAGGCAGGTGACAGAGAAGGGATGTGCTCAGACCAATGGTTTGAGATGTGTCTATTTTAGTGCAAGAAGCATCATGAACAAAGTGGATGAGCTTAGAGCGTGGATCAGTACTTGGAACTATGATGTGGCCATTATAGAGACTTGGATGGCTCAGGGCAGGAATGGTTACTTCGAGTACCAGGCTTTAGATGTTTCAGAAAGGACAGGGAAAGAAGCAAAAGAGGTGGGGGTGTGGCACTGCTGATCAGAGATTGGGTCACAGTTGCAGAAAAGGAGGAAGTCATGGAGGGATTGTCTACTGAGTCTCTGTGGGTGGAAGTTAGAAACAGAACAGGGTCAATAACTATACTGGGTGTTTTTTATAGACCACCCAATAGTAACAGGGACATCGAGGAACAGATAGGGAGACAGATTCTGGAAAGGTGTAATAATAACAGGGTTGTCATGGTGGGAGATTCTAATTTCCCAAATATCGATTGGCATGTCCCTAGAGTGAGGGGTTTTAATGGGGTGGAGTTTGTTAGGTGTGTTCAGCAAGATTTCCTGACACAATATGTAGATAAACCTATAAGAGGAGAGGCGGTACTTGATCTAGTATTGGGAAATGGACCTAGTCAGGTATCACAAACAAGCAACACACATAAAAGTTGCTGGTGAACGCAGCAGGCCAGGCAGCATCTCTAGGAAGAGGTGCAGTCGACGTTTCAGGCCGAGACCCTTCGTCAGGACTATCAGGCAGGAACTTGGAAGCAGGCAGGAACAGGGAAAGGATACAGGAACCTTGGTGTACAAAGGTTGTTGAAAATCTAGCCAAGAAGAAAAGAAAAAAGCTTACGGGAAGGTTCAAAAAACTAAGTAATGATAGAGGTCTACAAAATTAAAAGGCTTGCAGGAAAGAGCTTAAGAATGAAATTAGAAGAGCCAGAAGGGGCCATGAGAAGGCCTTGGCGAGCAGGATTAAGAAAAACCCCCAAGGCATTCTACAAGTATGTGAAGAGCAAGAGGATAAGATGTGAGAGAATAGGACCAATCAAGTGTGACAGTGGAGAAGTGTATATAGAACTGGAGGAGATAGCAGAGATACTTAATGAATATTTTACTTCAGTATTCACTATGGAAAAGGATCTTGGCGATTGTAGGGATGACTTGCAGCGGATTGAAAAGCTTGAGCATGTAGACATTAAGAAAGAGGATGTGCAGGAACATTTGGAAAGCATCAAGTTGGATTAGTCTCTGGGGTCAGATGAGATGTACCCCAGGCTACTGTGGGAGGTGAGGGAGGAGATTGCTGATTCTCTGGCAGTGATCTTTACATTATCAATGGGGATGGGAGAGGTTCCAGAGGATTGGGGGGGGGGGGGTTGCAGATGTTGTTCCCTTATTCAAGAAAGGGAGTAGAGATAGTCCTAGAAATTATAGACCAGTGAGTCTTACTTCAGTTGTTGCTAAGTTGATGGTAAAGATCCTGAGAGGCAGGATTTATGAATATTTGGAGAGGCATAATATGATTAGGAATAGTCAGCATGGCTTTGTCAAAGGCAGGTCTTACCTTGCGAGCCTGATTGAATTTTTTGAAGATGTGACTAAACACATTGATGAAGGTAGAGAAGTAGATGTAATGTATATGGATTTCAGCAAGGCATTTGATAAGGTACTCCATGGAAGGCTTATTGAGAAAGTAAGGAGGCATGGGATTCAAGAGGACCTTGCTTTGTGGATCCTGAATTGGCTTGCTCACAGAAGGCAAAGAGTGGTTGTAGACGCATCATATTCTGCATGGAGATCAGTGACCAGTGGTGTGCCTCAGGGATCTGTTCTGGGACCCCTTCCCTTCGTGATTTTTATAAATGACCTGGATGAGGAAGTGGAGGGATGGGTTAGTAAATTTGCTGATGACACAAAGGTTGGGGGTGTTGTGGACAGAGTGGAGGGCTGTCAGAGGTTACAGTGGGACATTGATAGGATGCAAAACTGGGCTGAGAAGTGGTAGATGGAGTTCAACCCAGATAAATGTGAGGTGGTTTATTTTGGTAGGTCAAATATGATGGCAGAATATAGAATTAATGGTAAAACTCTTGGTAGTGTGGAGTCCAAGTCCATAGGACACTCAAAAGCTGCTGTGAAGGTTGACTGTGTGATTAAGAAGGCATACGGTGCATTGGCCTTCATCAACCATGGGATTCAGTTTCAGAGCCGAGAGGTAATGTTACTGATCTATAGAACCCGGATCAGACCCCACTTAGAGTACTGTGCTCAGTTCTGGTCACCTCACTACAGGAAGAAGATGGTAACTGTAGAAAGGGTGCAGAGGAGATTTTCAAGGATGTTGCCTGGATTGGGGAGCATGCCTTATGAGAACTGGTTGAGTGAACTCAACCTTTTCTCCTTGGAGCAGCGTTGGATGAGGGGTGACCTGATTGAGGTGTATAAGATGATGAGAGGCATTGATTGTGTGGATAGGCAGCGCTTTTTTCCCAGGGCTAAAATGGCTAACATGAGAGGGCACAGTTTTAATGTGCTTGGAAGTAGGTATAGAGGAGATATTAGGGGTAAGTTTTTTACGCAGAGAGTGATGAGTGTGTGGAATGGGCTGCCAGCAACGGTGGTGAAGGCAGATACGATAGGGCCTTTTAAGAGACTCCTGGATAGGTACATGGAGCTTTGAAAAATAGAGGGCTATGGATGACTTAAGGTAATTTCTAAAGTAAGTACACATTCGGCACAGCATTGTGGGTTTAAGGGTTTGTATTGTGCTGTAGGTTTTCTATGTTTCTATGAGTGTATGTAGATTCGATTAATTTGCTTTTGCCACAACAAATTGGTATGATTAAAACCTGGCAGATTTTAAGTGGTATGCTCCCTGCATGCTGTAGAGGGTTAGTTACTCTAGAGTTTATTTTGCTATAGTTTTTGGGGTAAAATTAGCAATCTCTCTCCACGTATTCCAAATAAAATACTGACAACTTTGTTAAAATCTTTTGGAAGTTGTTGGGGCAAGTCATTTCTACAGAGACAGAAATGCCATTTGACTTATTTACCAACCTATCCACTTTTGTTGTCAGTTTCTGGGTGCCATGAAGTTGTACCCCAAGATTTTTGTGATCTGAGTTTTAGTGTTCAATCTAACTGCCTACAGGTACAGACTTGTAGGAGTTCTGCTTTGGGAGGTATCTCTCATAGAAAAGATGTTAAGACACAAGTTATCTTGTTCCTGTAAATTAAGTCTAGAAACCATACAGTACATGCTCATCATGGAGCAACATGTAAAATGCTTGAGAAACTCAGCAGGTCAGGCAACATCTATGAAGGGAAATGGACAGTCTATATTTTGGGTTGAGACCTTTCGTTAGGAGTTTGGATTCTTTGTAAATACTGCAGATCCTCTTTAGGTCAGGTATGCCTGATAACAAACATTCCACACTTGCCATTGAGCTTGTGGGAGACTGCTGGGTTGAATTTACTTGTTGCTGTGAGGCTGCAGGCATCTGCCAGATGGAAGAGGGGCATTTCTCTGAGCCTCATCTCCCCCACTCCACTACGTAACAATCGAGGGCTGGTTTAAGCTGAGCAGTCTCAGTCACTCTTACTATGAGACCACCTTGCTCTCTTCTTACAACTGTTTTTGTGATTCTGTCCCACACATTATTATTGTTCATTCCAATTTAGAAACAATTCAGGTATGAACAGTTCTCAGGAACAGAGCTCTTTTGTAACCTGGGGACTACCTGTGGTAAATAGAAGCAGCAACTTGCTGTTTCACCCATTCCATGCTTCGGAAGGAGCATAGCTAATATTTCAACAAGGTGCTACCTGCCAGCACTAATCTGACTTCCCTTGATCTTCTCAGTTTCTTTAAATATACTCAGCAAAAAGCCCCTACATTTTGGTGAAGACTGTTCCCAATTGCCTTCCTTACCTCCTGTAGTTGATTCATTACACCCCCTTCCTTCCCTATCACAATCCACCATCTGTAGCTCTTTGTCACCTCATTGCTTTGCAGCATCTGTTGCTATTTCTACTGTCCCTTCCTCCATCTGTCTATCACCCTTCTTCACCTTGATCTACCTTTCACTTGTTACTTCTTGCTCCACCCTATCATTCATTTTTTCATGCTGGCTAGCTTCTCTCTGTTTCTTAGTGCAGATGAAGTTTTAATCCAAAAATATCAGCTCTCATTACCTTCCATGGATGCTGCTGACTTCCTCCAGCATTTTGCATATTGATCCAGATTCCATTCTGAGGGTCATTATCCTGCAATATTAACCCTACAGATGCTCCCTAACCTTTCATCTACAGCATTTTCTGTTTCATTTCATATTTTTAGCATATGGAACTTAATGTTTATGCATCTGCTTAAGTGGGTAAGTGCTGAGATGTTTCCTTGCAAACACATCTTGAACTAGGAGCATGCTTTCATTATCTTTGTACAAATAATGGGTCATAAATGTTAGGAATTTACTTCAAGGCTTATGAACTCTTGAGTTATAGAATTCAAGCAAGGCTGAAATTGATACATTCTTGATTTTTAGTGGTTTCAAGGTTTATGGGGGAGGCGGTCAGGCAAAAATGGATTTGAAGCAAAGATCAGGTCATCCATGACACTCGCTACAAAGTAGGCTTAAAGAGCAGTTACTGTATCCAGTGCTCTCGGTGTGGCCTCCTGTATATTGGTGAGACCTGCCATAGATTGGGGGACTGCTTCGCCAAGGAGCTACACTCCAACCACCAGAAAAAACGGTCTCTCCCTGTGGCCACCCATTTTAATTCCACTTCCTATTCCCATTCCGACATGTCAATCCATAGCCTCTTCTGCTATGGTGGTGAGGCTACACTCAGGTTGGAAGAGCAGCATCTTTTATTTTGTTTGGATAGCCTCCAACTTGATGGCATGAACACCGATTTCTCGAACTTCTGGTAATGGCCCCCCCAATTCTCTTCCTTCACCATTCCCATCCTCTTTCCCCACTCATCTCCTTGCCTGCCCTTCACCTTCCTCTGGTGCTGCACCCTCTTTTCTTTCTTCCATGGCCTTCTGTTCTCTCATCAGATTCCCCCTTCTCCAGCTCTGTATTTCTTTCACCAATCAACTTCCTAACTCTTTATTTCACCCCCCCCCGGTTTTACCTATCAGCTTGTGTTTCTCCCTCTTCCCCCGCCCCCCCACCTTCTAGCTATTGACTCCTCATCTTCTTTTCTCCAGTCCAGATGCAGGGTCTTAGCCCAAAACATCGACTGTACTCGTTTCCATCGATGCTGCCTGACCTGCTGAGTTCCTCCAGCTTTTTGTGTGTGTTGCTTGGATTTCCAGCATCTGCAGATTTTTTCTCGTTTGTTGAAAGAGCAGTTATGCTTATTTGTGTTTATATTTATGAACTTCTCAGAACAGCGTTGGATGAACATTAATGCAACTTTGGTCTTAGTGGCTTCATCCTGAAAACAAAACAATTTTATTGTTCAACAGCATAAAGTCTTGAGCAGTTCTCGTTCTGGTTTTCACTGGAGATTATTAATTTAACATTTAAAATTATGAAAACCTCAACATGGGCTGCTCTGAATTGAGTTCTGCAGAACCATGAAGGTCCAGCTGGCTTTGTTTTTTGTACCCTTACAGAGTCCTACAGCACAGAAAGCATGCTATTCTGCCAATTTAGTCCATGTCGAACTATGCTGAGTCTCATCAACCTGGACCTGTACCCCTTCCATACCCCTCCATTCCATGTGTATCTGAATTTCTCCTGAAGTTTCTTTTTATTAGTGTGTCATACTTCTTACTTTGGAAATGGCTATCTTTTGTGGTTAAGTCTAATAAGGTATATTCGTATCTCTGACTTCGGATGGGAGTAACTGTAGCTTAATTCTATTCACCCAAGACACTGAAGACACCTCTGTTGTTACTCATTTATAGTAGTTGATGCCATCTTTGGTATTTGTTTGTGAAGAAGCTGCCTTCACTGCATAGAATAATTGAAGTAATGCACGTATTTTATATAGACTGACATTGTCACATATTACTGACTACACAAGTTGTCAAGGTAATGTATGAACAGAAATTTAGGTAACTTTTTAGAAATTTAGATTTATTATGTATGGATTCTACTACCACTTGACCAAAGTAAAACCAAATTGATTTTAATATCTATGTAGTTGTTAACCTTAAGTATTTTGAAGTCAATAAAATTCTATATATTCAGGAGTACATATTGATAGATTTCCAATTATCTGTTTTAATCTCAGTTTTTGAATATACTTCAAGTTTACATCGTTATATTGTGTACTTCAAGTTTACATCGTTATATTGTGTACTTCAAGTTTACATCAGCGGTCCCCAACCACCGGGCCGCAGAGCATGCGCTACCGGGCCGCGAGGAAGCAATATGATTTGGTCAGCTGCACCTGTCCTCATTCCCTGTCATGGCCACTGATCAGTCATTACGCATGCGAGGTCATGACCCGTGCGTCATCCATGTCAGGGCGGGAAGGCGATCAACTCCTCGAGCTTGCAAATGACGACGGGCTGAAAAGTATGTTTGACATAACATCTCTGTCGGCATTTTGGATCAAAGTCAAGGCTAAATATCCTGAGATAGCCACCAAAGCACTGAAAGCGTTGCTTTCATTTCCAACATTTTTCTGCGAAGCGGAGTTTTCTGCAATGAATGCAACGAAAACTAAACTGCGGAATAGACTGGACATAAGGAACCCCCTTCGAGTATCGATGTCTCCCATCACCCCTCGATCGGACGGTGTTGTTGCAGGGAAACAAGCCCAGGGCTCCCACTGATTCAGCGATATTGGTGTGTTGCAATGATTTTATATATTCATACGGCGAAAATATGTGCTGTGCGTTTAATATCCAAATATTACTTAAAATGTTATGATGCTATTGACTTATAAGTGACCTATATAACCATATAACAATTACAGCATGGAAACAGGCCATCTTGGCCCTTCTAGTCCGTGCCGAACGCTACTCTCACCTAGTCCCACCGACCTGCACTCAGCCCATAACCCTCCATTCCTTTCCTGTCCATATACCTATCCAATTTTTCTTTAAATGATCATATCGAACCTGCTTCTGCCACTTCTACTGGAAGTTCATTCAACACTTCAAGCTCCCTTGATAATAGACTTATCATTATATCCATGTGAGGAAAATATGCGCTGTATGTTTAATATTCAATTCGTTAGATAAACCCTTTTAGAAACAAAATTGAGTGTATTACCAACTGATCACCTATATTCCGGTAGTGATTAACACCCACCCCCACGAACAGAATCGCCAAAAAGGATTTGCTGGGGGGGGAGGGTGGGTGGAATCGGCAGGTCACGACGCGCATGCGTATTGGTGCCTGCGCAAGGCTTCATGGTCATTGTAGTCTTCTGGGTAAACAACGTATTTGACTGCTACTCTTGTTCATTGGCAACCCTACCCACCGCCGCCCCTGCCCCCCCCCCCCCCCGGGTCGGGCGGTCCGCAAGAATATTGTCAATATTAAACCGGTCTGCAGTGCAGAAAAGGTTGGGGACCCCTGGTTTACATCATTACCACAGTGAATTTCGAGTTTGCAATACATGTGATTCTTGTATAAGTTAAAGTAACTGGAACTAAAAAGTTCAATTGGAGTACTATGAACTGCAAAAATATTTTATAATAGATTATGTATTTTTTCATTTGTGTTTTTAACACGTGGGACAGAATTATGTTTCACAAAACTAGCAGTTAGTGTAATCATTATTAGGAAAACTGGGTTTAATTGTGGAATGTTATTCTCTGATGGGGTGAAGGAGATGTGTTTAAAATGTATTATTGAATTTATTCAATTTGTTTGCTTTGTAGATTGCCAGAACTGTGAACCGGAAGTGTCTGCCAGCTAATGGAAGGAAAAACACCGAGCAAATCTGCCTCTGTTTCGAGATTGCCTAAGTTTGGCGGTGGAACATCTAAATTAAGTGAGATTCTTCTTCAACCTGAATCAAATGGAGCCTGTGTTCGCAGTGTCAGTGCTTCCAGCAGTTCAAACTTTGATACCAAGCAGAATGGAACTGGTCGTTCAGGTGCCTTTTCTTTCAACTGGAAGAAGTCTGGTAAAACTAAAGGTGGTGGACAAAGAGCAAAAGACCCAGTTAGTTCCTTGTCTTGTTCTGTTATGAATGAAGCACATGCTAAAGTTGAGAGAAATTTTTATTCTAAAGTTCCTCTTATCAAAGATCACACAGACTTGGGTTTTAAGACTAAATCTACTGCAGCATCCAGCCATCAAAAGAAGCATCAATTTGTACCTTGTGTAAAAGAAAATAAAATGCTTGTCGCTAGCTCAAATCATTCCTCGAAAGGAAACCATGGTAAATTACAGGGAAAGTCATTCACAACATCTCACATTTCAAGGTCCCAGTCATTTGGTCAGTTTCGTAAGACAGCTTTAAAGATGTCTGATCAAGAAGAGAGTTTCTCTGCATCAAGCAGTTCAAAAGGAAGTCTTAACCAATCTACAGAAAGCTTGAAGAACTTATTGGAAGAGAATATTGTTAGGTCACAGAGCTTTTCATATTCCACACAAAGTAACTCCTGTAGTTCTGATGTAATACCAAGATCTTTGTCCTTTTCAAAGGCTGCAGATGTTTCTAGACCTTGTCTGAAGCAGCAAATGAGGATAAGTCTGCCCTTGAAATCAAACACTTATCGCTATGGCAGTGCAAGGGGTACAGATAGCCCAAGCACCAGTGAATCACTTAGTAAAAGCACTTCCAGTAGACCATGCTTAAAAGTACCATCATCTGCTTTGAAAAAGTCTCAGCTTCCGACCTGCCTCACATCTTCATTTTATACTGCTACTTCTGCTTCTAAAATGACTCAGTCTTCATTAACTAAATGTAATAGGTTGACTGCTTCAGGAACAGCAAGCAATATAAATTCAGTATCTGACACCATAAAAGAAACAGATGGAATTCCAACTATTGTTGAAAATAACTCAAATAATGTAAATGTAAATATTGAATACATTGCTGATAACACATTAAACAGTAATGCTATAGGTGAGAAAGCTGATCTTGGAGCTACTGAAGAACTTCAATCATCTTCTGCAAAAGATATTGATGACCCAGAAGGAATGATCTCAATGTATTCCAACAGTGATATAATTAATAATAGCGAACAGTTAGCTAATTCTGGTACTGAGTCAATTGAAATTTTGGATAGCGATAATTCTATTTCCACAGAAATTCCTGATGATCTTTACATTCCTAATGAGGCCATGTCTTCAGAAGGATTAGAGGAAGTTCTAATTTCAACACATACAGGCACAGAATGGATGGATACTGGATTCTCTGGTATGTAAGCTATTAATATTAAATGGTGTATATACTGTATGTCTTTTTGGTAAATGAATAACTAACACAAGCATGCATGCAGTTTTTATATTAATATTTTCATTGGTAATTAAAAGTTAAATGCTATGTTGAAAGAATTAACTTTTTTTTATTTGACACCTATGCAAAATGTGCTTTCGCTTTCTACCACTGTTCAAAATTTGATTCATCTTTAAATTAAGGACTTTATGCAGCCAGGACAACCTTTAAACTTGTAGCAAAGAGTTTTGCAAGTATGTTGTTTTTATTTACTTTTCAATACTTTGCATTTTAGTCAGGAAATTTAATTCAATAATAAGGGTCATAAATTTATTTAGAAAGGCATAGGAATGTTACTGAGTCTCAGTGTATGATGGTGTTGAAATAACCTGTTATTGGAATGATGTGAAGTGTGCTTGCTAAGATAAATCAGTGGAGTCTATAACTGCTCATTCCTTGACGGTTCAAGCAGTATTTGTTCCAAGTTTTTTTTAATGGTTAAAGCTGATAATTAAACGAATTAGGTTTTTTTTGTAACTAAGGACTGTTAAGAATGGATAACTATAATATATGTTAACTTCAAGGAATAAGTGCAGGTGACCTCTGCATTACAGGCATTCAGGTTACAGAAATTTGCTCTTTCAGAATTCACAAATTGGTATTTGAAAGTCTAAGATGCAGAGTAAAATTTGCTCTCATTCACGTAAAATGTAAAATAAAACCTTTTTTCAGATACTGAAAATGTAGTTTTAAGTTACAAAAATTGTGATGACCCTTATTCTCTAGATAGCAATAATATTGCCACTTGTGTTGCTGATGCTTTTGGAAAACTAGATATGAGTCAAGTTACATGATTATTGTGATGTGTGTGTACCAGATTTTGCATGAATTCCCAGTACTAATATTCAATATCATTGTTGCATGCGTTTTGTACCTTGGGAGGTACAACATTTAAATTTTAAGTTTTGATAGCAAGATATGTACTAATGTATGAGCAATGTATGTCATGGTCATGTCGGTATATTACTTGCATCAAGTCCTTGGGGAAACCAGTACTAGAAACATAGAAACATAAGAAATAGGTGCAGGAGTAGGCCATTCGGCCCTTCGAGCCTGCACCACCATTCAGTATGATCATGGCTGATCATCCAACTCAGAACCCTGTACCTGCTTTCTCTTCATACCCCCGATCCCTTTAGCCACAAGGGCCATATCTAACTCCCTCTTAAATATAGCCAATGAACTGGCCTCAACTGTTTTCTGTGGCAGAGAATTCCACAGATTCACCACTCTGTGTGAAGAAGTTTTTCCTCATTTCGGTCCTAGAAGGCTTCCCCTTTATCCTTAAACTGTGACCCCTCGTTCTGGACTTCCCCAACATCGGGAACAATCTTCCTGCATCTAGCCTGTCCAATCCCTTTAGAATTTTATATGTTTCAATAAGATCCCCCCTCAATCTTCTGAATTCCAGCGAGTGTAAGCCTAGTCAATCCAGTCTTTCTTCATATTAAAGTCCTGCCATCCCAGGAGTCAATCTGGTGAACCTTCTTTGTACTCCCTCTATGGCAAGAATGTCTTTCCTCAGATTAGGGGACCAAAACTGCTCACAATACTCCAGGTGTGGTCTCACCAAGGCCTTGTACAACTGCAGTAGAACCTCCCTGCTCCTATACTCGAATTCTCTTGCTTTGAATGCCAACATACCATTCACCTTTTTTACCGCCTGCTGTACCTGCATGCCCACTTTCAATGACTGGTGTACAATGACACCCAAGTCTCGTTGCACCTCCCCTTTTCCTAATCGGCCACCATTCAGATAATAATCTGTTTTCCTGTTCTTGCCACCAAAGTGGATAACCTCACATTTATCCACATTAAGTTGCATCTGCCATGAATTTGCCCACTCACCTAACCTATCCAAGTCACCCTGCATCCTCTTAGCATCCTCTCACAGGTAACACTGCCTCCCAGCTTCGTGTCATCCGCAAACTTGGAGATGCTGCATTTAATTCCCTCGTCTAAATCATTAATATTTATTGTAAACAACTGGGGTCCCAGCACTGAGCCTTGTGGTACCCCACTGGTCACTGCCTGCCATTCTGAAAAGGTCCCGTTTATTCCCAATCTTTGCTTTCTGTCTGCTAACCAATTCTCTATCCACATCAATACCATAACCCCAATACTGTGTGCTTTAAGTTTGCACACTAATCTCCTGTGTGGGACCTTGTCAAAAGCCTTTTGAAAATCCAAATATACCATATCCACTGGTTCTCCCCTATCCACTCTACTAGTTACGTCCTCAAAAAATTCTACAAGATTCATCAGACATGATTTTCCTTTCACAAATCCATGCTGACTTTGTCCGATGATTTCACTGCTTTCCAAATGTGCTGTTATCACATCTTTGATAACTGACTCTAGCATTTTCCCCACCACCGATGTCAGGCTAACTGGTCTATAATTCCCTGGTTTCTCTCTCCCTCCTTTTTTAAAAAGCGGGGTTACATTAGCCGCCCTCCAATCCTCAGGAACTAATCCAGAATCTGAAGAGTTTTGAAAAATGGACAAACACAACTCAACAGAAAAAGGAATGGGGAAATTAAGGAATTAAGTCAGTAACATATAAATTGGGGCAATGGAGACTTCTTATAGAATTTAGACCTGAATAGAGGATTCAGAAAAGGCACTATTTACTTTTAAGATTCATAAAAACTTTGGTAACTACAGTACAGCCTTCTACTTTTAACAGTTTTATACTTATTATTTTTCTGTTAATATCGGCAATAGTAGGACCAGGAAAGACTTGATTCACCTACCCTGTTACAATAGGTGATAACTCTCTGGCAATTCCTTCATTTATTTATCCAAGCCTTTCTCTATCTTTTCTGCTTCTGCAGATCAATTCAAGCATTCAGTGTATCTGCCTGAAGTAGTCATATTTCAATTGACTGTGCAGTATGTATATCTTTAATTTTCTGCACTTCAAATATGAGATTACTGTTTGGAGTCCTTAAAGTTGAGTAGATCTTTCTAAATCTTCCAAAATAAATGGGCCTAAATTCTTCAAGTACTCCTTCATTGCTTTTAAATTTTTAGCATGTATTTTTCTGTTCATCATTTCCATTCCCCTTTCTAACAAACTTGTTTGTCCATTTTATCTTATTAACTCATCCATTTGTGTTTCTAATAATTTACCAAAATGAGTATTTTTATCAGCTGTTTTTTCTAATAAATAATATGGAGATTACTTTTAAAATTCACTTACAAGTCCTGGTGTTGCTGGCAAATTAGTATTTATTGTCTGACCCTGAAAGGCCTTGAAAAGATGGTGTACCTCACCTTAAAGTGTTTGCTTCTGATGAAGGAACTTGTGCAATTCATAGAGTAGGGATTGACAGGGTTTAGACCCGGGGGGGGGTGCAGTTGGTGTTGCTAAGGGGGCAGTGGGGTGGGCACTTGGTAGCAAAGGGGTAGCTGAAAGATTGCAGACTTGATTTAGGAAATGAATTATTTATTATAAGCATTTGATCCTCTGTGCCTCATAATTGATTACAATGATCACATAATCACCTCATCCATTGATAACCCCCAGCGTTCTATTAGACTTTGTTCGAAGCAGGTTATAGTTAGCATTTCAAGAGAATCTGTTGTAAAGAAGTCATGTTATTTCTAGGCCCAGCCCATGCATTATTGCGGTTCACTACTGTAGTGCAGTGATAGCTAGTACGATTCCCATACTCTAATCTCACCATGACAATTCTTGTTATTAGGGTATGGCATTCAATGGGGTAAAGTTCAGAATCTGCCCTTTGGAATGGTCTTGACCACATTTGAAGAGAATATATTCTGACAAAGCAAACAAAAACCTGGCTTATATTCAGCCACTTTGTGAGAACTTTCAGAAACGGTAGGCACTTGAAAACATGTTTGGCAGCACTTCATGGCAAAACAGTGATGGTCTGTTTGCTTCATATAACATTTAATTGCTCCCTTGTTAAATCTGGAAAGCCCCATACAATTGGAGAAAAACTGATTCTGCCAGCAGTAAGCAAAGCTCTGAGTACAGTTTTGCATAAATCACCAGATTAAACAATTAAAGTAAATCTACTCAGCGACAACTCTGTTCAAAGACGAATAGATGAAATGTCCGAGAATGTGGGAGACGCATTGTGCAAAATACTTAAGATAACAAAATTTGCTCTGCAATTGGATGAGTCAACTTTTCTGGCAATAAATCATTGCTTTATGGTTATGTTCACTGCATAAAAGATGAAAGCATGGTTCAAAGGTTATTATTTGCAAAGGGACTAGAAACAGATGTAAAGGGGGAGTCAATATTTTGGGTCGAACAATTTCGCAAAGCGAAGGACATTCATGCTCATCAACATTCTTGCTTATGCAACAGATGGGGTGCCAATAGCAACAGAATTCCATCGTGGGGTTATTAACCTTCTTGAAAAAACCTGCACCTAACATTTGCCATTCACTGTGTAATTCACAGACAACATCTTATTGCACAATACTTAAGCGATCGGCTGCATAGATCACAGCTGTAAATCAAGTTCCATGCTGTCACTTCTCGGCTATTTTGAGAACATTATGATGACAATGATAAACAGTTTGAATGTTTGCTGTTGATGGAAGTCAGGTGGCTCTCAAAAGTAACCTGAGGTGATTTTATGCACTTTTTGAAACTGATAAAATTCTTTGAAGGCTCGAATGCTTCATTCAGTAATCAACTCAAGACTATTACGCATGATATTGCTTTGTCTGAGTTATTCAAAGTTTAATTAAATCAGTCTTTAATTGCAAGGACGTTATGTGAAATTGATCAAAGTCAAATCAATCGGCTCCATTATTTCTGTCCAAGTTAACTCTATTTAAGTGCAACTTTGGCCGTCATGACCTTTTCCAATTTCCGAGTCTCTCTCAGTTGGAAGAGAAAGAAAGTCTACCAGCTTATCATCAGGTATACTGTGCCCACCTGGGTGAGCTGCATAAATACAAGTCAGAGTGATGTCAGGATCTTCTCCGGATCCAAATTCTAGATTGGGTAATAAATCCATTTCTGAACACTTCCAATGAGGAATTAACAGGAAAGATGGAGTAAGAACTGATCTTGCTACAAAAAGACTGAGCTGGACCAAGATTCAAAAAATCATATCAAGACTTTTGGTTGCAGAAAGAATTATCTTGTATTCTGCTGAACTGTGAGAAAGTGTCAAGATGTTCTGTATTACCTTTCCACATCCTATGTTATGAAGCACGTTTTCAGTGCAGTCGCTCAACTTCTTTCAAAGCAACGAAATAGACTAAATTATTGAGTGTAGGGGCCTGGGACGACTCCTGAGTGACATTCAGCTTAATGTTGAGAAGCTGATGTCATTGCAACAAGCCCATTCTTCTGATTGAAAGGTGAAAAATTAATGAAGTGGTGAATAGTTGGACCACTAATGTAGACTCGAAAATGGTTGATGAAAATTGTTTCTACTGTCATTAAATAAAGAAATAATTTTATTTGTAGCTTTAAATAGATTGGAATTTTTTGCAATTATTTGTTACTGCTTTTAATTTGCAATTCCTATTTTTTTCACTGTGCATCATAAATTGAAGTTATTTATAGTTATTATGTGATGGCTGGAAAGGGAGAGGAGGGGATAAAGTCTGGGAGCCAAGGGGGCAGTAACCCAAAAATTTTGGGAAGCACTGGTTGAGACCAATAGATGATGACTTATAATGTCTCCATGTCATGATGGTGTATAACTTGGAGAGCTTTTCCTGGATGTGATGCTTTTGCCTTCTCAATGTCTTTTACTTAAGTTTTTAAAAACATTATTTTCTGTGTATCCTGTGCGAAATCCTCTTGGATCCAGTCCTATTATTTGTTCTCTGCTTTTCAGTAGTCCTGTAATCTAAATGCTGCATCAAATACTCATAGAAATAGGCCATTTGGCCTGTTCACCTCAATCAGGTCTTCCCTCGTTTTGTTCAGTATGTCTCAATTTTTTTTCTTTATATGCTTTATTAGTCTCTCTTTAAACATACTCTTCAAATATTGTGGTTGCCATATGCAAATTCTCACCAGTCTTCAAGAAGTTTCTTGTACACTCCCTAATAGATTTCTCTTTGGTGTGTTCTAATGGCTCAAGCTTGTGGTCTTTCTCATAAGTGTAAATATTCTATCTGGATTCACTCTGGAGAAAAAAACACTTTCAAATTTCAAAGACTGTTTATTGGATCAACTCTCAGCACCTTATTTTTGTGAAGAAATCAAATATTTTCATGCTCTCTTGATTTACGTACTTTTATGTTTCTCATATCCTTATAAATCATCTCTGCCTCCTCTCCTGTAACTTTATATAGTAAGGCAATCAGAAGTGTACTCATTATTTTAAATGTCAAATATCAAATCAAGATTGGAACATAACTTTTCAATTTTACGGTTCTGTTCTTCCAGAAGTTTGCCTGGACTTACTTTGCCTTTCATTAAACACCTTTGCTAACACATAGCGTGATTTGGGTGTATCAGTATTTGATGATTCTTTTGTTCCTCTCCCCAACTCAACCCATTTTCCTAAAATTAAGCAACCTCACTATTCAAATCACCAAAATGTACTTTATCACATTTATATGATTAACTTAATTGCTCATTGTATGTTTTTATTGATGTATTTCTGTAATTAGTTGCATTTGCTCCAGCTATTGACTCCAAGCCTGCCCTCCCATCCACTCCCTAATTTGATATCAACTGCAAAATTAAAACGTGTTATTGATGCAAGAGTTTAAATCCTTACTGCAAATTACGAAAAACAGTGCTCACAACATTGATGTTTGTGGCTCTCATTTGCTACATCATTCCAGTACAAGACCATAAGTTACAGGAGAAAATTAGGCCATTCAGCCCATCTAGTCTGCTCCACCTTTCCATCATGATTGATTTATTATCCCTCTCAACCCCATTCTCCTGGCTTCTTCCTGTAACCTTTAACACCCTTACTAATCAAAAACCTATCAACCTTAGCTTTAAATATACCCAATGACTTGGTCTCCACAGTTGTCTGTGACAATGAATTTTATTGATTCATCACCCTCTCGTTAATGAAATTCCTTCAAATAATTAGTCTTGACTTCCACTCTGTTCCTTGTCAGATTGCAGTTTATTCACCTAGTTGTGCCCCGACTCTGTTCTCTGACTTTGTTAGTCTTTTATGGGGTACCTTAGTTCAGGGCTTGGAGGTACATTACCATTCTCTTTGTTGTCTCTTCAAAAAAAATGTAACTTGATTAAGCAAGGTTAATACCTTTTAAAATCCATGTTGACATGCTCATATAGAGATTCTATTATTTTTCCTGCTGATATTCTGCTTACTAGTCTATAATGCCTGGGACACATTATTTCTCTCTCATTAAATAGTGAGTTAGCTATAGGCAAACTATATGATGGTGCTCTGGCACTACATTTTTTCCAAAGTATTACTAAATTTGCAGCAATACCTCTTCTATCTTTCTAATATTCTTTTAAACTGCATGGATAGAATTCATCCTTAAATTTGACTAGCTAATTTAATCTCTTAACTGTACTAATTTCAGTGCTCTCCTAATGTCACACTGACCTTCTGAATATTAAAGCAAGATAATAGATTATTGTTTCTGTGTCATTCCCGTGGTTATCCATTATATTATCCTACATATTCTTTAATGGCCTCAATCCCATTGCAACCTTCCTTTTTTAGTCATATCTGTGAAAAAGTTTTACTATCTTTTCCTTTCTACACTATTTATAGTTTATCTTTGATTTGTTAATTTTTTATCTTCAAATATGTTCAAATTTCATGCACTGCTTTGCAATCTATGCATTTAATATTGCTGTCTCTTAATTAATTTCCATTTTCATTGATTTATCCATTCACATAAAAATTTCTCTTCATTACTGGGAAATGGCATCAACCTTCCCTACTTCTAAATGTGATATTTCTTGATATCTTCATCTTTTAATCTTACTGATCCTTATTAAACTATTATCTGTAAATATCTGAATGGGCTATTCTAGTTGTATCCCAGCTAGTGTTGATTTAGCAAAATATTATATGAATTGTCAGTGTTGAGAGCTCCCTGCATTACTTACTTATTTACAGGATATGTGTATCACTGGTATGGCCAACATTTATTTCCTGTTCCCTGTCATCTTCCTAACCTGTGGCAGTTCTAAATGAATTCCTCTTGCTGTTGTCCATGATTTTATTCATTGTCTAAATAAAATTATTTAAATTGCTGCTTGTGCCACAAACACCTTGTATAAGTTATTAATCTCTACTGTATCTCTTAAACTTGTTTGTCATAATTCAAAGTTGAAATGCTGTCTTATTTTGGTTATCCGGCTAAATAATTGACAATGCATATTTAAAAAAAAAACAAAATATTGGCAAGATGTTAACAGCTGTTTGTTCTCCTATATATTATAACAATTGTCCCTTTTTTAAAATCTTTTGAGTAGATCATTGCAAAGATTTGGAGAGTTCCCAGACCACTGCCTCAGGTAATGACCTTGTGTCTCCAGATGTCAACTACGCAATGGGCTCTTCCTTTGAACTTTCTCCTTCCAGTAGTTCAGCTGGAACATACATGTGGGATGAAGAAGGCATGGAGGGACTTGGTACAGTCCAGCAGTGTGGCAGCCTTGAGTCTTCAGAGATGAACAGCCTGGTAAGATGATTCCTATTGCGTTTGTTGTATTTTGTTTGGACATAACAGGAAGTTGGCTTCAGAGTTGTACAAATAACGTTTTCTTTCAAAAAAAAATGTTTAAAAATATTTTCATTGTTGAGGACAATAATATACTGGAATCACTGGTAATTAAACTTTTCTTAATGAAAAACTAATTATAATTTAAGTAAATTATCTAAATAAACTTAAGGTTTGAAACGTTATAAAAGCCAACAGTGATATGTGATAAAATTTGGTTTTCTGATGCTGTTTGGAAGCACCTCCATAAAGATAAAGGAATGAAATGCTGAGCAATTTTAAAAGTAAAACGTCCTTTATTTCTCTATGATGTTTCTGTAATATTAATCTTGAAAGTCAAGTTGAATTGAGCAGCTGATTTGATGGCTGCAGAGAAGGGTCATCATGTGGAGGAAATGAGCAACTGCACCTTCAAGTGAATTATAAACAGCAGGATTGCAAAAGTGCTAGAAATGGGCAATTTAGTCTGATCCGTCATTGTTTAATATTCAGTCTCTAACCATTTGTCTTAGTCTCATTTCTTGATGTTCTAGGCTTGCAGAAGTCTGTAATGTAATTTAAAATAAGTAATTGTGATACCATCTGCTTTTGTGGGAAATAATTCCTGATTTTTGTTATCCTTTGTGTCAGAAATTGTTCCCTGCTGGATGAATTATTGGCTTTAAGATTATTTCCTCTAGTCTTGGACTTCCTAATTAAAAATTTCCCTCTGTCTACTATAGAGTCCTTTCAATATTTGTTTTTTAAAAAAAGATGCCCTTATCATAGTATAAAATTGATTTATGAAATGTCTGCTAATCTAATAGAGGCCTCATTGCTATTCTCATGAGTAAATTCCAAATGATTTTACAAAGGATTTGTAATTGATCTGAGTTATTTATGTTAGTTGAACACATTAACTAAATAAACTTAAAGAGAAATTATCTGGGGAACCTTATTTCACTGTGGAGCAATATAACATTCAGCTTTGTGTAATATTTAGGGTGCAACTACTGTAGAATTTCAATGTTGGTGAGCTGTTTGAAGCATATGTACTTTGAATACAGACATGGCAATATTTGTGTATTGTAAATGTGATTTGGAGATTGAATTGGTGGTACATGGAGAATATTTTTGAAGCTTTAAATCTTAGATGGTGCAAGAATATCAGCACAAAACTCCAATAAATAAGGTATCTTAAAAACAGTATTTGTCTAAAGATGTGTAGGAATTTATTCTGTAATCTGACATATGACATTCAGTGTAATTTGCAGAAATGGGGAGAGAAACCTTTGGAAAGCAAAGATAATGGCTGTCTTAAAAGTCATTAGTCTCGCAAGATTTAAAGAACTCAATCAGTTTGTACACAGGAGTAGAACTCTTCCATTTGCATTTTAGAAAACATTATTGTTTTCCAGTTGTAATTGATTTTTAATTACAGCTGTTAAGCATTACACATAAAATGATAAATTACCTTTTGCTAAGTTTGAGAGGTTGTCCGCTGACAGTTGAGGCTTTACTTTTACAAAGTGATTGAGAAGAGGACGACAAAGCAGCAGCAGAATCAAATTATGTATGATGGTAGATATTTTGCATCTCTATTTGAATTCAGGAGAATAACTTTTTATAGCACCTAAGGGGGCTATAGAGAGGTATACTGAATATATTCAAGATAGATTTGCAGAGGAATTTTGGATGTTATAGGAATCAAGTTGAATTGGATCGGTTCAGGAAAGTGGACCTAAGATTTAAAAAAAAATCAGATGCAATTTTATTGATTGAAGCACAATTTCTTACTAGTTATTTCACAAATAATCTAATCTAATAAGATTTAAAAACAGGAGTAAACCATTTGAAATTAAACTGAAGCCTTAAAGTTAAATTAAGACTTTGAAAAATGTTGATTTTTGTTTTAAAAAAACAACATGGTCGGATTTGTATTTTTGCTGCTTAATATAAGCTCAGTTGGAAAAAAACAATGTGAAGAAAATGGTTAGTGGATCACAGATTGACCTATAAGAAACATTTTGAAGAACTAAACTTAAAAAAAAAAAGTCATTATGATGGGACATGGAGTTAGCTTTTTGTTTTGTGCTCATTTGTGTAAACTACTGATTGCAGCTGGAATTTCCACATTGGTTTTCCAGAGTTCCATTCCAAATGTTAATAGGATTAACCAAGGTATTGCAGAAATGTTTTGTTTAGAGTTTGCGGAAGAGTTCCTCTGTTGAGTACACAGACAGAAATATAAAGAATCCTGAGAATACTGAATGTTGCATCGGATCAAAAACATTGAGTGACATATTTATTTGATTAGGCATTATCATTACATTGTAGAACCTTGAGCAAAGTATAAGCTTAATTTCTCTCCCCTGTTAGCATATTAATTCTTTAAAATACAGCTCAATAGATTTGAATATGACAATTACTTAAGTTGTATGTTGGCTTGTTGACATGGATGTACCTACTGATATCTGAAATAATCATTAAATTTATGTGAAGACAATGTGGCTTTATATCTAACATTTCCTAAGATAATTTAAAAGAAAATCTTGAACTAACTGATCTGATTTCTGCAAAATAATGGATATGTTGCGCTGGAACTTGCTAAGAAGTGGCAGTATTTCTGTATTAAACTGCTAACATTTCTTAGCTTTAGTGCCAACAAGTACAGGTTTCCCCTGCCATCCGAAGGTAGAGCGTTCCTATTAAACGGTTCGTAAGCAGAAATGTCGTAAAGCGAAGAAGCAATTACCATTTATTTATATGGGAAAATTTTGTGAGCGTTCGCAGACCCGAAAATAACCTACCACATCATGCCGAATAACACATAAAATCTAAAATAATAGTAACATATAGTAAAAGCAGGAATGATATGATAAATACACAGCCTTTATAAAGTAGAAATACTTTTCCACAATCATTACTGAACTGTTCTCCGTAGCAAAAACCTCACGCAAGCGCTGTCGGCAGAAAATCTCACGCAAGTGCTGTTGGCAAAAACACGGCGCAAGCACTCTCCAGTAATCTTTAAGCTATGAAGCTGCCAAATCATACCAAATAACACGTAAAAATACACAGCCGATATAAAGTAGAAATAATATATGTACAGTGTAGTATCACTTACCGGAATCGGGACAGCGCAGGGCACACTGATGATGGTGTGTTAGGCTGAGTCGTTGCAGGTTGGGTGGTGCAGTGGCTCCCACCGTCCAGGCCACCAACCGATACATTGCCGCGAAGCACGCAGGGGTGCAGCGGTAGCCGGGAGGCACACAGCACATCTTTAAGAAAAAAGCCGAAATAAACATGCTAATTAATTACGTGCTGCCCGACACATAATCGTCAGCCCAGATCATTGCCGATTGCCGATTGCATCGCCTCTGATCTAGGCCGACAATTACGTGTGGGGCGGCACCTAATTAATTAGCATGTTTATTTCGGCTTTTTTCTTAAACATGTGCTGTGTGCCTCCCAGCTACTGCTGCATTCTCCGCGAATCAGTACAGTATCTGTCCGCGGCCTGGGTGTTGGAGTGGTGGGACACTGGGGTGTCATCTCGTCATCTGTTTCCATTAGAGCAGGCAGCTCATCTTCTCCTATGACTGCCCGCCTCGATGTTAAAGGTTGAGGTTTGTTGTTTGCTGTGGCTTGCTCGACTGCTGAGCCTCGCGCATTTTTCTATCATACAGTTCTTTGTAAGGACTGAAAGAATCTTGCAAATATCCCCGAAGCCTATGTACCCTTTCAAAATTAAAGTCGTACTTTATCATTACTCATTAGGTTTCGATTGTTATCCTTTCCTCTTCCAATTGCATCAGCTGTTTATCTATCAGTTCTTGGTCATGGGATGCCAAAACCTCTTCAACATCATCTTCGTCAGCTTCCACAAGCCAAACTCACTTTGTCCTTGCTTCGTTCACCACGATCGAAACGCTTAATTATGTCTAGTTTTACGCTAAGTGTAACACCCTTACGAGCTCTTTCAGGCTTTTCCGACACCATAGAACTCATCTTGCAAACAACTGCTCACAGGCTCCTGTTAAAGCAATGCTGGCGAGAATGCCGTTCCGAATCCGGGGAGAGCGGCTGCTTGGGGCGTGCGCTGATTTTTTTTGCGCGCTGAATTTTTTTATCACGCGCTGAATTTTTTTCGTAACAGTGAAAACACCTTCTGAAAGTGAAAACAGGGTACTAATGTAGGTCTTCCGTAACAGTGAGGTTTCGTAAAGCGAACATTGGAAAAGCGGGGGACACCTGTACGCTGGATCAGTTGTCACATTTTGCCAAAAATGCTTCCTGTTGGACTCCAGAAGGAGTCTTCGGGCAGCACAAGATTTTTTTGCTCAGAATCAGTTTGCCTATTTGAATGGAACTTTTATAACTAGAAGGAACAAAGATAATTTGTCTCTTTTAAAACTGTCTTTGCTACATTTGTATATTTTAAGTAATTAAAAAAATTAAATAGCTTATAATTTATCAGTATTTTGACATTTTAAAAGACAGTTTTTGAATGCTTCCAAAAGGCTCAAAGGTTCAAAGATCCAATTCAGTGTCAGAGAAGTGTATACAATAAACAGCCTGAAATGTTTTTTCTTTGCAAAACATCCATGGAAACAGAGAAGTGCCCCAAAGAATGGACAGTTAAACATGAGAACCCCAAAGTTCCCCCCAGCTCCTCCCTCCCACGCATAAGCGGCAGCAAGGCAACGATACCTCCTCCTCCCCAGCAAAAAAAGCGCACCTGCTACTGAGCACAAGTGTGAGCTAGGCAATAGCAAAGGCACAGATCTTGCAGTTACCCCAATGACTATCGTATTTCATCCAGTATTCGACAAACCACAAGTTCTCTCTCTCCCTAATAAGGGAGAGGGAGGTGTCCCCCATTTTCACAGTCAGACATTGTAAATACTTGGCCATCAATGACAAAAATGGTGCAGTTGTCTGTTTACCATTTGTCAGTTTTCTTAGTTGCTTCATGTTTTGGGTTGGTAATGGCTTGCCCATGTCACTGAATGACATTGCACAAGTCATTAGCACCATAGGGGGTGATATTCAAAGATTCAAAGTATATTTATTATCAAAGTATGTATGCAGTATACAACCTTGAGATTCGTCTCCCCCCAGACATCCAAGAAACAAAGAAGCACCTTGGAACCCGTTCAAGGAAAATATTAAACACCCAACATACAAAAAAAGGAACAAATTGTGCAAATGACAAAAAACAAGTGAAAAACACACAGAATATGGGACATCAAACCACAGAGTCCTTGAAACAGTCTAGGAATGTTCAGTTTTGTTCAGTTCAACTTAGCACTGTCGATTGCAGGTTGCACAGCCAATTTGCCCCAATCAAAATTCCATCAAGTAGCAATAGAAAAGGAGTAAGCAGAAACCAGAGGTACACATAATGTGAATGGCAGAGTCCAATCCAAAAACTGCGTATAATCTCTAATGAGAAATTGTGTATCTTGAGGTAGTTGGGGTGCTATTCTCTACAAATACTTAGCCAGCTGAAAGATGGTAGGAAATATTAATCTTCATAAAATTGGTGCTGATACACAAATAAAATGTGGACTTAAAAAGCACCCACATAATTGTTCCACAGATCTCTCCACATGGCAATATGCCCTGACTTCTATGTATTCATGTTACTCACTATTCTAAAGGAAGCTTGACAGGATAATTACTGTAGGTTTCAGGTTGAGATCCTTCATCGGGTCATAAAGGATCTCAGTCCGAAACTTCGACTGTCTCTATTTTCATAGGTCCTGCCTGACCTGCTGAGTTCTGTCAGCATTTTGTGTTGCTCTGGATTTCCACTATCTAGAGGATCTCTTGTGTTCAAAATCTCTTCATGCTTGGCTTGCATTGGAATTCTGTACCCTTTTTAAATGGTTATTCTTATAAGTATAGACTTGACTTTAGAGATTATTTATGGTAAGGATATCATTACTTGATAGCCTTACCAGCAGGGAATGGGATTAGGTAAATTTAAAATCTCCTCAAGCAATATAAAAGTTGCAAGCTGTATTTGTTTTGTTTCAGGATCAGTATAACAATACTCATTCAATCTTATCAACAATATAAAGTGGGATGGCAAAAATATAAATAGGATATTATATATATTTATGAGAGGGAAGTGTTCTGAGAAGTGTTCAAAATCCAATTCATTAATAAATTAGAAATGAACAGTTTAGACAGCCTCACTGACTTGGTATGTGAATGAGTTTGCTTGTTGCTTTCAACTCTGTTTGTCTTGGTTGTTGTGGCTCAAGGATGTGGGAGGGTGGAGAGAGTGGAGATATGGATATGCCTGTAGCACCTCAGCAACTGGCAACTCCATTCAGCAGGCCTCCGAAATGTTGATTTGAATGTATGCAAAGTCCATAAGTTGGGTGTTTAACCTGGGGAGAACCTGTACTTTAAAGCAGCAGTCCCTAACCACCGGGCCACAAAGCATGTGCTACCAGGCTGCGAGGAAACAATATGAGTCAGCTGCACCTTTCCTCATTCCCTGCCACGCCCACTGTTGAGCTTGAATGCATGCGAGGTCATTACCCACGCGTCATCCATGTTGGCGCGGGAAAAAGATCAGCTCCTCGAGCTTACAAGTGATGGCGGGCTGAAAAGTATGTTTGACATAACATCTCTGCAGGCATTCTGGATCAAAGTCAAGGCTGAAAATCCTGAGATAGCCACGAAAGCACTGAAAACATTGCTTCCATTTCCAACATATCTCTGCAATGAATGCAACGAAAACTAAATTGCGGAATAGACTGGACATAAGGAACCCCCTTGGAGTATCGTTGTCTCCCATCACCCTTCAATGGGACCGTCTTCTTGTAGGGAAACAAGCCCAGGGCTCCCACAGATTCAGCGATATTGGTGTGTTGCAATGATTTTATATGTTTATACGGGGAAAATATGTGCTGTGTGTTTAATATCCAAATGTTACTTAAAATGTTATGATGCTATTGACTTATAAGTGACTTATGTAACCATATAACAATTACAGCCAGTCTGGAAGAATATTGTCAATATTAAACTGGTCTGCAGTGCAAAAAAGGTTGGAGACCCCTGCTTTAAAATATTCTGTTCTGCCATCTGGTGGCAAGAAATGGTATTGCTTGAGGATCTCTACTGTAATCATAATTCATATTTGTGGTGAATGAAACGTGCATCTTTGCAAGTTTTGAAATGTAATTGTGGTAGAGGAGCATTCTATACAAGTAATCTATTTAACTTGCATTGGAAGTCTGGGCTGTTTTGCAATCTGTTAAAATATACGGCAGCTGCAAATCCATCAAGGATAAATTACAGAACCAGGACATTTGACCCATCAAGTTTGTCCTGACTCTAAGCAAGTGCAATTCAGCCGATCCTATTTCTATGTTCTCTCACTTTCTTTCCTTTCAACTGCTTACCCAGTTCTCTCTTAATACAGTAATTAAATCTGCCTCCGCAATTTTAGTCCAACCATTCAAGAGAGTCAGAATCAGGTTTATTATCACTGGCATGTGTTGTAAAATTTGTTAGCTTAGCAGCAGCAGTTCAATGCAATACAAAATATAGAAGGAAACAAATAAATAAGTAAGTAAATCAGACCACAATTTATGGGAGCAGAAGCAGACCATTTGGTCCATCGAGTCTGCTCTGCCATTCAGTCATGGGCTGATCCAATTCTTCCAGTCATCCCCACTCCCCTGCCTTCTCCCCATACTCTTTGATGCCCTGGCTAATCAAGAACCTATCTATCTATGCCTTAAATACACCCAGTGACTTGCCCTCCATAGGCACTCATGGCAACAAATTCCACAGATTTACCACTCCCTGACTAAAGTAATTTCTCCACATCTCTGTTCTGAATCCTGAAGTCATGCAGTCTTGTCCTAGACTTCCCTACCATGGGAAGTAACTTTGCCATATCTAATCTGTTCGGGCCTTTTAACATTCGGAATGTTTCTAAGAGATCCCGCCCCCCCCCCCCCAATTCTCCTGAACTCCAGGGAATACAGCACAAGAGCTGACAGATGTTCCTCATATGGTAACCCTTTCATTCCTGGAATCATTCTTGTGAATCTTCTCTGAGCCCTCTCCAATGTCAGTATATCCTTTCCAAAACAAGAGTCCCAAAACTGCACACAATACTCCCAAGTGTGGTCTGACGAGTGCCTTATAGAGCCTCAACATCAGATCCCTGCTCTTATATTCTGTACCTCTAGAAATGAATAGCCACCATTGCATTCACCTTCTTTACCACCGATTCACCCTGGGGGTTAACCTTTAGGGTATCTTGCACAAGGACTCCCACATCCCTTTGCATCTCTGCATTTTGAATTCTCTCCCCATCTAAATAATAGTCTACCCGTTTATTTCTTTCACCAAAGTGCACGACCATATAGTTTCCAACATTGTATTTCATTTGCCACTTCCTTGCCCAATCCCTTAAACTACCCAAGTCTCTCTGCAGGCTCTCTGTTTCCTCCACGTATCTTTGTATCATGGGCAAATTTAGCCACAAATCCATTAATCCCATAGTCCAAATCATTGATGTACATCGTAAAAAGCAGTGGTCCCAGCACTGACCCTTGTGGAACTCTACTGGTAACTGGCAGCCAGCCAGAATAGGATCCCTTTATTCCCACTGTCTATTTTCTGCCGATCAGCCAGTGCTCCACCCCTGCGAGTAACTTCCCTGTAATACCATGGGCTCTTGCTCAGCAGCCACACATGTGGCATCTTGTCAAAGGCCTTTTGAAAATCCAAGTACACTACATCTACTGCATCTCCTTTGTTTACCCTGCTTGTAACTTCCTCAAAAAATTGCAGTAGGTTAGTGAGGCAGGATTTTTCTTTCAGGAAACCATGCTGGCTTTGACCTATCTTGTCACATGCCTCCAGGTACTCTGTAATCTCATCCCTCACAATTGATTCCAACAACTTCCCAACCACTGATGTCAGGCTAACAAGTCTACAGTTTCCTTTCTGCTGCCTCCCACCCGACTTAAACAACGGAGTAACATTTGCAATTTTCCAGTCATCCGATACAATACAATATCGATTCTTGAAAGATCATTTTTAGTGCCTCCGCAATCTCTCCAGCTGCTTCCTTCAGAACCCGAGGGTGCATTCTATCAGGTCCAGGAGATTTATCCACCCTCAGACCATAAAGCTTCCTGAGTATCTTCTCAGTCGTAATTTTCACTGCACATTCTTCACTTCCCTGAGACCCTTGAATGTCCAGTATACTGCAGATGTCTTCCACTGTGAAGACTGTTGCAAAATGCGCCTTCAGTTCATCTGCCATCTCTGCATCTCTCATTACAATATCTGCAACGTCATTTTCTATTGGTCCTATATCTACCCTCAACTCTCTGTTTACTCTTTATATACTTTAAAAAGTTTTTAGTATCTTCTTTGATGTTAGTCGCCAGCTTCCTTTCATAATTCATCTTTTCCTTCTTGATGACCCTCTTAGTTTCCTTCTGCGTGTTTTTAAAAGCTTCCCAATCCTCTGTCTTCCCACTAGCTTTGGCTTCCTTGTATGCCCTCTCTTTTGCTTTTACTTTGGCTCCGACTTCACTTATCAGCCACAGTAGTGTCCTTCTTCCATTTGAAATTACTTCTTATTTGGAATATATCTGTCTTGCACTTCTCTCATTTTTCGCAGAAACTCCAGACAACTCTGCTGTCCTTCCTGCTAGTGTCTTAGAGACGTCCCTTAGACATTATACAAATTCTCTCTCTTGAGGCCCACTACTAACTTGGTTTTCCCAATCCACTTTCATGTTAAAATCCCCAACGATTATCATGACATTACCCTTCTAACATGCCTTTTCTATCTCCTGCTGTAATTTGTAATCCACATCCTGACTGTTGTTTGGAGGTCTCTATACAACTGCCATTAGGGTCCTTTTACCTTTGCCATTTCTTAACTCAACTCTACACCTTCTGATCCTATGTCATCTCTTTCCAATGATGTAATACTATTTCTCATACGCAGGGCCACACCACCCCCTCTGTCTACTAACCTATCTTTCCGATACACCGTATATCCTTGAACATTCAGCTCCTAATGGCAGCCATCCTTTAGCCAAATTTCAGAGATGGCCATGATGTCATACTTGCCAATCTGTAGCAGAATTTTAAGATCGTCCATTTTATTTCTGATGCTGCGTGCTTTCAAATATAACACTTTCAGTCAGTATTTGTTGCTTTCCGTTTTAACTGCACCACACCTCTATTGCCCTGTAACTCATCCCACTGGCTGTGATTATGCCTCATGTCCTGCCTGTCCTTTCTATCATCTCTGTTGCATGCTATCTTTGATTTATTTCTTTTTTCCCCTTCCTCAGCCCTATTACTCTGGTTCCCATCCCCTTGCCAAATTAGTTTAAACCCTCCTTAACAATACTATTAAACCTGACTGCTAGGCTATTGGACTTCCCTGGGTTCAGATGTAACTCGTCCTTTTTGTACAGGCCATACCTCCCCCAGAAAAGACCCCAATGATCCAGAATTCTGAAGCCCTGCTCCCTACACCATTCTCTCAGCCACACATTAATATGCCCGATCATGCTGTTCTTGCGCTTGCTAGCACGTGACACAGGCAGCAATCCTGAGATTACTACCCTGGAGGTCCTGCTTTTTGAGTTTCCTACCTAATTCTCTCTTCGGGACTTCCTCCCTTTTTTACTTATGTTATTGGTACCAATGTGTACCATGACTTCTGGCTGTTCACCCTCTCCCTCCAGAATACTCTGCGTCCAATCTGAGACATCCTGTACCCTGGCACCTAGGAGGCAACACACCATGTGGGTGCAGAACATAGAACATAGAATAGTACAGCACATTACAGGCCCTTCGGCCCACAATGTTGTGCTGACCCTCAAACCCTGTCTCCCATATAACCCCCACCTTAAGTTCCTCAATATACCTGTCTAGTAGTCTCTTAAACTTCACGAGTGTATCTGCCTTTATCACTGACTCAGGCAGTGCATTCCACGCACCAACCACACTCTGAGTAAAGAACCTTCCTCTGATATCCCTCTTGAACTTCCCACCCCTTACCTTAAAGCCATGTCCTCTTGTATTGAGCAGTGGTGCCCTGGCGAAGAGGCGCTGGCTATCCACTCTATCTATTCCTCTTATTATCTTGTACACCTCTATCATGTCTCCTCTCATCCTCCTTCTCTCCAAAGAGTAAAGCCCTAGCTCCCTTAATCTCTGATCATAATGCATACTGTCTAAACCAGGCAGCATCCTGGTAAATCTCCTCTGTACCCTTTCCAATGCTTCCACATCCTTCCTATAGTGAGGCGACCAGAACTGGACACAGTACTCCAAGTGTGGCCTAACCAGAGTTTTATAGAGCTGCATCATTACATCACGACTCTTAAACTCTATCCCTCGACTTATGAAAGCTAACACTCGATAAGCTTTCTTAACTACCCTATCTACCTGTGAGGCAACTTTCAGGGATCTGTGGACATGTACCCCCAGATCCCTCTGCTCCTCCACACTATCAAGTATCCTGCCATTTACTTTGAACTCTGCCTTGGAGTTTGTCCCTCCAAAGTGTACCACCTCACACTTCTCCGGGTTGAACTCCATCTGCCACTTCTCAGCCCACTTCTGCATCCTATCAATGTCTTTCTGCAGTCTTCGACAATCCTCTACACTATCTACCACACCACCAACCTTTGTGTCGTCTGCAAACTTGCCAACCCACTCCTCTACCCCCACATCCAGGTCGTTAATAAAAATCACGAAAAGTAGAGGTCCCAAAACAGATCCTTGTGGGACACCACTAGGTCACAATCCTCCAGTCTGAATGTACTCCCTCCACCACGACCCTCTGCCTTCTGCAGGCAAGTCAATTCTGAATCCACCTGGCCAAACTTCCCTGGATCCCATGCCTTCTGACTTTCTGAATAAGCCTACCGTGTGGAACCTTGTCAAATGCCTTACTAAAATCCATATAGATCACATCCACTGCACTACCCTCACCTATATGCCTGGTCACCTCCTCAAAGAACTCTATCAGGCTTGTTAGACACGATCTGCCCTTCACAAAGCCATGCTGACTGTCCCTGATCAGACCATGATTCTCTAAATGCCCATAGATCCTATCTCTAAGAATCTTTTCCAACAGCTTTCCCACCACAGACGTAAGACTCACTGGTCTATAATTACCCAGACTATCCCTACTACCTTTTTTGAACAAGGGGACAACATTCGCCTCTCTCCGATCCTCCGGTACCATTCCCGTGGACAACGAGGACATAAAGATCCCAGCCAGAGGCTCAGCAATCTCTTCCCTTGCCTCGTGGAGCAGCCTGGGGAATATTCCGTCAGGCCCCGGGGACTTATGCGTCCTAATGTATTTTAACAACTCCAACACCTCCTCTCCCTTAATATCAACATGCTCCAGAACATCAACCTCACTCATATTGTCCTCATCATCAGCAAGTTCCCTCTCATTGGTGAATACCAAAGAGAAGTATTCATTGAGGACCTCGCTCACTTCGACAACCTCCAGGCACAACTTCCCACCTTTATCTCTAATCGGTCCTACCTTCACTCCTGTCATCCTTTTGTTCTTCACATAATTGAAGAACGCCTTGTATCTGTATCGGGCTGACAGAACATCCTGTCTGTTCCCCTCACTATGGAATTCCCTATGACTACCGCATTCCTTATCTTCCTCTTCCCTTCTGCACCACGGAATCAGGCTCAGTGCCAGAGACCCGATCATCGTGGTCGTCCTCTGTCAGGTCATCCCCCTCAACAGCATCCAAAGTGAGATAATGATTACTGAGGGGGATGGCCACAGGAGTGCTCTCTACTACAGTATATGTATATTGAATAGATTAAAAGTTGCGCAAAAACAAATAATATATATTAAAAAAGCGAGGTAGTGTTCACGGGTTCAAAATCCATGGAGGAATCGGATGGCAGAGGGGAAGAAGCTGTTCCTAAATCACTGTGTGTGTGTCTTCAGGCTTCTGTACCTCCTAGCTGATGGTAACGATGAAAAAAGCACATGCCCTGGATGCTGGGGGTTCTGAATAATGGACGCTGCCTTTCTGAGACATCACTTGATGAGCATGAGTTGAATTCTGAGGAGATGGAATTCCCTAGTTTCTTTCACTGGGTGCTAGACCCAAACTAATATGAAACTTTCTTTCAAGAATTGAAACAGGTATCCACAATTATTAGTCCGAGATTAATTGATGTTAAGAAAACATTGAACAGTGAGAGGTTGAGTCACACAAAATCTATAAAAACTTAATTGTTTTTGAAAGAGGAAATTAAATTACAAAATCATGAACTGAAGAACAGTGCTTTGCATTGCATTCAAATGAGTTGTTTTGAGGAATAGGGCAATGGGATTTGCATAAACTCTTCCTTATTTTGGATGTGCTGTTTTGTGCAGATGGAATATAATGCTTGCAAGTTGAACATGAGAGGGAGGCAAAAATCAAGTTATGATTGCCTAAAATCACTTAATTTCAATTATTTACTTTAGCTTGACAATGAGGCCAGCCAGCCAGAAACCTCAATCAGGTGTGTCGAGAAGTGCATACTAAGGATGATTCTAAATGTGCATTAGAATGAGTTGCCATTTGCTTGTAGCTAAACAGTGAAAACAGCATACTATATGCTCCAGTAATTGGTGAACTGACAAATAACAGACAGGATTAAGGGCTGCTCCTTCCAGTGTTGAAATATGGTGGACAGAGTAGAAAACTCTGGAGAGAGAAGGTTGTTGAATAATCATCCCCATCCTAATGATGGATGAATCTAGCGTCTCAGAGCCAAAGATGTGGGTGAAATGTTCACAGCCATCTTCAGCCAGAAGTGTTAACAAATTGATCCCTCTTAGTCATGTTTCAGGGTTCCTACCATCTTGTATATCAGTTCCCTGCCAATATTGTTCATGTTATTACAGAAATAGCTGACCGTAACAGATATCGCAAAGACTATTGGCTCAGCAACATGGTGATTGCAGTGTTGAAGAACGAACTGTGCTTCTAGCCAAGTTGACATGTCTTTGATGAGACTAGCATCTGCCCAACAAGGTTGAAAAATTGCCCAGATATGTTAGCATAATGATGCAGCTAGTTGAGATACAGTGAACCAGATTCAATCCTGATCTCTAATGCAGCATGTACCCATTCTTCCAGAGACCGTATGAATTTTTGTTTTTTGTACTTTCCTCCTCCTTCCCAAAAGGTGCAGTTGGTTGATTAATTGATCACCAAAAGAAAAATTGCTTCCTTTGTATGTGTTAGGATCCAATAGAAAGAATAGCTGGAGTAGGATAAGTGTAAAAATCCTAATCCAACCGATGGTCATTATGGATTTGGTGGTCTGAAGGACCTGTTTCTGAGTGACATGACTCTGACTCTTTATAAGCAAACTAAATCTAGCCATTATTTCTCAGTCAGACGACCTTCACATCAGCAAAGTGATAAGTAGTGTCTTTAACAATGTTATCATGCGAGACTTCTACTTGATCAATTTGAGTTCCTCTTTTACCATCTAGATGGAAATTTGAACAGTGGCCAATCAGATCAGGATGGAGACGAGGTGACTCACACAGGTCTACGAGTGTGCTTTAAAAAGCAGCACTTTGTAAGGGTTTCGGTGTTTGAAAATCAGCCAATCAGGAATCAGATTCGTTAGCAAGAGCAAATATAAATAAGGCAGGGCAAGTGGCCTTTGTTGGAGTGGACAATGTTAGAATGGGGATTTGAGGCTTTAGCTCTTCGAAGCTTGAGTGCGAGAAGACACAAAAGATGTAGGTGGATTTTTTTTTCCAGTTTATTTATTGTTTCTTTATAATTGCACAGTTAGAGCAGTAAGGATGCCAGGCAGGACACTTGAATGCTCCTCTTGTAGGATATGGGACAACAGGGAAACCTCTGGTATTCTTGACAACTTCACCTGCAAAAAGTGCATTCAGCTGCAGCTTCTAACACTCCGCATTAAGGACTTGGAGTTGGAACTGGATGAATTCTGGATTGTTCAAGGAGCTGAGGGGGTGACAGACAGGACATATGGGAGGTAGTTACACCCAAGGTGCAGGGCACAGGAAACTGGGTGTCAGCAAGAGGGTGAAAGGGGTTAAACAGCCAGTGCAGAGTACCCCTATGGCTATCCTCCTCAACAATAGATAGAAAAACATAGATTGAAAACCTACAGCATAATACAGGCCCTTCGGCTCACAAAGTTGTGCCGAACATGTCCCTACCTTAGAAATTACTGGGCTTACCCATTGCCCTCTATTTTACTAAGCTCCGTATACCTATCCAAAGGTCTCTTAAAAGACCCTATCGTATCCGCCACCACCACCATTGCCGGCAGCCCACTCCAAGCATTCACCACTCTCTGTGTGTGTGTAAAAAAAAACAACTTACCCCTGACATCTCCTCTGTATCTACTCCCCAGCATCTTAAATCTGTGTCCTCTTGTGGCAAC
The DNA here is from genome assembly GCF_963921235.1 of Mobula hypostoma. Classification (NCBI taxonomy): domain Eukaryota; kingdom Metazoa; phylum Chordata; class Chondrichthyes; order Myliobatiformes; family Myliobatidae; genus Mobula; species Mobula hypostoma. Next base: position 28,281,702 of record NC_086114.1, read on the forward strand.
CATTTCAGCCCTGGGAAAAAGCCTCTGACTATCCACACGATCAATGCCTCTCATCATCTTATACACCTCGATCAGGTCATCTCTCATCCTCAGTCGCTCCAAGGAGAAAAGGCCAAGTTCACTCAACCTGTTTTCATAAGGCATGCTCCCCAATCCAGGCAACATCCTTGTAAATCTCCTCTGCACCCTTTCTATGGTTTCTACATCCTTCCTGTAGTGAGGCGACTAGAACTGAGCGCAGTACTCCCAAGTAGGGTCTGACCAGGGTCCTATATAGCTGCAACATTACCTCTCGGCTCCTAAATTCAATTCCACGATTAATGAAGGCCAATACACAGTAAGCTTTCTTAGCCACAGAGTCAACCTGCGCAGTTGCTTTGAGTGTCCTATGGACTCGGACCCCAAGATCCCTCTGATCCTCCACACTGCCAAGAGTCTTACCATTGCTAACTGCATTTCATTGGCTTTGTTTCTGTACTCGGCACAATGACAATAAAGTTGAATCTAATCTAATCTAATCTAAATTAATACTGTATTCTGCCATCATAGTTGACCTACCAAAATGAATCACTTCACATTTATCTGGGTTGAACTCCATCTGCCATTTCTCAGCCCAGTTTTGCATCCTATCAATGTCCCACGGTAACCTCTGACAGCCCTCCACACAAGCCACAACACCCCCAACCTTTGTGTCTTCAGCAAACTTACTAACCCATCCCTCCACTTCCTCATCCAGGTCATTTATTAAAAATCACGAAGAGTAGGGGTCCCAGAATAGATCCCTGAGGCACACCACTGGTCACCGACCTCCATGCAGAATATGACCCGTCTACAACCACTGTTTGCCTTCTGTGGGCAAACCGGTTCTGGATCCACAAAGCAATGTCCCCTTGGATCCCATGCCTCCTTGCTTTCTCAGTAAGCCTTGCATGGGGTACCTTATCAAATGCCTTGCTGAAATCCATATACACTACAGCTACTGCTCTTCCTTCGTCATCCTCAAGAAATTCAATCAGGCTCGTAAGGCATGACCTGTCCTTGACAAAGCCATGCTGACTATTCCTAATCATATTATGTCTCTCCAAAAGTTCATAATTCCTGCCTCTCAGGATCTTCTCCATCAACTTACTGACTACTGAAGTAAGACTCACTGGTCTATAATTTCCTGGGCTATCTCTACTCCCTTTCTTGAATAAAGGAACAACATCCACAACCCTCCAATCCTCCGGAACCTCTCCCGTCCCCATTGATGATGCAAAGATCATTACCAAATGATCAGCAGTCTCCTCCCTCGCCTGGGGTACACCTTATCCGGACCCGGTGACTTATCCAACTTGATGCTTTCCAAAAGCTGCAGCACATCCTCTTTCTTAATATCTACATGCTCAAGCTTTTCAGTCTGCTGCAAGGCTGCACTACAATCACCAAGATCCTTTCCCATAGTGAATACTGAAGTGAAGTATTCATTAAGTACCTCTGCTATTTCCTCCAGTTCCATACATTCCTTCCCACTGTCACACTTGATAGGTCCTATTCTTTCACGTCTTATCCTCTTGCTCTTCACATATTTGTAGAATGCCTTGCGCTTTTCCTTAATCCTGCCCACCAAGACCTTTTCATGGCCCCTTCTGGCTCTCCTAATTTCCTTTTTAAGCTCCTTCCTGTTAGCCTTATAATCTTCTAGATCTTTAACATTACCTAGCTCTCTGAACCTTTTGTAAGCTTTTCTTTTCTTCTTGACTAGATTTATTACAGCCTTTGTACACCCTGGTTCCTGTACCCTACCATAACTTCCCTGTCTCATTGGAATGTACCTATGCAGAGCTCCTCACAAATATCCCCTGAACATTTGCCACATTTCTTCCGTACTTTTCCCAATTTAAGCTTCCAATTTCCTGCCTGATAGCCTCATAATTCCCCTTATTCCAATTAAATGCTTTTCTAACTTGTCTGTTCCTATCTCTCTCCAATGCTATTGTAAAGGAGATAGAATTATGATCACTATCTCCAAAATGCTCTTCCACTGAGAGATCTGACACCTGACCAGGTTCATTTCCCAATACCAAATCAAGTACAGTCTTTCCTCTTGTAGGCTTATCTACATATTGTGTCAAGAAACCTTCTTGGAACACACCTAACAAACTCCATCCCATCTAAACCCCCTGCTGTCGGGAGATGCCAATCGATATTTGGGAAATTAAAACCTCCCATCACGACAACCCTGTTATTATTACACCTTTCCAGGATCTATTTCCCTATTTGCTCCTCGATATCCCTGTTACTATTGGGCTGCCTATAAAAAACACCCAGTAAAGTTATTGACCCCTTCCTGTTTCTAACCTCCACCCACAGACAATCCCTCCATGACGTCCACCTTTTCTGCAGCCGTGACACTCTCTTTGACCAACAGTGCCACGCCCCCACCTCTTTTGCCTCCCTCCCTGTCCTTTCTGAAACATCTAAAACCCAGCACTTGAAATAAACATTCCTGTCCCTGAGCCATCCAGGTCTCTGTAATGGCCACCACATCATACCTCCAAGTACTGATCCACACTCTAAGCTCATCCACTTTGTTCACAATGCTCCTTGTGTTAAAATAGACACATCTCAAACCGTCCATCTGAGCGCATCCCTTCTCTATCACCTGCCTATCCTCCCTCACACCCTGCCTCCAAGCATTCGCTATTTATGAGCCAACCGCCTCTTCCCTAGTCTCTTCAGTTCGGTTCCCACCCCCCCCCCAACAATTCTAGTTTAAACTCTCCCCAGTAGCCTTAGCAAACCCCCCCACCAGGATATTGGTCCCCTGGGATTCAAGTAAAGCACGTTGGTGGGGGAATGACTAGCAGGGGAAAATCACAGAGATCAGCTCTCTGTCACTGACTCTGGCTCTGTGGCTCAGAAGAGAGGGGAGAGAAGAGGCGAGCTGTGGCAATAGGGGAATCGTTAGGGGGAACAAAAAGGAGGTTCTGTAGATGAGAACAAGATTCCCAGATGGTACATTGCCTTCCGGGTGCCAAGGTACAGGTCATCTTGGATGGAGTTCTCAGCATTCTACGTGGGTGGGTGAGCAGCCAGAGGTCATAGTCTGTAAGTACCAGTGACGTAGGTAGGAAGATGGACAAGGTTCTGCAAAATGAGTACAGGGAATTAAGTGCTGAATTAAAAGATAGAACTTCCTGGGTTGTGATGTCAAGATTGCTACCGGTGCCACGTGACAGTGAGGCTAGAAATAGAAAGGTCATACAGTTTAACACGTGGCTAAGGTGTTCCTGTTGGAGGGAGTACTTCAGAGTTTTAGATCTTTGGGTTCTCACCCATGGAAGGTGGGACCTGTACAGAAGAGGCGGTTTGCTCTAAACTGGAGGGAGACTTCTATTCCAGTGGGAAGGTTTACGAGTACTGTGTGGGGGTGGGGAGCGGTTTAAACTAGAGTTATAGGGGGATGGGAACTAGAGTGCCAGAAAGATAGTGGACTGGTTGTAGAGATGTGTTGTTAAGTCCTCAGACAAAGTCAGGAATCAAAAGTTTGAACATGGTGGGATGAATGTTCTCATAGGCATTCGTTAGTCTCATGAGACCATGAATTTGTGCCTTGGAAGGTTTCCAGGGCACAGGCCTGGGCAAGGTTGTATGGAAGACTGGCAGTTGCTCGTGCTGCAAGTCTTCCCTCTCCATGCAACAGATGTTGTCCAAGGGATGGGGACTAGGGCCGATACAGCTTGGCACCAGTGTCAGCGCAGAGCAATATGTGGTTAAGTGCCTTGCCCAAGGACACAACACTCTGCCTCAGCTGAGGCTCAAACTAGCGACCTTCAGATCACTGGACCAATGCCTTAACCACTTGGCCACGCGCCAACAATGTTCTCAGTTGCGCATATTTCAGTGCAAGAAGTATTGTAGGAAAGGCAGATCAACTTGGCATGGATCAACACATGGAATTATGACATTGTAGCCGTTAGTAAGAGTTGGTTGTAGGAGGGGCAAGACTGGCAGCTCAGTATCCTGGGGTTCCGTTGTTTTAGACGTGATAAAGCACGAAGGATTAAAGGGGGAGTGGTGGCATTACTAGTTAGGGAAAATGTTATGGTAGTGCTCAGTCAGGACAGGCTGGAGAACTCTTCTAATGAGGGCTTATGGGCGGAACTTAGGAATAAGAAAGGTATGACCAAATTAATAGAGTTACATTATAGGCCACCTAATAGACTGCAGGAATTAGAGGAACAAATTTGTAGAGAGGTCACAGACTGTTGCAAGAAACGAAGTTATGATAATAAGTGATTTTAACTTTCCAAATATTGACTGTGACTCCCATACTGTAAAAGAACTAGATGGGATGGAGTTTGTCAAATATGTTTAGGAAAGTTTCCTTAATCAGTACAAAGCAGTCCCAACTAGAGAGAGTGCAATACTAGATCTCCTAGTAGGAAATGAGACAGGGCAAGTGAGAGATGTTTGTGTAGGGGAATACTTTGTATCTAGTGATCATAATGCCATTAGTTTCAAAGTGATTATGGAAAAGGATATCATGTTGAGATTCTAAAGGCCAGTTTTGATGGTTTCAGAAAGGATGTGGAAATGTGGATTGGGACAGGCTATTTTCTGGCAAAGCTGTACTTGATAAGTGGGGCATCTTCAAAAGTGAAATTTTGAGAGTACAAAGCTTGTACGTGCCTATCAGAATAAAAGACAAGAATAACAGGTTTTGTGAATCTTGGTTTTCGAGAGATATTAAGGCCTGGTTAAAGGAAAGGAAAAAGGAGGTGCTTACCAGGTAGACAGGTAGAAACAAATGAGGTGCTTCTAGAGTATAAAAAATGGAAGCGAACACTTAAAGAAATCAGGAGGGTTAAAAGAAGGTATGAAGTTGCGCCAGCAGACAAGGTGAAAGAGAATTCCAAGGGCTTCTACAGATGTGTTAAGAGCAAAAGGATAGCAAGGGACAAAATTTGTCCTCTAAGACTCAAATAGTAATCTATGTGTGGAGCCAAAGTAGATGGGGAGATCTTAAATGGATTTTTTGCATCTGCATTTACACAGGAGATGGACATTGTGAGGCAAAGCAGCAATGAGGTCGTGGACCCTTTCCAGATTACAGAGGGAGAGGTGTTTGCTGTCCGGAGGCAAACGAGGGTGGATAATCGGTGGATTATGGTGGATCTCTAGGGCCAATCAATGTATTCTCTTGGACTCTGTGGAAGGGAGTTGCAGAAATTGCAAGGGCCCTAACACAGGAGTCCCCAACCTTTTTTGCACCACGGACCGGTTTAATATTGACAATATTCTTGCAGACCAGCCGACCGGGGGTGTGTGTGTGTTCAAGTAGGGTTAAACTCACCTCAACGTGTCGTTTACAGTTAGAGATGCCAACTTTCTCACTCCCAAATAAGGGACAAAAGTAGCAGGCAAATACGGGACACTTGTGTTTACCCCGAGAAAGACTACCATGACCATGAAGCCTTGCGCGGGAACCTGTGTGCACATGCATGACGTGCGCATGCGCGTACGTGCCAATCCTTTTTTTCCACAAATCAGTTTTGGCTTAATCTTCCCGAATGCACTGTACATATATTATTTCTACTTTATATAGGCTGTGTATTTATCATATCATTCCTGCTTTTACTGTATGTTAATGTAATTTTAGGTTTTGTGTGTTATTTGGTATGATTTGGTAGGTTACTTTTTGGGTCTGGGAACGCTCAAGAAATTTTTCCCATATAAATTAATAGTAATTGCTCCTTCGCTTTACGCCATTTCGGCATGAAAGGTTTCATAGGAGCGCTCTACCTTAGCGGGGGAAATACGGGACAAGGGCGGTCCTGTATGGGACAAACCAATTTAGCCCAATATATGGGATGTCCCGGCAAATACGGGACAGTTGGCAACCCTATGTTCAAGTTCAACAGTGTGTGGCAGGGAATGAGGACAGATGCAGCTGACTCAAATCGTTTCCTCGCGGACTGGTAGCACATGCTTTGTGGTCCGGTACCGGTCCGTGGCCTGGTGGTTGGGGACTGCTGCCCTAGCAGAGATATTTAAATCATCCTTTGTGACAGGTGAGGTACTGGAGAGTTGGAGGGATAGATAATGTTTCACTGTTTGCGAATGGTTTGAAGAATAAATCAGGAAACAATAGGCTGGTGAGCCTGATACCAGTAGTGGGAAAATTATTGGAAGATACTCTAAGAGGCTGGCGATATAAGTATTTGGATAGACAAGAACTAATTGGGGATAATCAGCATGGCTTTGCACGTGGTAGTTCATGTTTAACTAATTTTAGAATTTTTTGAGGAAGTTACTGGGAAAATTGATGAGAGCAAGGGCATGGATGCATGGACTTCAGCAAGGCATTTGACAGGATCCTGCATGGGAAGTTGGTCAAGAAGATTCAGTTACTTGGCACTCAAGATGAGGTAGTAAATTGGATTAGATGTTAGCTTTGTGGGAGAAGCCAGAGAGTGGTAGTAGATGATTGCCTCTGTGACTAGAGGCCTGTGACTGGAGGAGTGCAGCAGGGATTGGTGGTGGGTCCGTCGTTGTTTGTCACCTGTGTCAAAGATCTGGATGGTAATGTGGTTAACTGGATCAAGAAATTTGCTGATGATGGCAAGATTGGGGATATAGTGGACAGCGAAGAAGACTACCAAAGCTTGCTTGTAGGATCTGGACAGATGTGAGGTGTTGCACTGTGGGAGGACCAACCAGGGTAGGCTTTACACTGTGAGCGGAATGGTACTGAGGAGCTCAGTAGAAGAAAGGGATCTGGGAATACAGGTCCATAATTAAATGAAAATGGCAAGGGTTGTAATGAAAGCTTTTGACTCATTGGCCTTCATAAATCAATGTACTGAGAGTACAGGAGTTGGGATGTTATGTTGAAATTGTACAAGACGATGGTAAGGCCTAATTTGGAGGACTGTGTGCAGCTTTGGTCACCTACCTACAGGAAAGATGTAAACATGATTGAAAGTGTGCTGAGAAAATGTACAAGGATGTTGCTGGGACTTGATGAGCTGAGTTTAGGGAAAGGTTGAATAGGTACATATTGGTACCAATGACATAGAAAAAAAAAGCAAAGAGGTCCTGAAGAAGAGAGAATTTAGAGAACTAGGTAGTAGAAAGCCGAGAAGCAGGACATCCAGGGTAGTAATTTCTGGATTGCTGCTTGTGCCACGTGCCAGTGAGGGTAGAAACAGGAAGATTTGGCAGATTAATGCGTGGCTGAGAAGCTGGTGGAATTCTCTGCCACAGGAAACAGTTGCGGCCAGTTCACTGGCTATATTTAAGAGGGAGTTAGATATGGCCCTTGTGGCTAAAGGGATCAGGGGGTATGGAGAGAAGGCAGGTACAGGGTTCTGAGTTGGATGATTAGCCATGATCATACTGAATGGCGGTGCAGGCTCGAAGGGCCGAATGGCCTACTCCTGCATCTATTTTCTATGTTTCTTTGGTGCAGAGGGCAGGACTTCACGTTTTTGCATCATTGGGATCTCTCTTGGGGGAGATGTGACCTGTTCAAAAGTGACAGGTTGCACCTGAACCCAAGGGGGACCAATATTCTTCTGGGCAGGTTTGTTACTGTTGGGGAGAGTTTAAACTAATTTGGCATGGGGTTGGGAACTGGAATTGAGGAAATTAGGATAGGACAGATGGTAAAAAAGCAAAGATGGCATGCAGTCAGACTGCCAGGAAGTATAAGTAGATGATAAGACAAAACTGCAGCCGGCCGGGTGAGTATCAGTGCATTAGGTATACAGAATCACTAAGGGTAGTCAAAAGTGTTATGTCTCAATGCACGAAGTATAAGAAATAAGGTGGATGATCTTGTTGCACTATGACAGATTGTCAAGTATGATGTTAATGGTCATCACTGAATTGTGGCTAAAGGATGGTTGTAGCTGGGAGCTCAATATCCAAGGTTACACAGTGTATCGGAGGGATAGGAAGGTAGGCAGAGGGGGTGACATGGCTCTGTTGGTAAAGAATGGCAACAAATCATTAGAAAGATGTGACATATGTTTCGTACTGTAACGTTTTAGAAATAAACCAGCAGCAAGAGATTTCACACTGACTGGGGTTTTAATGTTAAGACCACTATCTTTATTAGTATCTACTTATAATATCATAACTTAACCAAGATAAGCAAATGTTAACAGTGCTATGTGTATATATGTGCGTAATATAGCTTCCAAACTAAGTTAAGCTTGGGGAAACAAAGCTTAGAGTCTTGAGATGGTAAAGTAGGAAAGTTCAGTTCATCCACAGAGGGAATGATGGGAGAGAGATATTTGTAATCCAGGGTGAAACGTAGAGAGAAGGCAATTACGTCGAATTCCACAGGTTCAACGATGGTAATTAATAAATATCAGTTGTCAAAGGTCCTCTGTCGAGCCGTTCCAAATCCACGTACAGATTACCACCAGAGTCATCTGTCACAGGGATGTTGTCTTCAAAGTGGTTACCACATAACATACCCAGGCAAGGGTTAATATCTCTTTCTCTCTCGCTCCCCCCCTCGCTCACTCTCGCTATCCTCCTCTCTCCCCCCCCCGGACTTCTGACTGTGACTGTCTGTGTCCTTGTTTTAAAGATAAACAAGCTGCGAGTCAGTCAGTGAACAACATCATAGTCCTGCCTTACTGAAGTGCTCTTTTAAAGTGACAGTCCACAGTAAACACATAAGTTTGTAACACATAGGATCGGAAGATGTTGAATCCTTGTGGGTTGAGTTAAGAAGCTTCAAGGGTAAAAGGACCCTCATGGCAGTTATATACAAGCCTCCCAACAGTTGCTGGGATGTGGACTACAGAAAGGCATGTCAACAGGGCAATGTTATGATAGTTATGGGAGATATCAACATGCAGGTCAATTGGGAAAATCAGGTTGCTAGTGGATCCCTAGGGAGTGAGGTTGTTGAATGCCTTCGAGTTGCCTTTAGAGCAGTTTGTTGTTGAGCCGACTAGGGGATCAGCTATCGTGGATTGGGTGTTATGTAATGAACCACAGGTGATTAAGGAGCTTAAGATAAAGGAACCCTTAGTAGGCAGTGATCACAATATGATTCAGTTCAACTTGAAATTTGATAAGGAGAAAGTGAAGTCTGATGTAGCAGTATTTCAGTGGAGTAAAGGAAATTAGAGGTGTGAGAGAGGAGTTGGCCAAAGTAAATTGGAAGCAGCTGCTGGCAGTGAGTTTCTGGGAAAAATAAGGAAGGTGCAGGGTAATTATGTTCCAAAAATGAAGAAATACTCAAATGGCAAAGTAGTACAACCATGGCTGACAAGGGAAGTCAAAGCTAATGTAAAAGGGAAAGAGGATGTACAACAATGCAAAAATTAATGTTAAGACAAAGGATTGGAAAGCTTTCAAAAATCTACAGAGAGCATCTAAAAGAATCATTAGAAGGGAAGAGATGAAATATGAAAGCAAGCTAGCAAACAATATCAAAGTGGATAGTAAAAGTTTTTTCAAGTATGTAAAGAAAAAAGAGATGAGAGTGGATATAAGACCTCTAGAAAATGAGGCCGGAGAAATAATATTGGGGGAACAAGGAGATGGCAGATGTGCTAGCGTCTTCACTGTGGAAGACACTAACAGTGTGCCAGATGATTAAGGGTGCAAGGGAAGAGAAGTGAGTGCAGTTACTATAACAAGGGAGAAGGTGCTCAAAAAGCTGAAAGTCCTAAGGTGTACATTAGTCACCAGACCAGATGAACTGCACCCTAGGGTTTTGAAAGATATAGCAGTAGAGATTGTGAGGTATTAGTAATGATCTTTCAAAAATCATTAGACTGAGGCATGATGCCAGAGGACTGGAAAGTTGCAAATGTCACTCCGCTCTTTAAGAAAGGAGGAAGGCAGCTGAAAGGAAATTATAGAGCAGTTAGCCTGACCTCAGAGACTGGGAAGGTGTTGGAGTCTATTGTTAAGGATGAGGTTATGGAGTACTTGGTGACACAGGTCAAGATAGGACAAAGTAAGCATGGTTTCCTGAAGAGAAAACCTTACCTGCTGAACCTGTTGGAATTTGTTGAGATTACAAGTAGGATAAGTAAAAGATATGTAGTGAATGTTGTTTATTTGTACTTACGGAAGGCCCCACATGGGGCTGCTTACCAGGTTAAGAGCCCATAGTGTTACAGGAAAGTTACTGGCACGGTTAGAGCATTAGCTGATTGGTAGGAGGCAGCAAGTAGGAATAAAGGATCCTCTTCTGGCTGGCTGCCAGTGAGTCGTGGTATTCCGCAGTGGTCGGTGTTGGGACCGCTTCTTTCATTGTTGTATATCAATGAGTTAGATGTTGAAATAGATGGCTTTGTTGCCAAGTTTGCAGAAGATATAAAGATTAGTGGAGAAGAAGGTAGTGTTGAGGAAACAAGCAGCCTACAGAAGGACTAAGACAGACTAGGAGAATAGGCAAGAAAGTGGCAAATGAAGTGGCAAAAAAAAAGTGGCAAATGTGTCATGCCCTGGGAAAGGATCTTTTCTCTATAGCAGCAGTGTTTCGGTTATGACTAGAGAAGACGGGGGCTTTGGAATGTGTGGCGTCCAATGAGGTGAGTGTTTTCCTTTCTTGTGTACCCGAGAGTGGGGAATTAGTGGGCTTTTGTTTGGCAGAAGATGGAGAGAGGAGATGCCAGAACGGAGAGTTTGTAGACTGCAGCATGGAGTGGACTTGGGTTGGGGTCGGGAGTTGACGACACCCAGGGGAAATCAATGGAGAACGAACAGACAGGAAAATCGTGAGCTCCAACGTGCGCATTAGACTGTTGCATTAAAATGGGCCCTTTTTCTTTTTGTTTTCGTTACTAACCCTGTAGTCAAATTAAGAATTATAAAGCTCAATTGTTTAATTGAATATGGTGTACTGTTTGTTATTTCGTGGTACTGATTTGTAACAGGGGAAAACATCATGCAGCATCCACACAAATGAGATTTCACAAGTTTGGCAGGGCTGGAGACTGTGTTTCCCTGGACTAATGCCGCCGGCCGAACCTGAGGGTTACAGTTGAAAAATGTATGGTTATGCACTTTCGTAGAAGAAATAAATGTGCAGACTATTTTCTAAGTGGGGAGAAAATCCAAAAATCCGAGATGCAAAGGGACTTGAGAGTTTTTGTGCAGGACACTTTAAAGGTTAACTTGCAGGTTGAGTCAGTGGTGAGGAAGGCATAATTAGCATTCATTTCAAGAGGTCTAGAATACAAGAGCAGGGATGTGATGCTGAGGCTTTATGTGGCACTGGTGAGGCCTCGCCTTGAGTATTGTGAACAGTTCTGGGCTCCTCTTCTAAGAAAAGATGTGCTGGCATTGGAGAGGGTTCGGAGGAGGTTCATAAGGATGATTTTGGGAATGAAAGTGTTATCATACAAGGAAAATTTGATAGCTCTGGGTCTGTACTTGTTGGAATTTAGAAGGATGAAGGGGGAGGGGCAGATCTCATTGAGACCTTTTGAATGTTGAAAGGCCTGGACAGAATAGATGTGGAAAAGATGTTTTGCGTGGTGGGGAAAGTCTAGGACAAGAGGGCACAGTCTCAGTATAGAGGGCTGTCCATTTAAAAAAGAGATACAGAATATTTGTGGAATTTATTACCACAGGCAGCTGTGCAGGCCAGGTCATTGGGTGTATATAAGGCAGAGCTTGTTGGGTTCTTGATTGGACATGGCATCAAAGATTACGGGGAGTGGGGCTGAGGAGGGGAAAAAAAGAATCATCAATGATTGGTAGAGCAGACTCAATGGGCCAATGGAATAACTTTACTCCGATGTCTTATGGTTAGGACTTCGTTCCTGAGAATATAGAAGATTGATGTGAAATTTGACAGAGGCATAGAAAATCGTGAGGTGTATTGATAAGATAAATGGAAGCAGGCTTTTTCCACTGAGGTAGGGTGACCCTACAACTAAAGGTCATGGGTAAGGGTGAAAGTTAACATGTTTAAGGGGAACATTAGGGAGAGCTTCTTCACTCAGGGTAATGGGAGTGACGAATGAGCTGCCAGCTGAAGTGCTGGATGTGGGTTCGATTTCAATATTTAAGAGAAATTTGGATAGGTATGTGGATGGAAAGTGTATGGAAGGCTATGGTCAATGGTGAGGGTGTGAGTAGATGGCATATTAATTGTGCAGCACAGACTAGATGGGCAGAAGGGCCTGTTTCTGTGCTGTAGTTTTTGTGAGTCTGTGACTCTGACTGAAGTTTGGAGATGAGGTCTGACATGAAAGAAACATTTGATCCAAAATTGAATTCCAAGGCGATTGGTCAAAATCTTTTCCTTCCGAGCTCTCAGATCCCACTGAATAAAAATCCAAGAGCCACAAGAACATGGATCACCAATTCCTCCAAAGACATTAAGTTGTGCACCATTCTTGGAAATACTTTGCTCTTCCTTCATTGTTGTCAGTGAGTCTTAAAATAACTACTTAACAGCTGACTTGGAGTCCCCTTTGCCATATATTCAATGTCGTGGTTCATTGTCAGCTACACAGCACATTTTGATGTGATGAAAAAGGATTTCTTTGTCTCCATTTTGTTATGGAATAAACACAATTCCTGATATTATGTCTTTCTTTTCTTTTTCAATCTTTTTATCAGTTTCAATATCAAACACATTACAAAAAATAAGTACATATTAATTGATAATAATTATTGAAATTTACAGTCAGGTAACACATAGTTAGAAACATCCCAAAATCACAGATTAGCAACAAAATATATAAGGGGTATACATAAAATATAAAATATCATTAAAAAAACAGAAAAAGGAAAAAAAAATCCCCTAAAAAAACACTAATCTACCCAAACTAAAGAAAACTAAGGGGAAAAAAAAGAAAAGAAAGGGCTATTATGATACCTCAGATAGAACCAGTAGTGTTGCCACTTCCGCTCCTCTCCCCATATATTGAAATCAGAAAATAGATTTGGCAAGGGTCAAATTACATTATGTGGAAGTATTGAATAAATGGTCCCCAAGTCTCATCAAATTTAATAGATGGGTCAAAAATGACACTTCTAATTTTTTCTAGATTTAAACAAGATATAGTTCGAGAAAACCAATGAAATGTAGGAGGATTAATCTCTTTCCAATTCAATAGTATAGATCTTCTCGCCATTAAAGTAACAAAAGCAATCATCCGACGAACTGAAGAGGTCAAATGATGTTTTTCTATCATTGGTAAACCAAAAATTGCAGTAATAGGATGAGGTTGTAAATCAATGTTCAAGACAGTGGAAATAATATCAAAAATATCGTCCCAATATTTCTTCAATAAAGGGCAAGACCAAAACATATGAGTTAATGAAGCTTTCTCAGAATGACATCTATCACATATAGGGTTTATATGAGAGTAATAACGAGCTAATTTATCCTTAGACATATAAGCCCTATGTGCAACTTTAAACTTTATCAATGCACGTTTAGCACAAATAGAGGAAGAGTTAACTAATTGAAATTTTTTTGCCATTTCTCAGTAGGTTAGGTAAGCTTATGTTCCCTTTCCCAGTCATTCTTAATTGTATTGGAAATATCTGGATTTATTTTCCTTATCATATTATAAATAATTGCTATTGAACCTTTCTGAAAAAGGTTTAAATCCAAAATTTTTTCCAATATACCTGGGGATACGAATTGACAATAAACTGGACTGGTCAAAGAACACTGAGGCTGTCAACAAGAAGGGTCAGAGCCGTCTCTATTTCCTGAGGAGACTGAGGTCCTTTAACATCTGCCGGACGATGCTGAGGATGTTCTACGAGCCTGTGGTGGCCAGTGCTATCATGTTTGCTGTTGTGTGCTGGGGCATCAGGCTGAGAGTGTCGTGGTTTCTCATTTCTTACAAACAACAAGGAGACGCAGAAAATCCTTCAAGACGTTTTAAACTTTAACTTGCAAATCAAAGCTGAGACAATCAGAAAGCTAGTAGATGACTGCCCATCGAGGCTTGTACACAGCATTTTTTATAGCAATCTCCTATCTTAGCTACATTATCATATCCAGATGGCCTGTGATCACATATCATCAATACATCCGCTCTCGACCTTCCACTATTGTTTTACTCCCCAATTTAATTATGTCCTAGTTTACTTTTTAGACCAGGTGTCCCCTCATCCCTAACCACAATTATTTCTTAATTGGTCTTGTTTTGACATACTGCCACATATTTCATTACCTTACTTGCCACCGTTATCTTCCTACTTGGTTTCATTCTAGTTCTCTTCATGAATTAATAGTGATTAGGTCAAAAGTCATGGCTACATAGTGAATACCTTCCACTGAGCTAGTAGCAGTTATATAGTAAATATAGAAAATATAATGTGTGCATTTGAGTGAATACTGAAATACTGTTGAGTAAATATTGTAAATACTGTAATACATAGAAAATACAATGTATGCGTTTACATTTTCCAATATAATCCGCCTTTGAGATCCACAGGGTCTCATACAGAGAGAGAGGACTGAGAGTCTATGCACAAAAGCTCAAATAAAGCCACGCATTTACTCCCAAATTTGGGTTAAACTATAGTTTCCTGCGCTTAAGACTCAAAGTGTTCTCTCCCTAACTCCCTAGGCCGCTGAGCCAAAAACCCATCCCTTCGTAACTGAGACAGGAAAAAAGACTCAGGAGCCTTCACAGCCTAATCCCCACATATCTCATCTCTCTCCTGTTCGTCTTGCATGTCTCGTAGACTGTACGAATACATCATCGGTGTCTCCTTCTCCATAGGGCTCGACCCAACAATTTCCAGGAGCATCGGAAACCGTTTCATTGCAGCACTACAAGCGACTTGAGGCATGGAAGAAAACAGCACAGAATGACTGCACAGCCTAGCAATACAATACCAATGGTTACTGCAATCTTGGTCAGCCATGCTCCCCCTCCTCCTAGTTTACTATTTAACCAGTCAAAGAACTGATGTCCAAACCCTGCATTTTGTTTAACTTCCTTTCTTAGATTTTTCAGTTTATTCATTGCTCTGGTAAACGATCCCTCCAGACTAGTATTATTCGGTATAAAAGTACAGCATTGTTCCCCAAACATTACACAAACTCCTCCTTTCTCTGCCAATAGCCAGTCTAGTACCTGTCTATTCTGCCACGCCACTCTACTGGTTGTATCTAGCTGCTGCCCCAAGGCCTCTAGTGCATCATCAGTGTAGTTAATGAATCTCTGTTGATTATAATATATATAATTTATCCATTCAACATTTTTACTAACCCCTATTATAGGTGTAAGTGCCTTCCAGCCAGCAGCAATCTCATTTCTTGACTTAAATTCATTAGGTATACCTCTCGGCTGTCCTATACTGTCGATTTGGATTGTTGGATCAGGTTCATATTTTCTCTTCCTTCGTCGCAGTATCTGCTGCTTCAGAGCGTCAAATTGTACTTCAGGGGACACTACAACTTCTTGAATCAGCATAACTCGTGTACATGTACTTGTCCAACCGAGGGGGAGCGTGGATCTCAGACCTCCCTCCTTCCCACAGAGCCACCAGGTATCTGCTAACGGGATGGTCTGGGCATCCAGTGCACCATCGGGCGGAGGGGTACCTGTCTTGTATCTCTGGCCTGGGGTTACATCCCAAGTCTTAGTACAGTTACCACTGAAATGTCCAACCAAGAGATCACCCGTCCGTGTGAAACATTCATAACTCAAATGCTCCTGCACTTTGAGCTTTCCCAAAGTGGGTGTCTGGCTTCTTTTATTCATAGCCCACAGTCTGCTGTAATTACAGTTAGAGGCAAGCTTGTTTTGATCATACTGCGAGGAAGCCTGGTATAACATACACCAATAAGGGCACATTGGTGTGTTATCAATACATTTCCGATAACAAGGATCTATCCCGCTACAAATTCCCATACTGCAGGTCTTGACTATACTTGGACACTGCTGCGCACACTGCCCCCTTCGCTCCTTTCGCCATTGCGCGCAGGTGGAAGAGTTGTATGGCATGGGGACTACGTACTGTGCTGGATTTGCTCTTGAGCATACATAACAATTCTGTCTCTTCATCATCCCTGCTGTATAATTTGCCCATTGGTACCATATGTTCTGGTACCATGGTACGGAAGTAATCGTTGTGCTCCTCTTACTCCTTTCTCTCAAGTTTTGTGGGATCCTAACAGTCCCATGCCACATCTGCCAAATTAATGGTCTCCAAATCTGCACAAGAGTATCTGAGTGTATCATCCCGGGGGGCAGGACTGGTCGCCCCCAAGTCATCCCCATTATCGGAAAGAGTACTACCATCCATAACCCCGTCCTTAGGGTCTTCTGGCCTGTCCTCAGGACCAAAAATTTCCCTTATTACTTGGTCAAGTTCCTGCGGTTCAGTGTCAGCTTCTTGTTGCTCTTGTCTGTCCCCTACTGTTTGTTCCTCTTCACCACTTACCTCGGGTGGCCCACCTGACTGTACCTGCGGGATTGCTCTAGTGCAGTGATTGAGATGATACCAGGTGGAGCGTCCTTCCACTTGAACTGCGGTGGGTGATGCTTTGGTTACTATAAAGGGCCCTTCCCTTCTGGGTTCGTTCCACTTTCTTCGAAACGCTCGCATGTAGACCTGATCGCCTGGCTTGATTGGTCCTTCCCCTTGATCAATCTCTGGCTCTTTCTGTTTTTCCTGTACATAAATAGACTTATGCATCATAGTTAATTGCCGCATGCATTGTTTTAATTCCAATTCCAGTAGTTCTAAACTAGGCCCTTTATATGGTCCTTTCCACCGGGGCACTGGTATGGGCCTTCCGATTAGCATTTCATGCGGTGTTAGACACGTCATCCGATTAGTCTGCATGGGGTAACTCATTAATGCTAATGGTAGTGCATCGACCCAGTTAAGTTTAGTATCTGCACAGATTTTGTTTAGTTTGGTTTTTAAGGTCCCGTTAATTCTTTCCACCATACCCTGCGACTGAGGGTGATACACACATCCAAATCTCTGCTTTATTCTCAGTGCTCGCAGAACTAACTTGACCACTTTTTGAATGAAAGCTGAACCATTGTCTGAGCTAATTTCTGTCAGTATCCCAAACCTTGGGATCACTTCGTTTGTCAGGAATTTCACCACTGTTCCTGCCCCTTGATCTTTCGAGGGTACTGCCTCTACCCATCTGCTGAATCTGTCGATTACCATCAACATGTATCTTTTCCCTCTTACTGTTTTTATCATGTCTACATAGTCAATCACTAGGTGTTTAAATGGCCCTTCAGATACGGGTATATGACCTATTGGGGTTGTAATTCCTTTCCGATTATTATTCTGCACAGATACCTCGCACTGTGACAACACATGGTCTACTGAAGCCTGTAAATAAGGTGACCAAAATCCATCCTTTTTTATTTTTCTTATTACTTCCCCCCTTGCACAATGATCCATCCCATGTGCTTCTGAGATCAGGATAGTCAGTAAAGGGGTGGGAGCTACCAGTAGGCCATCTTCCGTGGTCCATAGGCCTTCTGGGATTTGCTTGGCCCCCCCCCCCCACTTCGTCTCCACAGTGTTTGTTCTGCCAAAGTTGCCTTTCCCTGTATTTCAATTAGGTCCTCTACTATAGGTTCCGGCTCGAGACTTACCTGGGGTGCGCTGACAACGGATGTACACCCTGACGCTTTCCTGGCTGCTTCACCTGCAGCTTGATTTCCCTTTGTTACTGTATCGTTTCCTTTTTTATGTGCCTGGCATTTTACTATAGCCAGTGCTTTAGGTTTCATCAGCGCTTTTATTAGATCTAAAATCTGCTGACAGTGCTGTATGGGATCTCCATTGCTCTTTTTAAAACCTCTGTGTTTCCACACTATAGATTACTCCCCAAGCTTGTATGTCCTGCTTCCTTCATTATTTTCCTTAGTGGCGTTACAATTTCAGCATATTCCCCAATCCAATCTGAACTATATCCTGTCAGTCCCAGAAACGTCATCATCTGTCTCACTGTCTGGGGCTTGGGAGCTTTAGTTATAGCCTCAATTTGATCCGATGCTATCGCCTTCACTCCCTTGGATATCACTCTACCTAGGTATTCTACCTGTTGCTTGCAAAATTGCAGCTTCTTTCTAGATACCTTATGCCCTCCATGCGCCAGTCTCTCTAAAAGGGTTATGGTATCCTATTCACACTGTCCCTCACTTTTGGAGCAAATCAACAAATCATCCACATACTGTATCAATGTACTTTCCAACGATATGCCCTCTAGGTCCGCCTTTAACACTTGATTAAATACGTGTGGTGAATGTTTAAATCCTTAAGGCATTCTAGTGTGGGTACACTGGTTGTTTCTGTATGTAAATGCAAATAGGTACTGACACTGATCTGCCAGGGGAACGCTGAAAAAAGCCGAACACAAATCAATCACCGAAAAATAGTCTGCCTCTGGTGGAACATTAGTCAAGAGCGTTGTGTGGGTTGGGAACTACCGCTGGCCAGTCCTCCATTACCTCATTCACCGCTCGCAAGTCATGCACCAGTCTCCATTTAGATTTATCCGCTTTAAGGACAGGTAACAGTGGGGTATTGCATGGGCTGTCTGTCCTTAAATACTCCTGCCTCCAGTAGCCCCTGTATCGTTGGCGCTATTCCCTCTTCTGCCTCTGGTTTCAGGGGATATTGTGGTCTCCTGGGTGGAACTGCTCCCTTTTTCAGCTTTATTTCTACCGGACTAGCTGTTCTTACTTTCCCTACATCCGTGTCATGTTGTGACCACAGAATAGATGGTAACCTATCTAGCCTGTTATCTCTCTGCCCCCTTGGGATTTCCAGTCCTGTCTGGGCTGCTGTTTAAATTTATTCTGTCCCTGATAGGGCATTTGCGGGAAAAGCTCCCCCAAAGACGTTTATTATTGGCATGGGGTTTTCCGGACTCTGTCTTACGGCACCACCGGTCCCTCCATATAATGGCAGTTCATTCATTTCAACGGCTGTGCTTAAGTCGGTCATTGCTGGCTGCATCTTCTTGCCTTTTTCTTTTTCCTTTTTAAGTTCTCCAAGCTGCATTTGTATCAGCTTTCTTTGCTTCTTGCTGCTCAGTCAACTTTCGTTTGTCTTTTCGATATTTTTCGACCGTATGGACTACGTGGTCCCTGAATTCCTGTGGGGTCATTGACATCAGTCCGGCCACTTCCTCAAGTTTAGACTTAACTTGGGAAGGCATCGCATCCAAAACAGCACTTCGGAACATCCAGGTCATAAACGGGTTGCCTTCCACCTCTTGTTCAATTTCCAGTCTCCACCTTTTCAACTGATTTTCTATGTAGGCTACTGGATTTTCAGTGTCTCCCAGTGGATCCCCTTTCATGGCTTTGGGGTCCATTTTGGGTGGATAGAGCTCCCTGAGGGCCCTCCATACCCTCTGCCTCACTGTGTCAAATCTGGCCCCGTCAATCAGTGTGCTGTCCACATTCTGTATGCCAGCCGCTTCCATCAGCTCTCGCAGTCCGGAGGTTCCCATCAGCCTTATCAGCAGCGCCTTCAAATCTCCCATAGCCAACATTCGTCCCGTGGTTTCTTTCTCAAAGGCCCTAATCCATTTCCCTGCACCCTCATATAGGCTGGGCAGGGTGTTTTTCAGCCCTTCCAGGTCCTGGGATCCCCAAGGAATATACTGTACTTGTCCCAATCCTTTTACTAACAACGGCATCAATTCTCCCTTTCCTTTCACACATCTCCTGACTCTCCTCCTCGCCTGACTCCCCATCTGTTTCTGAGCACGTTTTCACGGGCTGCCACATGATTCTTTCCGGGGTTTCCTTTCTCCCTTGGCCTTCTCGTGGAGTTCTTTCTTTCTGCCTTGAGCTAGCATTTGCTTTGGCCCATACGAAATCCTCAAACTCTCGTTGGAAATTCCAGTCTCCGCTGTAATTCCCTAATCTCTCCCTCTGTTTCTAATATCTGCCTTTTCACTCTCTCTTTTTCCCCTTCAAGGCTCCTGTCTCCTATCCTCTGCCTACATTCTCCGGCACCCTCTCTTTCGCTACTTAACTCTTGCCCACCCGACAAGTTACCTTCTGCTGTAGCCTGCTCAGCTCCGTGTCCATATAACAAAGATTTCTCTTCATCCCTTTTCGCTTTTAATTCCTGTAACCCTTTGATCTCTTCTTCTATTTCCCTTTTCTCCTGCTCCTTTTTGTGATTCTTTCTTTCCTCCTCGGTATCCCAGACTTTAATTTCTCCATTTAGATCCACTCTTCCTGTTATCATCGGACACTGCTTAAGGGGTTTTCTCTCGTAATAGGGAGGAGGTTTTTCTACGTCTTTCAGGTCTGGGTATAGAGCCGAAGCAGGCTCCCTGTTATGCTTCTCCTTCTCTTTATCAGACTGCTCGTTTCGTTTCTCAATGTCTTTTTTACTTACTATTAATATACCTCCCGTCTTTCTTAACCTTTCTCCCTCCATCCTAAAGAGTTTTAACACTTCCATTTCTTGTTCCCTTTTTCCTTCTCTTTTAGATTTATCTTTGGGTTTGTGATTTTTAATTAGCGCTTCCATTTCCTCACATAAGCTTACATCAAATGTTCCTTCCCTTGGCCACTTAGTGACCAGCTCTTTAGTTCTTTTTTCCCATTTCTCTGAAATTTCCGCGATCTTACCTTGACACACCGGGAATTTTCTGCTCAATATTTGTACTGTCGTTCCTTTCTCTGTCATGTTGTTCTCTTTTTCCTTTTTCTATTATGGTATTTTTAGAATCTCACTACTTGCCTATTTAATAGCACTATTTTTCTAACTCTATTTCTATGCCTAGCCTTATGGTTTATCTCACCCGCGTCTGAATTATCTATCAAACTATCTCTGTCTCTTACTACG
The DNA here is from genome assembly GCF_963921235.1 of Mobula hypostoma. Classification (NCBI taxonomy): domain Eukaryota; kingdom Metazoa; phylum Chordata; class Chondrichthyes; order Myliobatiformes; family Myliobatidae; genus Mobula; species Mobula hypostoma. The sequence goes on from NC_086114.1 coordinate 28,302,504, forward strand.
TTCTGCCCGTGCAGACCCCTACTAGGGCCGTATCCACAGAACCTTTTACACCTCGCCTATGCAGACCCTTACACTTCTTAAGGCGGTATTCACGAGGATTTTTAATTTGCACCTCGCCTATGCAGACCCTTACACTTAAGGCGGTATTCACGAGGATTTTAAATTCTCCTTCCCTGCCTGTTCAGACCTTCGTTTCGTGCGAAGCGGTATCCACAGGGACTTACCAACACCACATGGAATTTTCTTACTTAACTTATTATTACTTTATTTGTACTTACCCCCACTGCAGTGTTCTTGATTAATCCTCTGAGCCTCCTTTTATCCCCGATTCTGCCAGATTCTTTGGATCGGAGAGACTTTTCGGCAGTTGCTTCACACTTCTGAGTCTTCGAGACCCCCCAAAACCAACAGAATCCTTAGTCCGAATTATCGCAAAAAGCGCTCACTTTTTTCTTTGGGTGCACCCTTAATTCTGTTAGCCTCATGAGGGTCCCCGAGGGACCGGGAAGCGTCCCAATTTGCCGTTCCCTTCCTCGCGGGTCTCTATCCGAATCCTGTTCGTGACACACCAAGGAGACGCAGAAAATCCTTCAAGACGTTTTAAACTTTAATTTGCAAATCAAAGCTGAGACAATCAGAAAGCTAGTAGCTGACTGCCCATCGAGGCTTGTACACAACATTTTTTATAGCAATCTCCTATCTTAGCTACATTATATCCAGACGGCCTATGATCATATATCATCAATACATCCGCTCTCGACCTTCCACTATTGTTTTACTCCCCAATTTAATTATGTCCTAGTTTACTTTTTAGACCAGGTGTCCCCTCATCCCTAACCACAGTTATTTCTTAATTGGTCTTGTTTTGACATACTGCCACATATTTCATTACCTTACTTGCCACCGTTATCTTCCTACTTGGTTTCATTCTAGTTCTCTTCATGAATTAATAGTGATTAGGTCAAAAGTCATGGCTACATAGTGAATACCTTCCACTGAGCTAGTAGTAAATATATAGTAAATATAGAAAATATAATGTGTGCATTTGAGTGAATACTGAAATACTGTTGAGTAAATATTGTAAATACTGTAATACATAGAAAATACAATGTATGCGTTTACATTTTCCAATAAGAGTAGCAGACACCAACAGAATCAACAAACTCATTCGTAAGGCCACTGATGTTGTGGAGATGGCACTGGACTCTTGACGGTGGTGTCTGAAAAGAGGATGCTGTCCAAGTTGCATGCCATCTTGGACAATGTCTCCCATCCACTACATAATGTACTGGGTGGGCACAGGAGTACATTCAGCCAGAGACTCATTCCATTGAGATGCAACACAGAGCGTCATAGGAAGTCATTCCTGCCTGTTGCCATCAAATTTTACAACTCCTCCCTTGGAGGGTCAGACACCCTGAGCCAATAGGCTGATCCTGGACTTATTTCCTGGCATAATTTACATGTTACTCACTCTTCCTTCAGTTAGTCCTGACGAAGGGTCTCGGCCTGAAACGTCGACTGCGCCTCTTCCTATAGATGCTGCTTGGCCTGCTGCGTTCACCAGCAACTTTGATGTATGTTGCTTGAATTTCCAGCATCTGCAGAATTCCTGTTGTTTATAATTTACATATTACTATTTAACTATTTATGGTTTCATTACTATTTATTATTTATGGTGCAACTGTAACGAAAACTAATTTCCCCCGGGATCAATAAAGTATGACTATGACTATATCAGTGGAATCTGAAATCGGTAAGATAGTAAGAACAGTATTTAAAAAGTTTCTAATTTGTAAATATCTAAAAAAAAATGTGATCAAGGTAAATTATATTTATTAGATAATTGTTCAAAAGACATAAAGCAATTATCTGAAAATAAATCAGAAAAACGTATTATACCCTTTGTTTTCCAAACCAGATATGCTTGATCCAAAAAAGAAGGTTGAAAAAGAAAGTTGGATATAATAGGGCTAGTTAAAATAAACTGATTCAGTCCAAAAAATTTTCGAAACTGAAACCATATTCGAAGAGTATATTTAACTATTGGGTTATCATTTATTTGTTCAGTTTAGAAGAGTCAAAAGGAAGTGGGGTCCCTAAAATAGAACCCAATGAAAATCCTGAAACAGAATTGCATTCAAGATTGACCCATTGTGGACTTGGAACTGTATCCCAATTCCATGTCCAAAATTTAAAATAACGAATATTAATCACCCAATAGTAGAAGCTAGAGTTTGGTAATGCTAAGCCTCCCTCCTTTTTGGGCTTCTGTAAGTGCCTTTTACCTAATCTAGGATTTTTATTCTGCCATATGTATGAGGAAATTTTTGAATCAACATTATCAAAAAAGGATTTCGGAATAAAAATTGACAATGCTTGAAATAAATATAGAAACTGAGGTAAAATAATCATCTTAACAGCGTTGATCCGACCAACTAATGACAAAAACATTGGTGACCATTTAGTTATCAAACCTTTAATCTGATCAAGTAAGGGTTAAAAAAAAACCTTAAATAAATCCTTGTGCTTCTTAGTAATTTTAACTCCTAAATAAGTAAATTGATCAGTAACTAATCTAAATAGTAAATATTTATAGATTGGAACCATCATAGTACCATAGTCATAGTCATACTTTATTGATCCTGGGGGAAATTGGTTTTCGTTACAGTTGCATCATATTTAATGGAAAAAGTTCACTCTTATTAAGATTCAGTTTGTAACCAGAAAATTTACTAAACTTGTCCAACAAGGATAAAGTTGCAGGAATGGATTTTTCTGGGTCGGAAATATATAATAGTAAATCATCTGCATGTAATGATAACTTATGTATCTCCTTCCCACGAGTAATACCAAAAATGTTTGGTGAATCTCGAATTGCAACTGCTAAAGGTTCTAAAGCAATATCAAATAATAAAGGACTTAAAGGACAACCCTGTCTAGTGCCACGAAATAATCGAAAAAAGGGAGATCTTTGGTTGTTAGTCAAAACCGAAGCTCAGGGAGTATGATGTATCAATTTAATCTAGGATATAAATATTGGGCGAAAATTAAACTTCTCAAGCATAGTAAGTAAATATGGTCATTCAACTCTGTCAAAAGCTTTCTCAGCATCTAATGAAATAACACATTCTGGAGTTCTCAGTGAAGGAGTGTAAATAATATTTATTAATCTCCTAATATTAAAAGATGAATAGCAATTTTTGATAAATCCAGTTTGATCCGCGGAAATAATTTGAGGTAATACCTTTTCTAATCTAGATGCTAGTATTTTAGAAAAAATTTTGGAATCAACATTCAATAAAGATATCGGTCTATATGATGCATATTCAGTAGGATCCTTATTTTTTTTAAATTAAGGAAATAGAACCTCCATAAAATGATTGTGGTAGTTTACCTATAATAGTTGCATCTCTAAAAACTGCACAACTGGGGAGAAAGAATAGAAGAGAAAAACTTTAAAAATTCTGCTGTATAGCCATCTGGCATGAGTGATTTACCAGAATTCATTGAAGAAATAGCACGCATTATTTCTTCATCCGTAATAGATGTTTCTAACTTTAAATGTTCATTGGGTGTTAATTTCGGAAATTCCTTAAAAAAATCTTGCATCTCCCTGGGATCATGAGGAAATTCTGACTGATATAAAGATGTATAAAATTCTTGAAAAGATTTATTAATCTCGTCATGATCAACTGTTGACATATCATTAGGTTTACAAATCTTATTAATTTGACGTTTAACCGAGGCTGTTTTTAGTTGATTGGCTAATAATTTACCAGATTTATCACTATGTATATAAAACTCACCTCTTGTTTTCATTAATTGATTTTCTATTGGCAATGTTAAAAGTAAACTATGCTCCATTTGAAGTTCAACTCTCTGTTTGTAAAGCTCCTCATTAGGAGCAATGGCATATTGTTTATCGATGTCAATCAACACCAATATTTCATTCTTAGTGTGTTTTTTCAATCCTGCCGAGTAAGAAATGCGCTGACCGTGGATATAAGCTTTAAAATGGTCCCATATAACACCGATGGAAATTTCATCTGTAGTATTGGTTAAAAAAAGTCAATCTGATCTTTGATAAATTTTACAAAATCTGAGTCTTGAAGTAAGTTGGAATTAAAACGCCATTGTCTAGTAGGTATATTGAAGGTATATCCCATAACTTATAGAGAGATTCAATGGTACATGATCAGATATGGCAATGATATCATAGTTACACTTAATTACAGATGGAATTAAACGAGAGTGTATAAAAAATAGTCAATCCTAGAATAAGTATGATGTATGTATGAATAGAAAGAAAATTCTTTATCCTTGGGATGTAGAAATCTCCAAATCGCGGAGATTCCAGAATCGATCAAAAACGAATTGATAAGAGTGGCCCACTTATTCGGTAGTGCCCGAGTTGGTACAGATTTATCCATCGAAGGATTTAAGCAACAATTAAAGTCACCCCCCATTATCAGCATATAATCACTTAAATTAGGAAAAGAGGTAAATAATTGTTTAAAAAATTCAGGGTAGTCCACATTCGGGGCATAAACATTAAACATAACAACTTTCTTATTAAAAAGTAGACCAGTAATTAACAAGAATCTACCATTCGGGTCAGAGAAAGTGTTGTGATGTACAAATGCAATTGAAGAATCTATGAAAATTGGAACTCCTCTCACTTTAATTTTGAAGTTTGAGTGAAACTGTTCTTCCTTCCAAAACTTCAAAAAACGCTGATTATCCTCTTTTCTCACATGAGTTTCTTGGGCAAAAATAACATGGGCATTCATTCTATGGAATTCTTTAAGAATCTTTTTCCTTTTAATCGGATGGTTTAGTCCATTTGTATTCCAAGAAACAAAGTTAATCCTCTGAGCCATGTTAACCGTAAATCAATCTTTTGGTATATAAAGGGTTAACCAGATTATATACCCATATAACCGGAAGAGGATCCAGCATTTGGAAAGGAGATGGAAGTTGAGACAAAGCAGACATTGTTGTAGTTCAGAATTAGCCCAATGAAAATAAAAACAGAAAAAGCCCCCCACCCACTACCCAAGGACCCTAAAACTAAGCCAAGAAAGGCCAGAAAGCTAGCTAAGACTAAATCTACCCCCATTTCTCCAGAAGGCGGCTCCCAAATATATGTTGGTAAAAAGACCACCTAAAAAAAACTGCACTGTAACAGCGAAAAAAACCCAATAAACTTAACAAATAGAGTAAAATAAAATACCTTAGCATTATAATCACTAACATGCTAATAAAATAAAAAGAAAAGAAGAGATACCAATGCATATTATTCAATGTAAAATATTTGTAAGGGAGAACAGTTAAGTATATAAAAAAAAAAGGCATATCTGGCACGAAAAGTATTATGGGGAGAAGAACCCAAAAAGATGGCGCGTTAAAAAAAAACAAAGGTATAATGGAAAGAAGAAAACAAAATGCCTTCTTGATTATGGGAGAAAAAACATAATACTCCCCCTCATACATTATTAAAAAAATATAGAAAATAACCGATAACAACGGTAAAATTAAGTATAAAGAATACCAACGCTACCGATCAAAACTAGAAGTCTTATACTTATAAAAGTCAATCTTCAAAAATGAATTATATGATTAATAGAATTTGAAAAAAAAACGAAAAGCCAAAGCCAATATCAGAAGGATCGTATATTAATTAAACCGTGGCGGCTGGTTCAAGTTCTTCCAGAAAGCTTTGAGCAGCACTTGTAGAGTTGAAAAAAAGTCGCGGGCTGTTCGGAGGAGGAATTCTTAAGCAGGCAGGATACAGGTTTCCCCCGCCATCCGAAGGTAGAGCTTTCCTATGGAACGGTTCGTAAGCCGAAATGTCGTAAAGCGAAGAAGCAATTACCATTTACTTATATGGGAAAATTTTGTGAGCATTCGCAGACACAAAAATAACCTACCAAATCATGCCAAATAACATATAAAACCTAAAATAACAGTAACATATAGTAAAAGCAGGAATCATGTGATAAATACACAGCCTATATAAAGTAGAAATACTTCTCTACAATGATTGCCTGCACAGATCTCCGTAGCGAAAATCTCACGCAAGCGCTGTTGGCATAAACGTGCTCTCCAGTAACCTTAATGCTATGAGGCTGCCAAATCTACCAAATAACACGTAAAAATACACAGCCTATATAAAGTGGAAATAATGCATGTACAGTGTAGTATCACTTACCAGAATCGGGAAGACTGCTTGCCGAGCAAACTGATGATGGTGTGTTAGACTGAGTCGTCGCAGGCTGGGTGGTGCAGTGGTGCAGTGGCCCCCACCCTCTGGGCCGCCGACCCGATATATTGCCGTGAAGAACGCAGCAGTAGCCAGGAGGCACACAGCACATCTTTAAGAAAAAAGCTGAAATAAACATGCTAATTAATTAGGTGCCGCCAACACATAATTGTCGGCCCAGATCAGAGGCGATGAAATTGGCACTGGTCTGGGCCGACAATTACATGTTGGCGGCACCTAATTAATCAGCTTGTTTATTTTGGCTTTTTTCTTAAAGATGAGCTGTGTGCCTCCCGGCTACTGCTGCATTCTCCGCGAATCAGTACAGTATCTGTCCGGGGCCCGGGTGTTAGGGTGGTGGGACACTGGAGTGTCATCTCATCGTCGATCAGGGCAGGCAGCTCATCTTCTCCTATGACTGCCTGCCTCGATGTCGAAGGTCGAGGTTTGTCGCCTGCTGTGGCTGATGTGGAAGGCTTGCTCGACTGCTGAGCCTTGCGCATTTTTCTATCATACAGTTGTTTGTAAGGACTCAAACCATCCTGCAAATATCCCCTAAACCTATGTACCCTTTCAAAATTAAAGTCGTACTTTATCATTGCAGCGAAAATCTCACGCAGTCACTTTAGGTCTGTTCGCTACTGCATTCGGTTTCGATTGTTATCCTTTCCTCTTCCAATTGCATCAGCTGTTCATCTATCAGTTCTTGGTCATGGGATGCCAAAACCTCTTCAACATCATCTTCGTCAGCTTCCACAAGCCAAACTCACTTTGTCCTTGCTTTGTTCACCATGATTGAAACGCTTAATTATGTCTAGTTTTATGCTAAGTGTAACACCTTTACGAGCTCTTTTAGGCTTTTCCAATACCTCAGCACTCATCTTGCTAATGGCTGCACACAGGCATGTGTTTAAGCAATGCCATTCTGAATCCAGGGGAGAGCGGCTGCTTGGGACGCGCACTGATTTTTTTCGCGAGCTGCCTTTCTTCGTAACAGTGAAAACACCTTTTGAAAGCAAAAACAGGGTACTAATGTAGGTCTTTTGTAACAGTATGATTTCGTAAAGCGAATGTTCGAAAAACGGGGGACACCTGTACTGTAATGCTGGTTTAAGATCTTTTTGGTAGCATTCCATCATCAGAGGTTTGAAAGCTAATTGCGCTGTCATTAATTCAGCGCTGAAGTCCTCATACAGTCTGAATTGATGGTTTTCAAAATTAATCATTCCCTGCCGTCAGGCTACTCGTATGAACATAATGAAATCGGATAATTACTGGTCTCGGTTTAGATTGAGAATCTGATTTACTTTGAAAAATACGATGTGCGCGATCGAGCAATGGAGGATCATCCGGGAATTCAGAGCTAAACGCAGTCTTTAGAAGTTTCGAGAAGAATACTGAAGGGTCTCCTGTCTCAACTCCCTCGGGGAGACCAATTAAACGTAAGTTCTTTCTTCTGGATCGGTTTTCTAGATCAGTAATCTTAAATTTAAGACTCTCCAGCTGTTTATCTGTCGAAGGAACTTTTTGTTCCAAACTCTCGATTTTTTTTTTCATCTTTTTTTCGTGCATCTTCTTTCAGTTCAGTGATAGTGTTTTGTTGCTGTTGAACTTGATGATCAAGCACACCAAAAGTTTGCATAATTGCCGTAATCTCCTCTTTAAAGCCTCGGCATATTTTATCAGCATGATCACGAAATAAATTCATCAACAATTCATAAGTTATCTCAGGATGTTTAGGATCAGGTTTCTTTTTTCCGTCGCCATCGGCATCTTTTGCAGGTTTAGTATCTCGAACTTTAGGTTTTGTAGCTGGTTCTCTACTCATCTCTTCAAAGTTCAAAATCCAAACTTAAAAGTAAATTTAATAAAGGTAATCATAGATATAAAATGAAAAAGTAACGGAGCGAAGCCGAGAAGTGACCTCACTGCGTGAGCGCCATCTGGAGAATCCGATACTATGTCTGTAAATAACAATATTATCAAGCCAACTGTATGTACAAATAAACACTTCAACAATTACTGAGTGCGATGATGATTTTAAGCAGTTTCTTGCTCTGTCATTATCAATTTACAATCACATCAATAGCGTTCTTTTTTGTAACTGTAATCTGAAGATTAGAAAATTACTCAGGTGTTAAAGTTCAGTTTTTTGCAGAATCATCTACTGCAGGCTGGTCACTTTATTTGAGAATTCAGAAAACTGGGGGAATTGCTTACAGCTTAAGCCATTAAGACACCGAGCTTACTGGACAACCTCTAATATTTTATTGGAGTTTAATTGGAGGAAAATAAGTTGTAGTGTTAGCAGTGCAAAATGAATTTTGATGAAAGGAAACTCAGTATGTTTTACACCTCTTTCTTCATTGCTTATCTTTTAACTAAAATAGGTTCTGCCACATCTTTTCTCTAGAGTATCACTTTTTTGTATAAAGGTTAGGGACTCAAACAATCTAGCCAATGATTATTCAGCAGATGCTTCCATATTTATTGCCAGAGTTAATAGGATTTAAGGATGAACAGAGCAAATGTCCAGGGGAAATAAAGCCTAATTAATAAGTTGCCACGTATGGAATTTGTAGTTTGATTACAAATGAAATAAGTAATGTAAAAGCTTATCAGAAAAATTATTAACTTTTGTTTATTGTCTATTCACATGGATGTTTTTATTAATGATTGTTTGGGGAGTCCTGATTTGCGTATAGTATTCAATTTGCAATTGTTAAAAAGGGCTGATGTATTTATATAATTGTACCAAATTGTAAAGATTAGGAGAGCCACATGAGGTACTTGGAAAAGGATGTCAGATCATTTACCCAAAATAGAATAGAAGTTGCAAGAATATGTTAAATAGGTAATAAAGGAAATGTTGAATCGATTAAGTGAATGAATAAGAGCGTAGCAACACACACAAAATGCTGGAGGAACTCAGCAGGACAGGCAGCAACTATGGACCGGAACCCTTCGGCAGGACTTGGCAGCGTCCTGCTGAAGAAGCATCTCGGCCCTAAACGTTGACTGTACTTTTTTCCATAGATACTGCCTGGTCTGCTGAGTTCCTCCAGCAAAATGTGTGTGTGTTGCTTGGATTTCCAGCATCTGCAGATTTTCTTTTGTTTGTGGATAAGAGCCTAAATGATTGGGTAGTGAAGAGCTAGATAAAAGATGTCTTTATGTAACAAAACCTCACAGAATTGTGGAAACTGAGGATAAGAATAAAGGCAAAAAATACAATTGTTAAACTACTAATGTCATACTTATGCCTAAATATGAATAATTTTCTAATCAATTTAAAATCAATGCCTCGTCTATAATTTATGATAACTTTGTCTTTAGTTTATAAGGCTTTTCTTGAGGGAAGGCTTTGCTGGCAGTGCAATACACATTCAACATTGTATAGGAATGTCATTCTAGGCTATGTTTTTGGGTCTTGACATTATTCACATGTCCTAATATGTAGGTTTAATCACATCTTTCCAAGTCTGAAGCAAGAGAGATAAAAACTTAAATCATGAATGCAAGTGACCTGAGTCTGGAGAATAACTTGTAGCTTCTGATCTTGAAATTATGTTACAAATGTCATACTAATAAGTTATGATGTTTGCTCAGAAAAACTGATTCCATTTATTGAACGGATTTCATTTTTTTCAATAGTTAAATAGTTTTTTCAAGATAATCTAAAAAGGGCATGCAATTTTAATGTTACATCACAGATTTGTGTAATATTTTATTCAGAGTATACAACATAAAGAGCTTTTATGGAGGGTAGTTTGTCAGGAGTATTCAATGATGGGAATTAATTCATCATGGCCTTGATCCCTCCTGATCTCTTCATCACAGAAATTACCTTGTAAGAATGAAGACCAAATCAAAAGAGAGTTCTTATTACTATTACCCAAAGCTTACTTGTAGCAAGTGGTTTAGGAATGACCTTGATACTCATCAACTGTCAGACGCATCTGAAAAGGAAGGAATAAAGTCTGCAAACCAAAATAAAGCATAGTCTTCATAAATTGTAAATGTGTTCTCATCATACCCATAAATTCAAAGTTCAAAGTAAATTCAAAGTAAACTTATTATCAAAGTGCGTATATGTCACCGTATAGAATCCTGAGATATGTTTTCTTACATGCATACACAGTAAATCCAAAAAAACATAGTAGAATCAATGAAAGACTGCTCCCAACAGGACAAATAACCAATGTGCAAAAGACAACCAACTGTGCAAAAACAAAAGAAAAATGAAATAAGCAATAAATATTGAGAAACCTAAAATGAAGAGTCCTTGAAAATGAGTCCATAGGTTGTGGAAACAGTTCAGTGATGAGGCAAGTGAAGTTATCCCCAATGGTTCAAGAACCTAATGGTTGAGGGGTAATAATTATTCCTCAACCTGTGGTGCAGTCCTGAGGCTCCAGTATCACCTTCCTGACGGCAGCTGTGAGAAGAGAGCTTGCTCTCTGGGTGGTGGGGGTCCTTGATGGTTGCTGCCTACCTGTGACCATGCTCCATGTAGATGTGCTCACTGTTGGGGAGGGCTTTACTTGTGACGAACTGGGCTGTATCCACTACTTTTTGTAGGCTTTTCCATTCAAAGGCATTGGTGTTTTTCATACCAGGCCGTGATGCAACCAGTTAATATACTCTCCACCACGCATTTATAGAAGTGTGATAAAGTTTTAGATGTCATGCTGAATCTTCGCAAACTTCTAAGGAAGAAGAGGCGCTGTCAAGCTTTCTTCATAATTGCACTTGTGTGCTAAACCCAGGACAGATCTTTCGAAATGATAATACCATGTAATTTAAAGTTTCTGACTCTCTCCGCCTCTGATCCCCTGAGAAGGATGGGTTCATGGACCTCTGGTTTCCTCTTCCTGAAGTCAATAATCAGCTCCTTGGTCTTGCTGACCCACTGTACCATTCAGCTGGATTTTCAGTCTCCCTCCGACATGCTGATTTGTCACCACCTTTGATTTAGCCTATTGTTTGCAAATTTAAATTTGGCTTTGCAGCTGTGCTTAAGCCATACAGCCATAAGTGTAAAGCTAATATAGCAAGGGGCTAAGCTTGTGGTGCATCTGTGCTAATGGAAATTGTGGAGGAGATGTTATCATTCCAAATTGACTGGGGTCTACAAGTGAGGAAATGGGGGATCCAATTGCACAAGGAGATGCTGAGGCCAAAGTCTTGAAACTTGTTGATGAGTTTTGAGGGGATGATGATATTGGATGCCTAACTGTAGTCAATAAAGAGCACCCTGTTGTATGCATCTTTGCTCTGCAGATGTTTCAGGGTTGAGTGAAGAGTCAGTGAAGCAGCATCTGCTGTGGATCTGTTGTGCCTTGCTCTGTAACCTCTTGACTGTATGCAGGTAGAAGGACAGCCAAGTTATCAGATTTCTTGAAATGCGGTCTAGGCATGGAATGGTAGGCATTTGTAATCATAGTATAGCAGTGGTCAAATGTGTTGGGACCGCTGGTACTGTAGGTTATGTGCTGATGATAATTGGGCAGATATTTCTTCAAGCAAGCTTGATTGAAGTCCCCAAGTATGATTTTAAAATGTGTTGGGGTGGGCACATTTCAAATGTAGAGGAGGTTAGATGAAGTTAGTCTTTCCCGCATTAACTTCTGATGGAATTAACTGCATTCACATTTTTGTAATCAATGCTCTTTGGATATAGCAAAGTATTGACATTAATTGAAAAGATCAATTAATAAAACATTTTAATTCATGTCTAACTTGAATTGTTCAAATTTTACAGGAAATAAACCTTGAAATTTACATTAGTTCATGATCTGGATCGCAGGATATTGGTGGTAATGCAATCATTCTTTTAAGAACATGGCGGCAATTTGTTTTGTCATTCCACCTATACTAGGAACTAAGCTGAAACTGATCGTGGTAAAGTAAAAACCTGGATTAATGTCGCATCTTTAATAACCTCTAAGTGGTTTGAATTACCTTAAGACCAATAAATATGTCAAAACTGTTTTCTATACTTAAGTTAAGAAATGCATCCTTAATTACAGTGGAGGTCCACAGACTTTTTTTAATCATGGATTTCAGAGATGTAGGGTTAATGTAAATTGAGGTAAAAGATCAGCCATGTTATTGAATGCTAGATCAGATGAGAGACTGAATGATCTACTTGTATTTCTTTTAAAAGATTTTGCAGCCAACTTGTGTATTACGTCTGTCATGTACCCCGTGACAGGAATAAAGAACCAGCAGAAATAGAAAACACTTTGCAGTCCAGTATTGCTATTAACTAATAATATTTATTAGTAACTACGCAATACAGTAATATAAATGTAGATAAATCAAACAGGTTAGCAATCATTATATATATATAAAAGTAAGTATATCAGTAAGTGTGGAAATATATGTATGAAAAACCAAGCTTCTTTAAGTCTAGGAGTAAAAACATACAGTCTTATGATGATGAGTAAAGTTCAGTTCAGTTTGTGGTATTGAATTGAGTAGTGATGGAGAGAGAGAGCGGGAGAGATTTGAGTCTTCAGTTGAGCTGATGCCGTTGATCTTCTCGTTGTCCTCCGAAATCCTTTAAAAGTCACTGACTGTGACCTCAACAAAGGGGACCGTTTTTCTGTGGTGGAGCTATCACCCAGGCAAGGGTGGACACATGGACAACTCCCCACTGGTCACTGCCTTTTCTTTTCACTGCAAGAGCCACTGATCGATCTGCCTGATCGATCCTCCAAAAACCCACTTTTTCTGCTGGCACATCAAAGCTCATTCAGTGTCCAAAACATGTGCCTGAGGTCTATATCATCTGACCTCCTATTTATCTCACTGTACTGGATACCAGCTGTCATTCAAATAACTCCTCCTTCCTCTCTCTGTGTAAGAAATGCAAGCACGCAAATGTCCTTGAAGAAAGTATAAACAACCTGTGAGCAGTCTGCATCTCTCTCTCTCTTTTCAAAAGCACATGTCGGTGTTAAATAACTCTCTCTCTCTCTCTCTCTCTCTCTCTCTTTTCAAAAGCACAGTTAATAGGAGTAAATGAGCACAGTTCATAGGGGTAACTCAGGGCCCCATAATGCCCCCTTCCTTCGGAGAGAAAAAAATTTCTGACGAAGGCGAAATTTTTTTTAGTCTAAATGTAAAGTATAGAGTTTGAAACAATACATGTATGATCATCAGATGACAAAGCAAAAACGTGTACAATTTTCCAACTTAACATCTGGATAAATAATCAGCTATAATATCGTCAGTACCTTTCACATGTTTGATTTTCAGATCAAATTCTTGCAATATCAGACTTCAACTTAAGAACCTCCTATTCTTATCCTTTATCTTAGGAACACCAACGGATTATGATCCGTGTAAACCACCAGTGGTCTCTGGACAACAGAGAGATTTTGAGGTCTCTGATCATAGACTCAAAATGTTGTAAAGCCAGCATAAGTGCTAACAATTCCTTTTCAACAGTTGAATAATTTTTCTGGTGCACATTAAATTTCTTTGAGAAATAAGCTACTGGATGCTCAATGTCATCCTTGCCCCTCTGTAACAGTACTGTCCCAGCAGCTTCGTCACTAGCATCGGTTGGTATCGAGAATGGTTTTGGAAAATCAGGTGCTTTGAGTACAGGATGATAACACAGGATGGTTTTCAGACGTTCAAATGTCTCCTGGCGAAGGTCATTCCATACAAATCTTTCACTCTCCCCTAAGAGTTTTGTTGGGGGAGAGCGATGTCAGCAAAGTTCTTACAAAACTTATGATGATACCCAACCATTCCTAAAACCCTTTGCAAAAATTTTTGCCTGTCAGAACAGGAACTTCAGTAATAACTTGAACCTTGGCTTCTACAGGAGTCAGTTGGCCCTGGCCTACCACATAGCCAAAATAAATAACTGTGGCATGGCTAAACTCACTTTTAGTGAGGTTCACAGTAAGATTGGCCTTGGAAAGTCTGTCAAACCGTTTTTCTACAGCTGCAATCTGCTCTTCCCACGTGTCATTCCAGACCATTAAATCATTGATATAAGCCCCTGTGTTGATGTGGTTTCCTAAACCTCCAACCACAGAATTGATCATTCTTTGAAATGTTCCTGGTGCATTTTTCATCCCAAAGGGTAAAACATTGTACTCATACAGTTTAGATGGTGTCACAAATGCTGATATCTCTTTAGTCCTCCCTATTAAAGGAACACTCCAGTATCCTTTTAACAAGTCAATCTTTATAAGGTATTTAGCCTTCCCCACTCTACCAATGCAGTCATCCATTCTCTTTCCTTGTTCTTTCTTGTTTCTAATTTCTTCTTCAACCATTTTACTCTTCTCAAAGTTCACTTTATAAAGATGCTGTTTCATGGGCTGGGCTGTATTTATAATGACGTGATGCACTGCACCTGTGCACCACTTCAGACCATCAGAACATAAATCTTTATGTTTGCCAATTCGTTGTCTCACTTGTTTTTACGGTCTAGGGTCCAAATGATGGATCTTATCAGTAATATTTTTCAAAACTATGGAATTCTGACATCTTGGTGAGTCTAGATTCAGTGGGTAAACATGTTTTTCCATCCCATTATCAGATTCCATGACTCTATTTTGTGCCAGAATAATTCTCCCAGCTGCAATTCTAGCAAACAAGTGTATTATTTTAATTCTGTAAACTTTCCTTCGCAAGGCCACAAGTCCTATTAAATCCCTTCCAGAGTTTTAAACATAATTAAGCACACTGACACGTTTCCAAATCAGACCATAGTTCTCTGAGTAGGGTCAAAGGTCCTTTTGGCCTGTAACTGAACACAGGTTCCAACAAACTACCCTCCAATGGCTTCTGAATCGAATCTCCAACAATAAATAAGAGTAGGGGAACCCCATCATCCCAATTTTTCCCATTTTCACCTCATCACTAACTTTTAAAACACAGTCTAATACAAGTGACTGAGAATCCTTACATTCCACTGGTACCAAGGTTAACCCCTTATTCACTGAAACAAGATCATCTGACATAAAAAAAATTGCATTCCTTTTCAACCAAGTCAGACACCTCAGATTTTAACTGAGTCTCAACGCAAGGTTCAGAACCCTGTGAACTCACAGGTACTTCAACAACCTGAACACAGGCAATTGGGACAGCTGCCTCTTCTGGGCTGTCATCACTTGTCCCAGTTTCAAATTCAAGGTCACCCCGAACCTCTCAGCTATTCTCTGGCAAACTCCCATCTGGAGTAAACTCAAGCTCATTGGTTAAAACAACTTCTCCTGCTTTCTTAGCAGATCCCCGCAAGGTAGCAGCATCCTCTGCATCTGGGTATGCCCTTACCTCATCAGGAACACAACTTTTAAATTCATCACACAAAACAAGGCTTTCCGAGCTGTAAAAATCATCAGGGTCCGACACTAAACCTCTCTGTTGCCACATCTCCCTTTCAAACTGTCTCTGTCTTTCTGCCTCTTCTCTCTGTTTGTCTGCCTCTCTAGCCTCTCTCTTGAGCTGTTTTAATTTCAATTCCTCCATCTTTAATTTTTCCTACAGAAGCTGAAGCTCATCCTCAATAGGTTTACCTTCCATGAACGTTTTCAACACATCCTCAGTAAGTTGCTTTGTCAAAATATAATATTCAACTAATTTCCTTTGAATTTCTACCTTAGTTATACCCTTCTTTACCTGAATTCTCAATTCTTTAGCAATGTCCCGCACATCATCCTTTTTAGTTAACTTCAAAGTCACCGGGTCTGGTGATTTCAGAAAGAAAGTCCCTAACATCCATTTCTGCTGTTTTTCTACACAACCAAATCAAAAGGGATTTTCCCTAATCAATTGGCCTCCCGACCAATTTGTTCATATCATGGATGCAGGCCCCAATTTTGTCATGTACCTCGGGACGGGAATAAAGAACCAGCAGAAATAGAAAACACTTTGGAGTCCAGTATTGCTATTAACTAATAATATTTATTAGTAACTATGCAATACAGTAATATAAATGTAGATAAATCAAACAGGTTAGCAATGATTATATATGTAAGTAAGTGCATCAGTAAGTGTGGAAATATATGTATGAAAAACCAAGCCTCTTTAAGTCTGGGGGTAAAAAGATACAGTCTTACGATGATGAGTAAAGTTCAGTTTAGTTCGTGGTATTGAGTTGAGTAGTGATGGAGAGAGAGGGGGAGAGATTTGAGTCTTCAGTTGGGCTGACGCCGTCAATCTTCTTGTTGTCCTCCGACATCCTTTAAAAGTCACCGACTGTGACCTCAACAAAGGGGACCGTTTTTCTGTGGTGGAGCTATCACCCAGGCAAGGGTGGACACATGGACAACTCCCCACCGGTCACTGCCTTTTCTTTTCACTGCAAGAGCCTCTGATCGATCCTCCAAAAACCCACTTTTTCTGCAGGCATAACAAAGCTCATTCAGTGTCCAAAACATGTGCCTGAGGTCTGTATCATCTGACCTCCTATTTATCTCACTGTACTGGATACCAGCTGTCATTCAAATAACTCCTCCTTCCTCTCACTCTGCAAGTAATGCAAGTAGGCAAATGTCCTTGAAGAAAGTATAAACAACCTGTGAGTTGTCTTCATCTCTCTCTCTCTTTTCAAAAGCACATGTCGGTGTTAAATAACTCTCTCTCTTTTCAAAAGCACAGTGAATGGGGTAAACGAGCACAGTTCATACGGGCAATTCAGGACCCCGTCACATGTCCAATATCAAGTTGCTGACAATTATTTAATTTTGTTTAAAGTAGGTATTAGCCCAATGAGTGGAAGTTCTCTGTAAATTTGAAAGCAGTCAAGGCTGAGGTTTAATGCTGCATTCTAAAGATAGTATTCTTGGCAGTGTAGGATTACCTCAGTGATACACTGCATAGTCTACCGAGATTGTGATGGTGTGCTGAACCACAGTCTTACGATATCTATTTGAGAATATGACCAAAAGTCAGGCCGAACACACTTTAACAATTTTACTATAGAGTGTAGTTTCAGTTATCGACCACCAAAATTGGTGCTTTCAGTGGGGAGCTGTGCAAGTTATATTAAAATTATGAAACTTGTGAGAAAACACTTTTCCCTTTTGAGTATGAAAGATGCCCAGAGGCCCCAAGGTAAATGCAAGTCATGCTAATGCATGAAAATGTTGAGAAGAGACAATTGAAGACATTTTTCTCACTCTATTCCTTTGAGTTGGTGAATTGCTTCCTCTCCAGTTCTGTACATTGGCTAAAAATGAAGCTGAAGAATCAGATACAAGTTCTGCATATTCTGCCATAGGTTTTGCTGAACGGGAGAGAGGAGGATTGTTTGGTTTGTCATGTATGTTTTTTTTTCAAAGTTTCCATATGGTCTCCACATGCTCACATTGCAGAGATTTAAGTTACTCAATGTCCTCCTGGATATTCCATCTCTGTTCTCTATTTTAGGCAGTTGTTGGCTGAAGATTCAGATAATTCAATGAAATGTTACAGTTTTTCCACAGCCTTTTTAAGAATGAAATGAAAACTGAAAATACTTGGGAACTTTTAGCAGGTTAGGCAGTGTCTGTGGAATGAGGATTAGTCTTGTCAGAGTTGGGAAAGAAGGCGCAAGTTAGTTTACAATTAGAAACTGGAAGAGATGGGGAATGACTGTTAGCATGAATCGAAATTACTTAATGGCAGCTGTTTCCAGCTCATTGTCTTTAGTCCTTGCAGTGTATTGTCACTGATAAAGGTGGTGTTTAATATGTTGTAATGGTAGTAGACCTACCTGATAGACTATGCTTCTAGTGCCTATAAAAAGAATCCATACCCTTTGGAAGTTTTCATGTTTATTGTTTTACAACATTGAATCACAGTGGATTTAATTTGACTTTTCAACAGAAAAGACTTACTTGTGTCAAAGTGAAAACAAATTTCTACAAATTGGTCTAAGTTTATTACAATAATTAAACACAAAATAATTTATTGCAGGATTACTCACCCCCTTCAAGTTAATATTTAGTAGATGCACCTTTGGCAGCAATTACAGCTTTGAGTTTGTGTGGATAGGATTCTATCAGCTTTACACATTTGGACACTGCAATTTTTACCCATTCAGCTTTACAAAACTGATCAAGCTCTATCAGATTGCATGGGGATCGTGTGTGAACAACTCTTTTCAAGTCCATACACAAATTGTCAATTAGATTAAGGTCTGGACTCTGACCTAGCCACTGGAGGATATTTACTTTGTTGTTTTTAAGCCATTCCTGAGAAGCTTTTCATTTACGCTTGGGGTCATTGTCTTGCTGGAAAACAAATCTTCCATCAAGTTCTGTTGCAGACTGTATCAGGTTTTCCTCCAGGATTTCCCTGTATTTGTTTTACCGTCTACATTCACAAGCCTTCCAGGTCCTGCTGCAGTGAAGCATCCCCACAGCATGATGCAGCCACCACTATGCTTCACGGTAGGGATGGTGTGTTTTTGATGATGTGCAGTGTTGGACTTATGCCAAACATAGTGTTTAGTCTGATGGCCAAAATGCTCAATTTTGGTTTCATCCGACCATAGATCCTTCTTTCAGCTCATTTCAGAGTCTCCCACTTGCCTTCTGGCGAAGTCTAGCCGAGATTTGATGGGAGTTTATTTAATAGTGGCTTTCTCTTGCCACTTTCCCATAAAGCTGTGACTGGTGAAGCACTGGGCAACAGTTGTTTTATGCATAGTTTCTCCCATCTGGGCCACTGAAGCTTGTAACTCCTCCAGAGTTGAATAGGTCTCTTGGTGGTCTCCCTCACTAGTCCCCTTCTTGCACGGTCACTCAGTTTTTGAGGATTCTCTGCTCTGTGGAGATGTACAGCTGTGCCGTATTCTTTCCATTTCATGATGATTGACTTAACTGTACTCCAAGGGATATTCAATGACTTGGAAATTTTCTTGTATCCACTTCCTGACTTGTGTGCTTTTCAATAACCTTTTTGTGGAGTTGCTTGGAGTGTTTTGTTTTCATGGTGTAGTTTTTGCCAGGATACTGACTCAGCAGCAGTTGGACTTTCCAGATACAGGTGTATTTTTACTACAATCAGTTGAAACATCTTGAATGCACACAGATCTCCAACAACAGTTCTCTATTTAACTAATTATATGACTTCTAAAACCAACTGTCTGCACCAGTGATGATTTGGTGTGTCATATTCAAGGAGGTGAATACTTATGCTCTCCATTATTTTGTATTTTATATTAAATTAGCTACTGTTACATTCATGTAAACAATAAATAATTAACATTTCCATTTTGCGTTAAGATTTTGAAACCATATTTTTCAAAGCTCTTAAATGCAGTTGTTGGATTTTATTTGGAATGCACTTATTTAAATGGGATTGCATAATTTTATGTGCCCTGTAACTCTGGCAACAGGAAAATGTGAAAGGGATTTGAAGTACTGCAACCCGAAGCAAAGTCTTTTGAATGGGCCAACGATTATGTTGAAATTTGTTTTGTTTTGTACTTAAGGGGATCAAATTGTGTAATAAATTCTGACATGATCCACAATCTTTCAATGGGGCCTGTAATGCTGCAAGGTTTTGAAATCTCTACATTGGCCACAGTGTGGTGCTATCAGTGTGTGAGTTCTTTGTGGGGATTTCTACCATAAAGCTTTGGCATTAAATCTAAAGACTACTATTAGTACAACCTGAACTGTTTTTTTTAATATAGAAAGATTTGCATCAGTATTTACTCAGGAAACTGGCATAGCGTATTTTTGCATCAGTATTTACTCAGGAAACTGGCATAGCATATTTTTGCATCATTATTTACTCAGGAAACTGGCATAGTGTATATGGAAGGAAGGGAAACAAGCAGTAGTGTCATGGAACATATAGAGATTAAAGAGGAGAAGGTGCTTGCTGCCTTACAGCAAATAAAGGTAGATAAATCCCCTGGGCCTGACATGATATTTCCTCGGACCTTGAGAGAGACTAGTGTAGAAATTGAAGGGGCTCTGGCAGAAATATTTAAAATGTCCTTAGCCACGGGTGTGGTGCCAGAGGATTGGAGGGTAGCTCATGTTGTTCCGTTGTTTAAAAAAGGCTCCAAAAGTAAACCAGGTAATTACAGGCCAGTGAGCCTGACATCAGTAGTAGGTGAATTATTGGAAGGTGTTCTGAGAGATCGGATATACAAGTATTTGGACAGCCAAGGACTGATTAAGGATAGTCAGCATGGCTTTGTGCATGGTAGATCGTGTTTAATGAATCTTGTAGAGTTTTTCGAGGAGGTTACCAAGAAAGTAGATGAAGTAAAGGCTGTGGATGTTGTCTACATGGACTTTTGTAAGGCCTTTGACAAGGTCCCACATGGGAGGTTAGTTCAGAAGGTTCAGACACTAGATATCCATGGAGAGGTTGTAGACTGGATTTGAAATTGGCTGTGTGGGAGAATACAGAGAGTGGTAGTGGATGATTGCTTCTCAGACTGGAGGCCTGTGACTATTGGTGTGCCTCAGGGATCTGTGCTGGACCATTGTTGTTTGTTGTCTATATCAATGATCTAGATGATAATGTGGTAAATTGGATCAGCAAGTTTGCTGATGACACTAAGATTGGAGGTTAGCAAGGATGAGTGGGAAGCCAGAGGATTGGGAGACTTGTAAGGAGCAACAGAAGATAACTAAAAAGGCAATACGGGGGGGAAAAGATGAAGGTAAGCTAGCCAAGAATATAAAGGGAGATAGTAAAAGCTTCCTTAGGTATGTGCAAAGGAAAAAAATTAGTTAAGACCAAAGTTGGGCCCTTGAAGACAGAAACGGTGAAATTATTATGGGGAACAGGAAATGACAGACGAGCTGAACAGGTACTTTGGATCCGTCTTCACTAGAGAAGAGACAAACAATCTCCCAGATGTAATAGTGGCCAGAGGACCTAAGGTAACGGAGGAACTGAAGGAAATTCACATTAGGCAGAAAATGGTGTTGGGAAAACTGATGGGACTAAAGCCTGATAAATCCCCAGAGCCTGATGGTCTGCATCCCAGGGTACTTAAGGACGTGGCTCTAGAAGTCGTGGACGCATTGGTAATCATTTTCCAATGTTCTATAGATTCAGGATCGGTTCCTGCTGATTGGAGGGTAGCTAATGTTATCCCACTTTTTAAGAAAGGAGGGAGAGAGAAAACAGGCAATTATAGACCAGTTAACCTGACATCAGTGGTGGGGAAGATGCTGGAGTCAATTATAAAAGATGAAATAGCGGCACATTTGGATAGCAGTAGCAAGATAGGTCCGAGTCAGCATGGATTTACGAAGGGGAAATTATGTTTGACTGATCTTCTGGAATTTTTTGAGGATGTAACTATGAAAATGGACATGGGAAAGCCCGTGGATGTAGTGTACCTAGACTTTCAGAAAGCCTTTGATAAGGTCCCACATAGGAGGTTAGTGGGCAAAATTAGAGCGCATGGTATTGGGGGTAGGGTACTGACATGGATAGAAAATTGGTTGGCAGACAGGAAACAAAGGGTAGGGATTAAAGGGTCCTTTTCAGAATGGCAGGCAGTGACTAGTGGGGTACCGCAAGGCTCGGTGCTGGGACCGCAGCTATTTACAATATACATTAATGATTAGATGAAGGGATTAAAAGTAACATTAGCAAATTTGCAGATGGCACAAAGCTGGGTGACAGTGTGAAATGTGAGGAGGATGTTATGAGAATGCAGGGTGACTTCGACAGGTTGGGTGAGTGGGCAGATGCAGTTTAATGTGGATAAATGTGAGGTCATCCACTTTGGTGGCAAGAACAGGAAGGCAGATTACTATCTGAATGGTGTCAAGTTAGGAAAAGGGGAAGTACAATGAGATCTGGGTGTCCTTGTTCATCAGTCACTGAAAGTAAGCATACTGGTATGGCAGGCATTGAAGAAAGCTAATGGCATGTTGGCCTTCATAACAAGGGGAGTTGAGTATAGGAGCAAAGAGGTCCTTCTGCAGTTGTAGAAGGCCCTGGTGAGACTCCATCTGGAGTATTATGTGCAGTTTGGTCTCCAAATTTGAGGAAGGACATTCTTGCTATGGAGGGAGTGTAGCGTAGGTTCACTGGGTTAATTCCAGGGATGTCATATGTTGAATGATTGGAGCGACTGGGCTTGTATACGCTGGAATTTAGAAGGATGAGAGGGGGATCTGATTGAAACATATAAGATTATTAAGGGATTGGACACGCTAGAGGCAGGAACCGTGTTCCTGATGTTGGGGGAGTCCAGAACCAGAGGCCACAGTTTAAGAATAAGGGGTAGACCATTTAGAACGGAGTTGGGGAAAACTTTTTCACACAGAGGGCTGTGGATCTGTGGAATGCATATTTTATCTTTGAGCTTTGATTGATCTTTAGAGCATTTTCTACCGTATTTTAAGAGATGACGATTTCCAGTTGAGTTTTTCCAAGGATTTTTGTAGACACCAATTGGGAAACATCCATATTAAATCAGTAGATTATATTTGTTTAAGTTTATTTTTACACTTAACCCAAAGTGAATTAGCATTTTTGTTTTTCATTAGAAACTTCAGAAATCATCTGACTGAAATAATAGACACAGGTCAATCATGATTGAAAACCTGAACTGAAGGCAAAAGGGACTGAACTTGTACAGGAACCGTGGTGTACAAAGGCTGTTGAAAATCTAGTCGAGAAGAAAATAAAAGCTTATGAAAGGTTAAAAAAAAAACTCGGTAGTGATAGAGATCTAGAGAATTGTAAGGTTGCAGGAAGGAGCTTAAGAATGAAATTAGGAAAACCAGAAGGGGCCATGAAAAGGCCTTGGCGAGCAGGATTAAGGAAAACCCCAAGGCATTCTACAAGTATGTTGTCTGGATTGGGAGCATGGCCTCTGAGAATAGCTTGAATGAACTTGGCCTTTTCTCCTTGGAGCGATGGAGGATGAGAGGTGACCTGATAGAGGTGTATAAGATGATGAGAGGCATTGATCGTGTGGATAATCAGAGGCTTTTTCCCAGGGCTGAAATGGCTAACACAAGAGGGTACAGTTTTAAGCTGCTTGGAAGTAGGTCCAGAGGAAATGTCAGGCCTAGGTTGTTTAATGCAGAGGATGCTGAGTGCATGGAATAGGCTACCGGCAGCGGTGGTGGAGGTAGATACGATAGGGTCTTTTCAGAGACTCTGGATAGGTACATGGTGCTTAGAAAAATAGAGGGCTATGGGTAACCCTATGTAATTTCTGAAGTAAGTACATGTTCAGCACAGCATCATGGGCTGAAGGGTCTCTATTGTGCTGTAGGTTTTCTGTGTTTCTATGTTTGTCTGAAGCTTCAGCTTGATGCTTCATCCCATTAGAGAGCAACCCAGTTCGTCCCACATACTCATAATTTACTCATATACCTATGGTGAATATTATTTTTATATCATTCAGTGTTCAAAGCTACTGTTAAAAGCTACCATTGAAGACTGCATTCCTGCTTCTAAATTCTGATCACTTGACATTTTTTCCCCTCATGTTGGTTGAACATAAGAGTTTCAGTCACCTCCAATTCTTTTGCCATTCACCTGAAATCTGAACCCTGTGGCTAACAGCTATTTAGCCATTGCTGCAGTGGCATGCAAAAGTTTGGGCACCCCTGGTCAAAATTTCTGTTACTGTGAATAGTTAAGTGCGCAGAAGATAAAATGATCTCCAGAAGTCATAAAGTTAAAGATGAAACATTCTTTTCAACATTTAAGCAAGATTAGTGTATTATTTTTGTGAAAAAAAGAAAAGGAGCACCATGCAAAAGTTTGGACACCCCAAGAGATTTGAGTTCTCAGATAACTTTTACCAAGGTCTCAGAGCTTAATTAGCTTGTTAGGGCTATGGCTTGTTCACAGTCATCGTTAGGAAAGGCCAGGTGATGCAAATTCCGAAGCTTTATAAATACCCAGACTCCTCAAACCTTGTCCCAACAATCAGCAGCCATGGACTCCTCTAAGCAGCTGCCTAGCACTCTGAAAATTAAAATAAATGATGCCCACAAAGCAGGAGAAGGCTATAAGAAGATAGCAAAGCGGTTTCAGGGAGCTGTTTCCTCAGTTCGTAATGCGATTAAGAAATGGCAGTTAACAGGAACAGTGGAGGTCAAGTTGAAGTCTGGAAGACCAAGAAAACTTTCTGAGAGAACTGCTCGTAGGATTGCTGGAAAGGCAAATCAAAACCCCCGTCTGAATGCAAAAGAACTTCAGGAAGATTTAGCAGACTCTGGATTGGTAGTGCCCTGTTCTACTGTGCAGTGACACCTGGACAAGTATGACCTTCATGGAAGAGTCATCAGAAGAAAACCTTTCCTGCATCCTCCCCACAAAATTCAGGATCAGAAGTTTGCAAAGGAACATCTAAAGAAGCCTGATGCATTTTGGAAACATGTCCTGTGGACTGATGAAGTTAAAATAGAACTTTCTGGCCGCAGTGAGCAAAGGTATGTTTGGAGAAAAAAGGGTGCAGAATTTCACTTGAGGAACACCTCTCCAACTGGTAATCATGGGGGTGGATTGATCATGCTTTGGGCTTGTGTTGCAGCCAGTGGCATGGGGAACATTTCACTGGTAGAGGGAAGAATGAATTAAATACCAGCAAATTCTGGAAGCAAGCATCACACCGTCTGTAAAAAAGCTGAAGATGAAAAGAGGATGGCTTCTGCAACAGGATAATGATCCTAAACACACCTCAAAATCCACAATGAACTACCTCAAGAGGCACAAGCTGAAGGTTTTGCCATGGCCCTCACAATCCCCCGACCTAAACATCATCGAAAATCTGTGGATAGACCTCAAGAGCAGTGCACGCAAAATGACCCAAGAATCTCACAGAACTAGAAGCGTTTTGCAAGGAAGAATGGGCGAGAATCCCCCAAACAAGAATTGAAAGACTCTTAGCTGACTACAGAAAGCGTTTACAAGCTGTGATACTTGCCAAAGGGGGCGTTACTAAGTACTGACCATGCAGCGTGCACAAACTTTTGCTTCGGGCCCTTTTCCTTTTTTGTTATTTTGAAACTGTAAAAGATGGAAATAAAAAAGTAATCTTGCTTAAAATATTAAAGAAATGTGTCATCTTTAACTTCATGCCTTTTGGAAATCAGCTCATCTTTTACTCGCTTAGCTATTGACAGTAACGTAAATTTTGACCAGGGTGCCCAAACTTTTGCATGCCACTGTAGACTGTTAGGTTAAATGCAACAGGCATTAATGATGTCCACCAAAAGAGAAATGTCTTGAAAAATGCGTGACAGAGTAGCAGCAAGACTGAAAAACAATGCATATTTTTCAGTCTTTGGATGTGTGAAAGCAAATACAGATTTAGAAATCTCAAGAAGGAGCTATTAAAAAAATCTGGAGGTCCATTTATTTCATCTTCTAACATCCTGGTAGTTTAGTCTGCAATTAATGGTGGTGTTTTGATTGTTGTAGTGATCTATATGAGCATCCCCACCCCACCTCACCCCAAGGAGGAGAGTTTATTTTCTCAGACACATGGTACAAATTGAGTATGGTATCTCAGATTGGTGAGCACATAACTAATTTGTATTTGTAGGAGTGTGTCTGTTCAAATGTGTGCAGTTGGTAGTTGTGATTCTGTAGGTTAATTTTGAAATTCTTGTTCATGTTGCTTGTGGAGCAGCAAGGTAATACCTTACGATGCTAGACATCTGAGTTCAATTCTCGCCACTGTCTTTAATGAGTTTGGACATTCGTCTTGTGATTGTGTGGGTTTCCTCAGATTTATAGATTATTGGGATCTCTAGAGAAGGTACGACCTGAACAAAAGGAACGGGTTACACCTGAACCCGAGGGAGACCAATATCCTTGAGGGCAGGTTTGCAAGAGTGTTCAAGAGGGTCTAAACTAATTTGGCAAGGGGATGGGAACTAAGTGATAGTACTTGTATTTAATATAGTCTTTCTATAATAACAGTTTAATATGTGTCTAATGCAGTCTAGTTTCTGAACCGGGGTTCCGTGAGAGGTTGCTTGGGACTCTATGAGAGATTGAGATTTAAAAAAAACTTTGTTATTTGAACTTTGCGCAATGCTTGTGCTTACAGTGGTGGACAGTGACTAAGCAGTCCTGTTAGCAATCTCATTAGAGGTTTCTCAGCCCAGTGTGGCAGTGTGCAGTAGGACTATGTTTATTTGCTTGAGTCCA
This sequence comes from Mobula hypostoma, assembly GCF_963921235.1. Lineage (NCBI taxonomy): Eukaryota > Metazoa > Chordata > Chondrichthyes > Myliobatiformes > Myliobatidae > Mobula > Mobula hypostoma. The sequence continues at coordinate 28,328,893 of NC_086114.1, forward strand.
TTCTCAGTTTTTGATGTGTAATAGCAAAGAGCGTTGATAGTTGGTGAGTGGTATTGCATGGAGGGGAGGACAGCAGTCCGATAATTGATGAGCATTGTATTGCACAGAGGGGAGGATGGTGAGCTGATGAGTGTGAAGTGTATTTTCTGAGCATTGAATTGACCCGTCCAACTTGGGCTGTGACGTCAACCCCTCCCTGCTGAATTACATCCCCAACTTTCTCTTACATGCTGCTGAATGACTTAAGGAAGCAAACAAACTCTACTGGTGCAGCAGAAAATGGAGGGAAAATTTTATTCTGAAGACAGTCCAATGTGGCAATTTTTGAAGAGGAGGATTCTTGTCCTCGATCTACTGACAATTCTGATAAGGTTAATGATGAAGAATTATACTCTTCTGAGTCATTTCACTGCACTAGTGCAACAATGGACACAAAAGAAGGTCAATTTTTTTTTACTGAACTTTAAATGTTTGATTACACAGCAAGTACAAACATTAACTATTTACAAGACAGTGAATAAATTCAAATTAAAATATGATTATTACTGTCTATAGAACAGTCACTTCCCTGGGGGCCCATTGCTCCTGGAAATCCCCATTGTACCCATTGGGACCACATACTCCTCCAAGAACAGCCGGACATGAACGTATCCTTGGAAGAGGGGCAGGAGGTCGGCCCTGGCAGAGCTCTCGACTTTCTTCCGCTTAGACCCATGAATGGCCACCTTGGCTAGGCCCAGGAGCAAGCCCACCAGTAGATCCTCCTCACAACCTGCCCCCTTTCGTACTGGGTGCCCTTATATAAAGAGCGCTGGGCTGAAGTGCAACCAGTAAGTGAGCAGCAGCCCCTTCAGATACTTAAACAGGGGCTGCAACCTCTCACACTCAAGATAAGTGTGATATCCTGGCTCCTCCCAGCCACAAAATGGACAGGTGGACGGTGTCAGTGAACCTGTTGTACGGTATTGCCCTTCCACCCCAGTTCCCAATGTATAGGGAAAGGACCTCTGCATAAAGAGATTTCCACTGGGGTCCTCTTCCGTTGCTTGATGGTGAAACAGACCACCAAGGGGAGTCTGGTTGGCAGATGAAGGCAAGGAAGTGAAAGGTGTGTAGGAGCAGCCCATACAAGGAACACATTGGAGCATCACGGAAGGGCATGGTGGGCATCCCTGCAAGACGACTTATGTTATATGGGACGCTGTCCTGCATGGTATCCCGAGGCCTGGGTCTGACGAGTACTTCTGACCCATCAGGTGGTGGTGGTGGTACAGCTGGAACCCCTCCACTTCCCTAGGCCCCCTCGACACTCTCCGAGATAGGATGGAGACCAGTCTCCCTCTCAGCTAGAGCACCATCTCCCACTGACGCAGGAGCACCTTATCTGGATGAGACTATACCTCATACCCTCAACAGGTCTTGGTAAAAACGACACAGTTCCCTCAAAGTGGCATGGCTGATACTGCCTGCTGGAAGCCGTGTGCCCTCCTGCAGGCAGTATCCCTGGTGGAGAAAGTGTGTCGCCAGCACATGTCATCTCGGAGGGTGTATAGGTATTTCTGCAGGGTCCTGAAGTAGAGAGCCGCCAGCTGGGTGCACACACATACCAATGACTGACCGCCCTCCACGATCAGAAGGCTCACGACTGCAGTAGGGACCCAATGCTTCCTGTAGCTCTAGAAGTTGTTCACCAGCCTCTTCTGACAACCTCTTCAGAATCAGAATCAGGTTTATTATCACCGACACGTGATGTGAAATTTGTTATTTTAGCAACAGCAGTTCAATGCAATACATAATCTAGCAGAGAAAAAAATAACAATAATAGGTAAACAAGAAAATCAATTACGTATATTGAATAGATTTTAAAAAGTGCAAAAACAGAAATACTGTATATCAAAAAAAAGTGAGGTTGTGTCCAAAGATTCAATGTCCATTTAGGAATCGGGTGGCAGAGGGGAAGAAACTGTTCCTGAATTGCTGAGTGTGTGCCTTCAGGCTTCTGTACCTCCTACCTGAAGGTAACAGTGAGAAAAGGGCATATCCTGGGTGCTGGAGGTCCTTAATAGTGGACGCTGCCTTTCTGAGACACCGCTCCCTAAAGATGTCCTGAGTACTTTGTAGGCTAGTACCCAATATGGAGTTGACTACATTTACAACCTTCTGCAGCTCCTTTCGGTCCTTCGCAGTAACCCCTCCATACCAAACAGTGATGCAGCCTGTCAGAATGTTCTCTACGGTACAATAGAAGTTTTTGAGTGTATTTGTTGACATGCCAAATCACCGGACAGAAACAGTGGGTGGGACTAAAGTAATCAGCTGGTACCATATCTTTACAATGAAAGCTACTTATCAATGGGTTTTACATGGCCTGGTGATCCAAATTGTTGTATTCCATTGTGTCTAGTCTGTGGCAAACAACTTATAAATGTAGCAGTGGCTCCAGCAAAATTGAAAAGACAGTTAACTGCAAATCATAGCCATATGACATGTAAAAGTACTGATTATTTTAAATGACTATTGGAATCTCAAAACAAACAGATTAACGCTTTTGAAAATAAAGTTACAGTCAGTAAAAAGATTCAGGAAGCAAGTTATTTAGTAACCAGTTCACTTGAGAATTTTTTTTTTTAAAAACCGTGAAACCATGGACAAAGAGCACACCAGTCTCCTGCTACATACAGAAATATGGTGGCTTAGCAAAGGTGAAAGGTGTTTGAGCTGAAAGGTGAATTGCAGGAATGTTTCAGGAAAATAGTAGGCCAGATTTTGCTAAGTGCTTTGAAGATGAAGAATAGCTGCAGGAACTAGCTTACTTAACAGACATCTTTCACAATATGCACCACTTTCTGCAAGGCCCTGGAGAAAATGTTTTGACTTCAAGTGACAAGATTCTTGGATTTAATAGGAAACTGAATCTTTGGAAAAATCATTCTGCAAAAGGAAGTCTTGAAATTTTTCCATTGCTGCTTGGGCTTGAGAGTGAGGAAGGATATCAGAAAGTCTTGAGTCTTATTGAAAACCACCTGGAAGAACTGCAGAACAAAATTGAACAATATTTTTCCTTCCTTTCAACACAAATGTATGACTGGGTGAGGGACACTTTCTCTGAATAGATAGAGACATAGAAAACCTACAGCGCGATATAGGCCTTTGGCCCACAGAGCTGTGCCGAACATGTCCTTGCCTTAGAAATTACCTAGGGTTAACCATCGCCCTCTATTTTTCTGAGCTCCCTGTACCTGTCCAGGAGTCTCTTAGAAGACCCTATTGTATCCACCTCCACCACTGTCGCCGCCACCCCATTCCACACACTCACCACACTCTGCGTAAAAAAAAAAACACTTACCCCTGATATTTCCTCTGTACCTACTTCCAAGCACCTTAAAACTGTGCCCTCTTGTGCTTGCCCTTCCAGCCCTGGGGGAAAAAGCCTCTGACTATCCACACGATCAATGCCTGTCATCATCTTGTACACATCTATCAGGTTACTTTTCCTCCTCTGTTGCTCCAAGGAAAAAAGGCCAAGTTCACTCAACCTATTCTGATAAAGCATACTCCCCTATCCAGGCAACATCGTTGTAAATCTCCTCTGCACCCTTTCTATGGTTTCCACATCCATCCTGTAGTGAGGCGACCAGAACTGAGCACAGTACTCTAAGTGGGGTCTGACCAGGGTCCTATATAGCTGCAACATTACCTCTTGGCTCATAAACTCAATCCCACGATTGATGAAGGCCAATGCACCGTATGCTTTCTTAAGTACAGAGTCAACCTGCGCTCAGCCTGAGAACTTCTCTTAGAGATAAGAGAAGTGCTTTCTGAGCTGTCCTCTGATCATGCACTCAAGGTGAGATTTACTGACCTGTCCCTGGACAAGTTCTGCATTTCTGTGAAATAAGAGTATCCTGCCATTCATAGTAAAACATTGAACGTTTTACTGGAGTTTTCAACTTCTTACATGTGTGAGCAAGCTTTTTCTTGTTTAACAAACATCAAGAGAAATCGTCTCATTTCAGTTGAGGGTGAAATCAGTGTGTACTTATCTCAAGTTTAACAGAATTGAGAAATTTATTATGTTTGTCTTACGAGTTTTTAAAATTTATGAAAGAGAAAGAAAGAGTAATTTCAAGGAAGGTAAGCTAAGCTTATGTCTGTATTTTTTTTCCCATGAAAAGTTGGCTAAAAATTCATTCTCTACTCAAAAGAGCATTGACAATTATTTTTGGATCTTTTGTTTGCAACTTTTCTGATTGTGCTAACGTACTGTGAGCCCTAGCTATAATAATTTTTATGTAGGGGTTCCCTGTGACCTGAAAATTATTTCAAGGGTTTCTCCATGGCAAAAAGTTGAGAAAGGCTACACTAGTGGCTGTACAAAGTATACAAAGTATAATTATGGAAGCTTTGTACTGCAGTAATAAATAAGAATTTTCTGATTGGTTGTCTCATCGATGAAATTTTCTTATCTTTTGAGTATAAAAGTATTCGATTTATGCTTGGTGCTATCTTTAGTTTCTCTTTTTTTCAAGTAGCAGTTAACCCCCCCCCCCACCCCCGTAACTGTTTTGTTCCTGTTCTCTCTATTCTATCTATTCTATCAGCTCTTAATAAAACGATAGTGAAACAACAAGTTTTATGCCTCATTCCTGACTAAAAGAACCTTGGATTTAAATGCCAGAATCCAACAACAGTGAACTCACAGAGATGTGCAGACTTGGCTCTGAGCAAAGGGCTTCAATTTCTCGACTTCTGATTAGACCAATGGGCCTTGTCTTCTGTTCTTCCGATTTGAAAGTCTTCCACTAAAACAAACCAAGCATATACAGTAGTTGGTTTCTGGAAAGAATGATGCCCTGGAATAATTTGCCTTGATCAAGGATTCAGTGCTTTCCTGGTGTATATGATGAATAGATTCTTTTTGGGGTTCTGCCAGGTAGAGGTATCAAATATAACCAATATTTCGATGACAAACTCTGCCACCTTTATCAAGGATGATGCCTGGGCATACCAAGTCTGGCACCCCCACCCCTCCATAGTCCATCACTCCTGATTGGTTAGTCCTTTTCCAATCAGATTTCCGCTCTCCCACTTTGTTTATTGTCAAATTCCAGTTCTTTCTTAGGACAAGACCATTGTCTTTGTTAAAGTTCTTTTCTAGTTTTATTTCAATGGCTTCCTTTACCAGGCTGTCCCAAAGCCATTGGCATGATGCAGTAGGTTTTTGCCATCAAAGTCAATTCCAGGGCCGTAGCAAATGCAATGTTCTGCTATTGCTGATTTCTCTGGGTAACCCAAATGGATATAGCTCCTGTGCTCCTTGATGTGTGTTTCCACCGTGCACCCAGTCTGGTCAATATACGCTGCTCCACATTTTCAGGAAATCCTGAAATGCCAGCCAACCTCGGTCCAAGGTCATCTTTGACCCACATTAGCTATGATTTGATTTGCCTTGATCGATTTATTTCTGTACAATTATCTGTTATTGAAATAGCAAAATTACACATCTGATCTGTCTGTCCTCCTTTACAAAAATGATGGACTGAAAGTTATCAATTATTTGCCCTATTCTTAGAAAGGTGGACAAAAAAACAATTTCAGCTCAGATGGTGACCATTTGTGGTGGAAGGGGTTTGAGTTCAGCTAAATGTAACATTGATTGTTTATTAATATCATAGAAACAGAATCTTTTGGTTACAATCTTCACATTTTAGTACTTTCATTTCAGCAAATGGAAGTGAAACATTGCATTGAACAACATTTAAAATAGACCACGTCTCTCTTCACTCACCTCAGTACTGAACTGTTCCCAGAACCTCTAGACTCACTTTCAAGGACTCTTCATCTTATGTTCTTGATACTTATTGCTTATTTAGATATTATTATTGTTTCTTTTCCTTTTGCATTTGCAAGTTTGTTGTCTTTTGCACATTGTTTGTCCTATTGGAGGTGGTTTTTCATTGATTCTATTATGTTTCTCACATTTACTGTTAATACCCACAAGGAAATGAATCTCAGGGTTGTTTATGGTGACATATACAGTGCTGTGCAAAAGTATTATGCACATATATCCTGACAAAGGGTCTCGGCCTGAAACGTCGACTGTACCTCTTCCTAGAGATGCTGCTTGGCCTGCTGCGTTCACCAGCAACTTTGATGTGTGTTGCTCATATATCTAGCTAGGGTGCCTTAGACTTTTGCACATTATTGTATTTGCCAACATGAAGCAGACAGTGAGTTTGTAAATCTGGCGCGATCAGAGGTTGTTGGGAATGGCGTGGATGGTGTGATGTGGGAGGGATATGGAACAGATGGCAGAGAAGGAATGCCTGGGGTGGGAGTGGGGTGGGGAAGGGGCGGTGTGGCACAGGTGCAGATGCATCCAGCCCTGAGACACCAGGCAAGGTAATTTGATTCCAAACAATTGATTTGTTGATCATTACAGAATGTCTTCTGGTGCTTCCCTTTCCTTCTCCCCTCCCTTCCCCTTTTCCCAAGCACGATTCCCCTCTCTCTGCTCCCTTCCCACTCTTCGTTCACAATAGAGACCCATATCAGAATCAGGTTCATCATCACTCAGATATGTCATGAAGTTTTGTTTTTCCTGCAGCAGCAGTACAGTGCAATCCCTAAAATTACTATAGTACTGTGGAAAAAGTCTTTGGCACCCTAGATTATATATGTACCCAAAACTTTAGCACAGTACTATATGTACTTTGATAATAAATTTACTTTGAACTTTGATGTAGAAAATCTGTTGAAATATTCTTAAATGTCCTTGTAAAGATTTGGTTTATTAATTACTGTAGCTGTGATTGGCAGATAATATGTTCAATTAAAGTGATTTTTATGTTTTAATTGTTATCGAGCAGAGATACAATGTTCTCTAGCGTTTAGGTAGATGAGAGTTGATCTAACTGAAACATTTCTGATAACTGATTTTTGACTAGATGTGCAAAGTCTTTTTTGCAAGAGAGTCTAAAACTGGGGGGGGGGGCTAGAGATAAGGGTTTGGGGATTTAATTCTGAGATTCCTTCACACAAATGGTTCTTAATATTTGACAGTCCAATCATAGGTAGCTGTACATGCTTAGTCACTGGTTATATTCAAGATTTCAGTTGTACTAATTCTACACAGCACTGGAGATCAGTCTTGAAACCAAGTCACTTTAGCTGTGAGGCACCAGGTCTACCAGTTTCATTACTCTACCATCCCATATTCCCATGCACAGATCCATTGCCTGAGTTCATCTACTTTTATTAGATTCATTGCATTAATACAGATGCAGTTTAACTTTGCATTCCCCTTATGACTTATCATGTCCATGTTTGCTCTGCCTTCTGAATTGACTTAAGTTTCCTTCTATATTTGACTGCACTTTACTGCTCAGATAATACACATTTCCTCAGCCAAATTAGTTTAAACCCTCTGCAAAAGTACTAACAATCCTCTTCAAAACATATTGGACCCTTTGCAGTTCAGGTGCAACCTATGCATCTTGTAATTAGAATCAGGTTTAGTATCTATCACTGGCAAATTTGTTGTTTTGCACAACTCAAATATATGAGTTGTGCAAAAAGAGAAAAGAAATAGTGAGGTAGTGTTGATGGGTGCACTGTCTATTCAGAATCTTGATGGTGGGAGGGAAGAATCTGTTCCTGAAACATTAAGTATGTGTCTTCGGGCTCCTATACTTGCTCCTTGATGTTAGCAATGAGAAGAGGGCATGTCCTGGGTGATTGTACAGGTCCTATCTTCCCCAGAAACTTGTGATCTAAAGCCCTTCCTCCTTTACTATCTATTTAGCCACATATTCAATCTGATTTATCCTCAGATTACTATAGTCATCAGCACAACTCAATAGAAGTAATCTTGCTGTTTAATCTGCAATCTAGCTCCATAAATTAATGTTCAGGACCCTATCTCTCTTACCTATTTTGTTCATACCAATGTGGACCATGAACTCAAGCTGTTTACTCTTTCATTTTGTTTGCTTAGCAGCAATTCTGTGATATCCTTTACTCTGGATCCAAGGAGGCATACACTATTCTGGATTCATAATAATTTTGCAGAAGCATCTGTCTTTTTCCCTCACTTGTGGTTCTCACGGCACTGGGGACTGTTGCCATTGGACTTGCTAAGCTGTTGTGTAGCTGATTCCTTCATGTTGCCATGATCTCTGTACCAGTTGGACTCCTCAAATAAGTTCTAGTTATTTGCCAAAAGTGAAAATCAGTTTTGGAGTGAGATGTACAGAGGTTTCCTTTAATATTTTCCTGCTTTCCTTCCTTTCTTGGTGGTCAGCCAGGCAAAGGAAATATGGTGCCTTTCCTTAAGCTGTGGGGTGACCATGTCCAGTTGACACAGTGGCACAGTAGGTTGAGTCACTGCCTCTCAATTCCAGTGACCTGGGTGTGATCCTGCCCTCTGATGTTGTAAATATGAAGTTTGCACATTTGTTGGTTTCCTCCCACATCCCAAAGATGGTAGGTAGGTTGATTGGCTGCTGAAAATATGTTAAAAAAAAACTGGTTAATAAATTGGGTTAAGATTAATGTAAAAATATTGTTAGTCAGCATGCTCACAGGCTAAAGGATCTATTTTCATAGTGTATAGTCTTTAATTTCATGAAAAATGTTATATGTTTTAATGCCTCCAGCTGGTGCTCAAGTTGGCCACTCTGGATGCAACACATGCAGATGTAGTTATCCAGATTCAGAATTCCCAGATGCTTCAAGTTGTACAACATTTGAGACTGAGCTCATCTGCAATACATTAATTTAGAAATGGTTCTTTGAACTATAATCTAATATACTCCCACAATTTATATAAATGATAAAATTTGCAAATACTCATGAACCACCTACCTAACTAGCACTAATATCACACTGTAATGAACCACCTACCTGACTAGCACCAATATCATACTGTTAAACCAAAGGCCAGTGTTAAGAAGATCAGATGCATAGACACGGATGTCCACCCTCAAAGAGCTCTAGTCCTGTCAGCTGAAATTGATTACCTTCGATTGAAATGATTGCTATTATAAATGGGTGTATAGGGGAGGTGGACCCAATCAAGATATCTTTTTACCTTCTCACCTGAAGCTGCAAATAGCAAATAAAAATTCTGCAGGGATTTAACAGTAGAAGTTTCCGAGCTATGACCAGTAACATAATGAAATGTTGTTCCACTACCATCGCTCTTCAAAGCTCGCACAATGAGAAAGCTGCTCTCCAAGATCCATTGTGGAAAAAATGTAAGTAAATGATGCAAATATAGAAATGAAAAGCATATTTGAGTTCCAGTTTTAAATTCTGAGTTACCATAAAACAAATTGGGAACTTAGTTCCTGTGCTGTCTGTACATCCTCCCCGTGGAGTGCGTGGGCTTTCTCCAGTTGCTCTGGTTTCCTCCCCCACAGGTCAGTTAATTGGTCATTGTGAATTGCCCCGTGATTAGATTAGATTTAATCAGGTTTGTCAGGCATTGCTGGGGCTGCGTGGCTCAAAGGGCCTATTCCACGCTATACTGCTTAATAAATAACTATTAAACTTAGATTTGTGAAAAGTGCAATGATGAGTTAGGTTGTTGAGTGATTGGTGTCATCTTAATTCACTATCAGTTTATTCTTCCAAAAGGAAGCTGGAATATTTATTTGAGACTAGAACTGAGGGTTTTGAGAGGAATTATTAACTCAGCCAATCAAATACCTCATGGAACAGCTCCAATCCTGCAGGCTATTGAAAATGTCATCTGAAAAATACTACATGCATTAGGATTGAATCAATGTAAACTGTGATTCAAGATTGATATCTGGAGGATTGCTTGATTAAGTTTGAGCCTGGGAGAAATTTTATACAAATTTATCTTTTAGATTCTGTGGGATGAGAATAAAAGTTAAATATTCAGTTTGATTTTGGACATCTGTATCATGGTATATGATTGATTTATTAAACTGAAGATATTATTTGTTCCATGGTACTATTCTTGAGGAATATATAAAGCCAACATTTTTGTGATTAATGGTGGTTTTGTGGGATGAAGTTCAAATTTCTGTTCAACTGTGAGTGGGTGGTGAAATAGGTCATAATTATTTATCTAATCATCATTCAAAAATATTTGCATTTCATGAGTGTTAACCTTGGTATAATTGATGTAAAATAACTGAAATAGATTGATGGCAATAAAATTAAGTATCTCTAATCAAAAACCTGTGATTTTAAATTGAGAATTTATGAAATGATAACATATCTGGGCCCCAAACAGTCCTTCCAGGTGAGGCATCACTTCACCTGTGAGTCGACTGGGGTGATATACTGCGTTCGGTGCTCCCGATGTGGCCTTTTATATATTGGTGAGACCCGACGCAGACTGGGAGACCGCTTTGCTGAACATCTACGCTCTGTCCGCCAGAGAAAGCAGGATCTCCCAGTGGCCACACATTTTAATTCCACATCCCATTCCCATTCTGACATGTCTATCCACGGCCTCCTCTACTGTAAAGATGAAGCCACACTCAGGTTGGAGGAACAACACCTTATATTCCGTATGGGTAGCCTCCAACCTGATGGCATGAACATTGACTTCTCTAACTTCCGCTAGGCCCCACCTCCCCCTCGTACCCCATCTGTTACTCTTTTTTATGCACACATTCTTTCTCTCACTCTCCTTTTTCTCCCTCTGTCCCTCTGAATATACCTCTTGCCCATCCTCTGAGTCACCCCCCCCCCGTCTTTCTTCCCGGACCTCCTGTCCCATGATCCTCTCGTATCCCCTTCTGCCTATCACCTGTCCAGCTCTCGGCTCCATCCCTCCCCCTCCTGTCTTCTCCTATCATTTTGCATCTCCCCCTCCCCCTCCAGCTTTCAAATCCCTTACTCACTCTTCCTTCAGTTAGTCCTGATGAAGGGTCTCGGCCTGAAACGTCGACTGCGCCTCTTCCTATAGATGCTGCCTGGCCTGCTGCGTTCACCAGCAACTTTGATGTATGTTGCTTGAATTTCCAGCATCTGCAGAATTCCTGTTGTTTACATATCATTTACTATTTTATTGATGCAATCAGTTCTTAGTAAGTGTCCCAAATCTTCAATTACAAAAATAGTATTGCTTTTACATGTCAAGCAAACTAATTTTTATCTTGACAATGATTTTTTCCCCCCATTCTTTGAATTGGGCTCCTCCAGTACCGCTTCTTGTAAGGAATTCCTTCCATTCTGCCAGTTTCATCAGCTCTGTGATTTTTTTTTCTTCTGGAAAACATATTCACACCAGTTCTGACTTAAACATATTTTTCTTCCAGAATAGTTGATAAAATTCTCAAGCTTGTGAATTTGTCCCACTTCTGCTCCTAAGGGTAGAGTTCCCATTGTCTTTGCTGTCTAGCCCACCATCCACCTTCAGTAGATTATTTTCTGTAATTTCTGCTGCCTTCATTTTGATTCCATCATCAGACACATCTTCCTTTCCTCCCTTTCAGCATTCCCTCTGTGACTCTATGATTCATCTTTACTGAAATCCACTCCTTTCCTGAGGGCATCCCTTGGGCAACCACAGGAAATGGTACACTTTTACCTTCTACCATTCAGTTTACTTGTACTTCCAATTTATAGTACTGTAATTGATGCTCGCAGCAAGATCTCTTCTGTATAGGAGAAGTTCTTGGGTGACTCTTTGCAGAGCTAAACATGCCAGAAATTGAAATATCTTACATTTGTTTCATAAAGTTTAGTTGAAAGCAGTCAAGGAATCCCTGCATTTTAGACTTTAAGTTGCAGACAAACCTCTCTTGCCTTTGCTTAAAGTAAGTCAAAGGATTATAGTTGGTGTGTTATGCTGTTTCACACCGTATGTAGAGAGTTGCAATGAGAAGTCAAATGGTTGAAGTGGCGATGGTAGGGTGAAAATGGCATATAGTACCTGAAATCCAAAATTAATCAACTTCTGGTCTTGTATAGTGTTTGCTAATACTACATCAGCCACATGGGATATTTTTGAGTTTCATGATTTTTTTTTCTTTGACTCACCAAATATTACAAAAGACTAAACAATTTGACAAGATAAATAAACATGATCAACATATCACCTCTTAGCTGATTATTACATAATATATATTGTGTAGGTTGCACTGGCTGGAGTTCCTCAGTATTCAAATCAAACACTGTGAATTGGTAAATTGGTTTCTTATTGTCCCATGTACTGAGGTACTGTGAAAATTTTTTTGGCATGCAGATCACTTTATTACAACAGTGTGTTGTGTAAGTACCAGAAAAAGAAATAGCAGAATGCAGAATAAAGGACTATTGTTAGAGAATGCACAGGCAGATGAAAAGGTGCAAGGCCTGTGAAATCAAGAGTCCATCTTATTGAAGTAAGCGAACTATTTAATAGCAGAATACTAGCTGTTCTTTAGCCTGGAGGATCTTCTGTCTGATGGGAGGGGGGAGAAGAAAGATTGCCCTGAGTCTTTGATTATGTTGGTTGCTTAGCTGAAGTTTTCAACTTCTCAACCTCAGCACTGTTGTTATAAACTGGTGTGTGTGCACTGCCCTCCCTTTCTGAAATTGATGACAATCTCTTCTTTTGCTGGCATAAAGAAAAGATCATTGTGATGACACTGTATCACTAGGCTCTCTATCTTCTTCCTCAATTCTGACAAGTTTAAATATTTTGAAAGTTAAGTTACTGCCTTTTATGTATCATGTTTTTGTTTATTTTGTTTATTCCTTTTCGTGATGCTATTAAAATGTTATATTTGTTATGTAGATTAATTGTGTAATTAACTGCTGATACCAGGTTGAACTAATTTTAAACTGTCTCTAAAGGGGAGTAGTAGGTTGCTTAACTCCCAGACATTTCCTGATGTCTTTTGATTTGCTTTTAGGTGATGATTGGTACCTCCTCAGGTTGGATATCTATATGTGATTTACTTATCTAACCTGCACACTTCTAAGCCATTCAGCCTTCAAATAAATATTCTATTTTTACACCGTCATTTAGCAGCGAAGAGTTCTATTATTTACTTGAAATTATCTTCCCAGTGAAGGGAATTTGTCCAAATATGAAATCTACTTAACTCAGCACATCATTGCATTTTATGTTTTGATTTGTTGGTTGCTGATATAAGGTTATTGTGATAATAACTTGACTTTATTTGTTATGTTAACAAACATTGCTTAAGTGATTCTTGAAAGGATGCAGTTGGTGAAAACAGCCACTCTATTGATTTATATTAACATTTGCCTATGGTGCTTCTGAACAAAGCTCACATAACCTAAACAGTGCTAGTTGTGTTACTTACCATGTGCACTAGTCAGTTTGGAATTAGTGTGTTGCCATGTAGTTCATACTTGTCTCTGTGCAGTGCCATGCAGTTCACACCAAGTCTGTGTTGAGGGACTGTGAACAGAAAAAGGAGTAGAAAATGGAATCAGTCTCGCAGCAGTGGAACATGGTAGAAAAATTCCATTCTGTCATTCACAGTACTGTATTGAACTTTTAATCTCATCATTTAATATTTAAATCCATAGTAATGAGGATGGGGAGGGAGGAAGTAGTAAATAGACATCTCATTGTGTCCTTAAGCACATGACTTTGATTGGCAGGAAGTTTCATTGTTTACAGTGTAAAATGAATTAAATTAAAAACCAGTTATAGAAATAAGATGGTATATAAATCAGTGCACAATATGTAAAGGAAATCAGGATTTTTTGTATATTGTATTTGCTATTGAATTTTCTAATAGTTCTTTTAAGTCTGTTTGTCCAAGTTGCAAGCAACCTATAAACGGAAACCACCCATTACCTAGGATTGCAGTCCGTTGTAGTCAGAGGGGTCTTTTGAAGTCTTGTGCTTGAGAAGTATGTTACTATTTTTATTTTAAAATGAAAGGGATCAAAGAGGAAGTGAGAAAATTAACATAAATATTGCTGTGAAAAAAATCACTCAAGGGTGAAGCTGCCATTAATAGCAGTGTCTGAAAAAGTAACCCCAGTGCTTTGTCAAATCAAAGTGGATGGCATGAATGTGAAATATTACATAGTTCAGAGACTTGCCTTTTCAAGCATTAATCTGATAAAAATGCAGAGGAAGGAAGCTGACTGTACCAGGGCATCAAGTTTTGCTCCAATGTGGGATTTAGTAACTGTCATTGAAAAGGAATTCCACCTACACAATATTAGAATATTTTCAGCAAACTCATCTATATTGATACTTGGTCTGTACTTCAGTAAATTACATGCCTGAACGGTTGAGGAAGCAGAGTGAATATATTTTGATTATTTTACAATGAGAATGCTGTTTTCTTTTTACTGTTCTGATACATTTCTTTATATGACTGATGACTTGATGGTTTGAAAATGCTAACTTTGTCATAATGGGAATTTTAGAGTCATACAGCACATAAACAGGTCCTTGGCCCAACAAGTCTGTGCTGACCATCAACAAACTATTTTTCACAAATCCCTTATTAATCCAATTTTTTTTATTCTCCCAACATTGACTTTGGCTCTCCCCAGATTCTACCACTCAGCTAGATACAACAGAGAAATTTACAGTGGTCAAATAACCTGCCAACCTGAATGTCTGGATATGGGAGGAAACCTGAGCTACCATAGGAAACCTATGCAGTCCCATAGAGAATGTGTAAACTCCACTAAGAATCAGAAACACGACGAATTCTGCAGATGCTGGAAATTCAAGCAACACACATCAAAGTTGCTGGTGAACGCAACAGGCCAGGCAGCATCTCTAGGAAGAGGTACAGTCGACGTTTCGGGCCGAGACCCTTCATCAGGACTCCTGACGAAGGGTCTCGGCCTGAAACGTCGACTGTACCTCTTCCTAGAGATGCTGCCTGGCCTGCTGCGTTCACCAGCAACTTTGATGTGTGTTACTAAGAATCAGAATCAGGTTTAATATCACTGGCATATATCATGAAATTTGTTAACTTTACGGCAGTACATGACAAATAAATAGAGGGAAAAATACTGAATTAAAGTAAGTATATAGATATGTCTATTAAATAGTTAAGTTAAAAAATAAATATTACGAAAAAAACAAATAAAAAAGGGAGTGAGGTAGTGTTCATGGGTTCAATGTCCAATTAGAAGAAGTTGTTCCTAAATCTCTTCAGTGTGTGCCTTCAGGCTTCTGTAACTCCTTCCCGATGGTAACAAAGAAAATACAGAATGTTCTGGGTGGTGGGGTCCTTAATGATGGATGTCACCTTCCTAAGAAAGCGCTTCTTGAAGATGTCTTAGATACTATAGAGCCCAGTACCCATGATGGAGATGATTAGTTTCACAAGTTTCTGCAACTTAATTTGATCTTGTGCGGTAGCTCCCCCATACTAGGCAGTGATGCAGCCAGTCAGAATGCTCTTCGTGGTACATTTGATAGAAGTTTTCGAGTGTTTTAATTGACAAACCAAATCTCCCCAAACTGCAAATTAAATGTAGCTGTTGTCATGCCTTCCTTCTAGCTGCATCAATATGTTGTATCCAGCATAGATCTCAGAGATATTGAATCCAAGGAACTTGAAATTCCTCACTCTCTCCACTTATGATCCCTCTATGAGGATTGGTTTGTATTCCCTTGTCTTAACCTGTCTGAAGTCCACAATCAGCTCTTTAGTCTTGCTGACATTGAGTGCAAGTTGTTGCTGTGACACAACCCATCTACTGGTATGTCTCGCTCTAGTACACCCTTTCGTCACCATCTGAAGTTCTGCAACAATAGTGGCATTATCAGCATATTTATAGATTGCGTTTGAGCTGTGCCTAGCCACACAGCATCTAGGTCCAAATCAGTATCAGACTCTGGTTTATTATCTCTGGCATGTGTTGTGAATTTTTTTGATTTACCAGCGGTAGTACAAGGCAATACATGATCATATAGAAAAGGAGAAAGAGGTAATTAAAACATGTCATGTTTAAACCCAGGTTTCTGGCTTTGTGAAGTAACACCCCTACTAAAAATTCCACAATTTTTAATTTCATTTTGCAGTTGTCACTTGAGACTTTATTATTTTTGAGAGGAATGATTTGTTTTATCATTTTGAGGCAAAGGATTTGTTCCCAGTGTGAATACTGCATATTAGATCTATAGATATTTCTTGGTGTCTTCTGGAAATTCTTTAAAGTTAGTGCAATTGATCAAATGCTAACACAATCAAACAAAAGATGTAATGTTAGCAATTCTTAATCTTAATATGCAAGTATAATTGAAGGAATATCTGTGAAGACAGTCAGTGTCAAATCTGAGCCATTTAAAAAACTTATGTTTAAGCTTTAGCATGGGACCTGAATGAATTTTTTGCATATGCTCTTTGCTTGTATTATCTTGCCATGTGGCTGAGCTGTAACTCAGTGGAATTAATTGCTTGGTTTTATTTTTTGCAGCTTATGCCATCAAAATTTCTGAAGTTACTAGTATTAATTCATGATGTGATAGTAAAACTGTCAATATGAAATAGGGATGCTCAGAGAAATGGATTGGGGAAAAAAGTAGGTGTAAAACATGACCCTAGGCTTTTGCACAAATAGATTGCCTGAAATGATGATGATCTTTTACCATGTGAACATTTATCACAAGATATTTAAAAATTTGATACCTGTGTGCTCTACCATTAGTAATTATGATGTCCACATTTATGCTGAAAATTTGTTTAACCAATTTGATTTCTAACTCTGTAACTGTGAATTGGAAAAAAGATGTTGACCAAAAATTGTGGGGAAAAAATTAAAGAAGTTTTATAGGCAGAAATGTGTTGCCTTAAAATCACTCATAAAATTTTTATAAAAATTCCAATTGTCACTTTTCACCAATTTATTGCGCGCTCAAATGCAGTGGAGGAGTGGGGTAAAAGAAACAAGCATGCTATTTAGCAACTCAGTTCTGTGCTACAGTTAAGTAATTGATTATCTATGTCATCCATTTTCTGTAACCTTGAACAAGGAATTTAATCAATATTTGGTTTAAGTTGAACAACCAAAAGAAAACTACCCTTTTGAAAATCTAAAAAGTTGTCGGATTCACTTGCTTCATTTACTGGGAAGACCTGAAAAAGTGACCAGATGGCTGTATATCAATGTAGAATGGGTTGATCGAGAATGTTGAAGATGGAATGGTGGGTGATTGATAGGGGTTGGGAAGAATGGAAAGAGAAGTATGGATGATAACCAATTGGTACAGAAGCTTGAGCATCCTTAATTTAGTTAATACACAGTATAGAGTTGGTACTAGCTTCAAATTTTTTCTCTCAGATAGATTACAGTTTACTGGTGTTGGGAAGGGTAAATCCTTACTGAATGAGTATTTAATTCGTTTCTGGAAATCTAAGTTGTTTGGAGGACAAAAATAAGTCACAAAGTTTGTGCTGAAATTCTGTTTTAATCTACATGAAACATTTTGTTGAATAACATCATTCTTTCACTCCCCATTCCCTCTCCACTTCATACGCCGTGTTATCTGAGTTACAGTTTGCAATTCCGATCCTGATTATGATTTGTGGTGCTAGAATTATCCTTTCACGGCCACCATCCATCACTGTGATGCATCACTAAGTTCAATGTGAAATGTTAAACTAGAAAAATAATACAATAGTAATAATCTTGAATTTCTGTTACTGCCAAAAATGAAATTTCTGAAGATGCAATTTTAGGGGATTCATCCTGACTGGACTTATTTGCTGTAAGAGCAATCTTTATGTGAGCTGTTCTTAAATTGACGTGTCATGAAGGATATCCATTTTTACTTTAGTGATTTGCTTTGAAAAAAATAAACTTGATTTTTAATTGTGACCTTTTAATCTCTTGAAATCCCTTGTGTACAGCCTATCTAAATTATGCGCCAGAATATTGGAAGCTGCAGTGAACTCAGAAGCTGTCCCATAATCTGTATTTCATACAGCTTTCTTCAAGTTTTAATGGTTTTGTGATGAAGTAAAATATCTTGGTAGAATTGGGCTTCTTTGTTTTGTTACCAGTCATACAAAATGTTGTGTGAAACGCTGAACAGAAGTCAATACTGAACTTAAATTTTATTAGATAAATTTGTTTAATGTTAAAACTTGCTGATTTAATAAAAGCATAAATTGTAAAATCTATTGGAATGTTACTTCAAGTATGGTCAGTTAAGAAAGGTCTCTTGTTTTTTGTGGCATGCAACTTAAATTTTAATTTTCCTGATTCATCAGAGTATAATACAATGATTGTCTTTTTTATAGTTTTTCTCCCCCAGTAAACAGGACTGCTGGATCACTTGCAGCAGGCAGGCTGTGACCTTTTTAAGCTTCTAATACAAGCTTCTGCTGGACTCAAGTTAAAACTTTTTAAAAAATGCAAGCCCCATGATTAAAATACTTAAAATAGTGCACACTTATTCTTAAGAAGTTAGTTTGATTACTGTTAATTAGAAATTAGTTTTGGTTCTTTTGTAGGAAATAAACAGCAAATACCTGTCAGCACTTATGTGAGGATCTTCCTTTCTTCCTATTGCTTTGTGACTATTTCATTACCCTTTTCAAAATTGGCTCTTCGTTACTTGCTGAGATTACGTTAGTGTTTTATACAATGTTTTATATTTTCAGGGACTTTTGGTTAAGGCATTTTGTCCTTCAATGCATCTTTTCTCTTCGAGTTGCTTTTATTTGGGTGGAATCTATTACCTGTTACTACAAGCTGATTTTGATTCCCTTCTTTAAGCAAATTATAGAATCAGTTTATTTTGATTTGCTCTGTCCTCTGATGTAAAGGAACATCCGTACTGACCAGCTGACTGACATCGGTTTCCAGAAACTTAATTTAAAAGAGTTGTGATATTAAATTTGCAAAGGTTGTTTACCATCCCTAGACAAATAGAAATACAGTAGATTCCTGCTAACTGGGATACATTAAGACCAGTACATCTTGGCCCAATTAGCTGAAGTTTCATGGAAATAGTTAAAATGTATTAAAAAAAAATTGCTGTTTAATAGAGTAATAATTTATGTATTTAAATGAAGTACAGAACAAATTAGAACACTGCCAATACCTCTACAGTATTATGAAACTGACTGTAAATGAACAGTATCAGTGCTGACACCTAGGACTGATAATGGACTGCCTTCATACAATGGGCCTGACAATTGCATCCTCCAAATCTTCATTTCATTGTAACATGCAAAATGATTGTCTATGCCTTCAGATTTCATCGTAATTCCTAGCTTACTGAAGTTGTGAAATTGTTTCATTTTCATTCCTGGCTGTAGCCTGAATGCTTGAAACCACCGTGAGCAAAACAGTCCAAATTGTCTTGCTGCTTGTTTCATGCCAGCTATCAGTGACAACAATCACTGTTTTTTGGACATAAGCACATATAATTGATGCTATTTAAAAGCTGATCATTCTCAGCACAGTTTAGTGCCTAATGGCCCACATAAGTGGGCAAGTGTAGACACCAGAACTTTGTTTCCAGGTAAACTCAATGCCTTCTATGCTTATTTGATTGTCAAAACATGTAGGAAGTATTACAAACTCTTGTAGCCTCCAACGATACTGTGATTTCAGTCTCTGAGGCTGACATGCGAGCATCCTTCAGGGGGGTGAACCCATGAAAAGCATCCAACCCAGACAGGGTACCTGGCTAAGTACTAAAGACCTGTGCTAATCAGCTGGAGTGGCGTGTTCACTGAGATCTTTAACCTCTCGCTTCAGCAGTCTGAGGTATCTACCTGCTTCAAATATACTTCACTCTTATTGGTATCTAAGAAGAATGAGGTAACCTCCCAGTCATCCAGTAGCACTTACATTCACTGTGATGAAATGTTTTGAGAGTTTGGTGATGAAACATATCAACTCTTGGACCATGAGACATAGGAGCAGAATTAGGCCATTTGGCCTATTAGGTATGCTCCACCATTCAATCATGGTTGATCCTTTTTTCTCCTCCTCAACTCCATTCCCCGGCCTTCTCTCCATAACCTTTGATACCGTGAACAATCAAGAACCTATCAATCTCTGCCTTAAATACACCCAATGACGTGTCTTCCACAGCTGCCTGTGGTAACAAATTCCACAGATTCACCACCCTCTGGCTAAAGAAATTTCTTCACACCTCTGTTTAAAATGGATGCCCCTCTATCCTGAGGCTGTGCCCTCTTGTCCTAGACTTCCTCCACCATAGGAAACATCCTTTCTACATATACTCTGTCAAGGCCTTTTAACATTCAAAAGGTGTCAATGAGATCCCCCCCCATCCTTTGAAATTCCCGTGAGTACAGACCCAGAACCATACGATAACCCTTTCATTCCCAGAATCATCCTTGTGAACTGCCTCTGGACCTTCACCAATATCAGCACATCTTTTCTTAGATGAGGAGCCCAAAACTGTTCACAATACTTGAGGTGTGGCCTCACCAGTGCCTTATAAAGCCTTAGCGTCACATCTCTGCTCTTGTATTCTAGACATCTTGTAATAAGTGCTAACATTGCATTTGCCTTCCCTACCACTGACTCAACCTGCAAGTTAACCTGTAGGGTGTTCTGCACAAGGACTCCCAAGTCCCTTTGCATCTCAGATTTTTGAATTTTCTCCCCGTTTAGAAAATAGTCTCTACATTTATTTCTACACCAAAGTGCATGACCATTCGCTTTCCAACATTGTACTTCATTTGCCACTTTCTTGCCCATTGTCCCGATCTGTCCAAGTCCTTCTGCAGCTAACCTGTTTCCTCAAACACTACCTGGCCTTCCACCAATCTGTATTATCTGCAAACTTGGCAACAAAGCCATCTATTCCATCATCTAAATCATTGATATACAGCATAAAAAGAAGCGACCAACGCTGATCCCTACAGTACACCACTAATCACTGGCAACCAACTATGCCAGGCTCCTTTTAGTCCTACTCGCTGCCTCCTACCAATCAGCCGGTGCTCTAACCATGTTAATAACTTTCCTGTAATACCATTGACTTTTAACTTGGTAAGCAGCCTCATTTGTGGCACCTTGTCAAAGACCTTCTGAAAGTCCAAATATACAACATCCACTGCATCCCTTTTATCTATCCTCCTTGTAATCTCCTCAAAGAATTCCAATAGGTTTGTCAGGCACAATTTTCTCTTAAGGAAACCATGCTGACCTTGTCCTATCTTGTCCTGTGTCACCAAGTACTTTATAACCTCATCCTTAACAATTGACTCCAACATCTTTCCAGCCACTGAGGTCAGGCTAACTGGTCTATAATTTCCTTTCTGCTGCCTTCCCCCTTTTTTTCAAGAGTGGAGTGACATTTGCAATTTTCCAGTCCTCTGGCACCATGCCAGAGTCCAACGAATTTTGAAAGGTCATTACTAATGCCTCCACAATCTCTACTGCGACCTCTTTCAGAACTTAAGGGTTCAGTTCATCTGGTCTGGGTGACTTATGTACCCTTAGGTCTTTCAGCTTTTTGAGCACCTTCTCTCTTGTAATAGTAACTGCACTCACTCCTTTTCCTTTGCACACTACTACATCTGGCACACTGCCAGTGTCTTGCACAGTGAAGACTGATGCAAAATACTCATTTAATTAATCTACCATCTCCTTGTCCTCTTTTATTATTTCTCTGACCTCATTTTCTAGTGGTCCTATATCCACTCTCGTTTCTCTGTTATTTTTTTACATACTTGAAAAAGCTTTTATTATCCTCTTTAATCTTATTTACTAGCTTGTTTTCATATTTAATCTTTTCACTTCTACTGATTCTTTTAGTTGCTCTCAAAAAGCTTCCTAATCCTCTATCTTCTCACTAATTTTTGCTTTGTTGTATGCCCTCTCTTGTTTTTACATTAACATTGACTTTCCTTGTCAGCCATAGTTGTGCTATTTTCCAAAATGAGTATTTCTTCATTTTGAGAATATATCTATCCTGCACCTTCCTCATTTAACCCAGGAACTCTCACCATTGCTGCTGTGCTGTCATCCCTGCAAGCATCTCCTTCCAATTTAATTTGGCCAACTCCCTTCTCATACTATTGTAATTTCCTTTACTGCATTGAAATACTACTACATCAGACTTTACTTTCTCCCTGTCAAATTTCACGCTGAACTCAATCATATTGTGATCACTGGCTCCTAAGGGCTGTTTTACCTTAAGCTCCCTAATTGGCTCTGGTTCAGTACATAACACCCAATCCAGTATAGATGATCCCCTAGTAGGCTCAATGACAAACTGCTCTTAAAAAGCCATCTCATAGGCATTCAACAAACTCACTCTCTTGAGATCCATTACCAACCCGATTTTCCCAATCAACATGCATGTTAAAATCTCTGATTACTATCGTAACGTAGCCCTTTGATATGATTTTCTATTTCCCTTTATAATCTGGTCCACATCCCAACTACTGTTGAGAAGCCTGTATATAACGGCCATAGGGTCCTTTTACCCTTGTGGTTTCGTAACTCAACCCACAAGGATTCAGCATCTTCCAATCCTATGTCACATCTTTCTACTGATTTGATGTCATTCTTTACCAGCAGAGCCACGCCACCCCCTCTACCTATCTTCCTATCCCTCTGATACAACGTGTAACCTTGGACATTCAGCTCCCAACTACAAACCATTCTTCAGCCACAAATCAGTGATGGCCACAACATCATATGTGACAATCTGTAATTGTGCAACAGGATCATCCACTTTATTTCTTTATACTCAATGCATTGAGATAGAAGACTTTGAGTGATGTATTTGCTACCCTCGGTGATTTTCCATCACTAATGCACTGATACTCTGCTGGCTGCAATTTTGTCCTGTCATTTGCCTGCACTGTCTGACTGCATGCTATCTTTTGCTTTTTTTTTTAACCTTGATCTCCCTTCTGGCACTTTTCCTTGCATGTGGAATAAGTGCTACACCTGCCCATACACCACATCCCTCACTTCCATTCAGGACCCCAAACAGTTCTTCCAGGCGAGGCGACACTTCACCTGTGAGTCTGTTGGAGTCATAAACTGTGTCTGGTGCTCCTGGTGTGGCCTCCTGTATATCAATGAGACCTGATGTAGATTGGGAGACTGCTTCACCAAGCACCTACGCTCCATCTGCCAGAAAAAAAGCAGGATCTCCCAGTGGCCACCCATTTTAATTCCAATTCCCATTCCCATTTCCATTTCAATATGTCAATCCATGGCCTCCTCTACTGTTGCAATGAGGCCACACTCAGGTTGGAGGAACACCTCATACTCTTTCTCTGGGTAGCCTCCAACCTGATGGCATGAACATCAATTTCTTGAACTTCCAGTAATGCTCAACTCCCCACCCCCACTTCACCATTCCCCATTCCCTTTTCCCACTCTCACCAATTTCCTTGCCTGTCCATCATTTCCCTCCAGTGCTCCTCTGCCATTTTCTTATTTCCATGGCTTTCTGTCCTGTCCTCTAGATTTCCCCTTCTCCAGCCCTGAATTTCTTTCACCAATCAACTTCCCAGCTCTTTACTCAACCCTCCCCCTCCTGGTTTCACCTATCACCTTGTGGTTTTCCTCCCCCACCCCCGTCTTTTAACTCTACTGCTTATCTTTTTTTTCTTCAGTCCCACTGAAGGATCTCAGCCTGAAATGCCGACCGACTGTATTCTTTTCAATAGATGCTGTCTGGCCTGCCGAGTTCCTCCAGCATTTTGTGTGTGTTTCTTAGATTTCCAGCATCTACAGATTTTCTCTTGTTTGTGAACCTAAAATATTAGTCTGTTTCTCTCTCCAGAGATGTTATCAGACTTTCTGTGTATTGCCAGTTTACTCTGTATTTATTTCATTACTAGTAAGCTCTTTGCTTTTTTAAGGGGAGAAAATTACCTTTTTAAAGTTCTTGATATTCGACTTTCAGTGTTAAGTAAGGATAATGCAGTACAGGTACATCTAAAATTTTTATTTGATCCTTGCAACACCCCCACCCTTCAAAAACATTGATATATTAGCTCTTAGTTCAGTTATTTCAGTATATACTCATACTGTTGTTTGCTTTAATTTTTGGAAACAGTATTAAAACAAAAGTTATTCCTTCTGTGTTTATCATCTCTTTATTCCTGAAAATAAATGTAGTCATAAGCAAATAAAATCATAATTTCAATTTGAATCTCTCAATTAGATAACATTGCGTGTTTTGGTGAGACATAGTTGTGAAAAGATTATTTTGTAATTTAAAGTTTTTATACTTTTCAGTCTGATTAAGGGAGAAGCATGCTTCCTTTTGTGCATATTTCTAAGGTATTTTGTGTTCCTTTTTGTCCTCATAGGATATTTTGAACAATCTGGAGTCAGGTGATCTGGATGAAAATGACCTTATGCTGGATGTTGATCTGCCTGAGGATGCTCCTTGCAAAATGGGTAAGACCAGCCAATCTCCTCAATTTCATCAGAACTCATTAGTCCTGCGTCAAAAGGGATAGTATTTATTTTTCATTGCTTTTAAATGAAAATGTAGACATTATTGAGCTTTCTGATATCAGTTGCCTTTCAATTTCAAGTAAATTTATTATCAAAGTACATGTATGTCACCATATACAACCCTGAGATCTTGGGGCTAAAATTGTCACTTTTTCTTGACATTTGACACCATGTTTTTACCGCCAACATTTTTAGCAATAGAGAAACAAAGTTTTTTTTAAATATCAGGGACCAGAAAGCTAGCTGTAGTAAGGCAGGGCCCATTCTCTAAGCAGCCAATTAGAAATGGTGAAACATTCATGCTGAAGATAAAACACTACAGAATGAGAGATGTAGAACTAAAATATTCCCATATGTTATAGCCGTGATATAATTTTATTATTTATTGAAGCACTCTTAATGCTGAGCATGATAGAAGTCATCCAGAATTCATTTGATTTTTCTAATGTTTTTCAATATTTGATGCAAACGTAAATGAGTACAAGTAACAAGGATGTATACATCAGGACTGGTTTGTTTCAAACTATTTGATTTTTCATAGCAACACACAATCTGCAGAATCTCTTGTGTTTTTGGATTTTTCAAAAAAATAGATCTTGTCCATCAACAATCTGGAATTCATCTTTTGCATAAGCATACAATCAACAAACTTTCCTGATCTAGACTATTTTGCACTGAACATAATAAAAATGACTCCAGCCTGTGTTACTATTTTATTAAAATCATGTGTTGTTCATTCTATTTTTTCAGTTAATCGCTTTCCTTTCATTTGTGACATGTTCAAAAATCTATTGATTTCCTTGAATATACT
This sequence comes from Mobula hypostoma, assembly GCF_963921235.1. Classification (NCBI taxonomy): domain Eukaryota; kingdom Metazoa; phylum Chordata; class Chondrichthyes; order Myliobatiformes; family Myliobatidae; genus Mobula; species Mobula hypostoma. The sequence goes on from NC_086114.1 coordinate 28,354,106, forward strand.
CAAGAGCCATATATCTGCATCTGGGATCAATGCAAAAACTCTACCATTTTGATGAATGCTTTTCTTCTCTTATTCCAAATTGCTGACCTTTTTGTGTGCTGTAGTCATAAATTCTTGAGAAATTAATTCTATGAATTTACTCTGCCAAACCATCTCAGAATTGAGTGCTTTGTTGAGACTACCAATCATTATTCTTAAATTTGATAGAATTTATTCACTAAAGCAGACTTCTTATTTGCTTGGAGACAGAAGAGACTGTAGATGTTGGGATCTGCAGCAAAGAAACAAACTGCCGGTGGACTGCATCAGCGGTGGCAAAAGGATAGTTGACAATTTGGGTCTAGACCATTATGCAGGGATCCTGATGATAGATCTTGATATGAAGCATCAATTGTTCATTTCCCTCCACAGATTGTACGTAATCCACCAGCATTTTGCTTTTTAAACCCGAAGTTTCACTTTGCAATTGCAGGTCCCTTCTCTCAATCACTGTTTCTTGTTGAGAACATCCAAACTATACTTCAACTTTTAAATATGGTGTTGTCCACTTTCAGGTCCATGTATTTCTTTTTGTTAGGTTTCTTGATGTGCAGATTTAAAAGATCAAAATTACATTTCAAAATGTTTTAAGAAATTCAAGAGAATTAAAAAAATCAAACAAGTGAAATATGAAACAAAACTCCCAAGCGGTTGAGTCTATTTTTGTAGCGTGTAGGGGGGATTAGTGATCTGCCTTAAATTTTAACCTGTCTTCTCTCCAGGGATGCTTACTTTTCTCTGATATTTCCCGCATGTGTCCAGTATCCAATCCAAGTAAAAGGGTTGAGAGTTCAATTTCTACTTCAGGGACTTGAGGCACTTCCCCATTTACTATTGAAGAACTGCTGCATCACCTTTTAGGCGTAATGTTAGATTGAAACAAACTTTAAAGGTACCAAAGTGGTTTTGTAGAAAACTCTGGCAGTTTACTCTGGTGACCTATTCAGTATCTGTCTTTTAATCAATGGAGCAAAAATAGATGATCTGATCATTATGCTGTTTGTGGGAGCTTGTGCAAAAATCAACTGAAGGAACATGACAAAGGCTTCATAACAATGGCTGCACTTCAGAAGTGGTTGATTGGCTGTTGAGTGCTTTGGGCTATCTGAGGTTGAGAAGTGCAATGTATAAATCTTTTTAGTTATTACTTTTCAGCCATATTACTTCTATCTTCTTTCCATGGTCTATTAATGCCACTTTCTCTGTGCACTTCCTCTTACTTCTGTCTGCTTGTACAGCTTCTTTTCTTGATTATTTCCTACATATATTTGCTACCCTTAACCATTTTTACTGGCTCTGTTTGTTTCCTTTCCACACTGTCTTTACAACTTTGTACTGGATACTGTGCAACCTGTCCTATGATTTCAACAATTTCAGACCTTTGCCAGACTTCCTTTGTTTCTCTTCATGCTTGGTAAGAGGAATGTGGGATGATTATATTGCTGTTTCTGGGGATGGATAAAATTATCACATTGGAATTTGATGTATGCACCCTTCTCATCCACCTTTGGCTTCCTCTTTGTCAGAACACTATTGCCAGGAAAATTTGAACTGTTCATGTTGGCGTTTTTCTTCGCTAGAAGATGCACTCCTTGACTATTTATATTTACTCTATCTTGCCATCTATCCTCGGTCACTTTTTTCTTGGTATTCACAATCTTGTGTTTCATTTATGTATTTGATTTCTTTCATTTTGACTTCTGTTAATATCTGGTCCACTGTTTAATCATTTTCTGTCTTGCTGTCATATCTGTCCTGAACTTAACAGATTACTCATTTAAATTATTTTTTTCTCTTTCACTTCCCTGTTCCCTTTTCACGAACAGTTGAACTGTAGTGTCTCCTTGTCCTGAGGGAGGACTTCTGCTCCTAAATATAAACTGAATATTGTTCTTTCGTTGTTGCTGCCTGATGCCAAGTATTTCTAGCTTTTTCTGCCTTTATATTCATTATTAGCATCAAAACCAAGTATTAATAGTATGATTCTGAAGAAGACACGTAGTCCTCTTTTATTGTCATTTAGTAATGCATGCATTAAGAAATGATACATTATTTCCTCCGGTGTGATATCACAAAACACAGGACAGACCAAGACTGAAAAGAATGACAAAACCACATAATTATAACATATAGTTACAACAAGGAAGAAAAACTCTCCCTGCCATGCCGACCACAATCCGACTCTGGGTCATCCGAAAACTTTGAGCTCTGATCAGCTCTCCGACACCGAGTACTGAGCGCCATGTCTGTCCGAACGATTCGACCTCCTTCTCGGTCGCCAAAAGCAGGCAAGGCCGGGGATTTTGAGGCCTACCCTCCGAAAGATCCCTGACCACACAGTAACGACAGCAGCGAACGGGCGTTTCAGAAATTTCTCCAGATGTTCCTCTGTGCTTTCACGTCCATTTTCCATCAAATCAGAATTGTCCACGGCCCCTGTTTAACAGATACGATATCATTTTTCACCAGAGGGCTGTGCAGGATCGGCCAGTGCATTTAAACAAGGCAGGCATAGACTACAGTTCTTAACAAGAATAACTCAAGGGTGCAGATTTATTTTGGTGAATAATGAACTTGCCTTTTCAATTGAAAGAATTAATCATTTGATTTCCAAGATTGGTCAATGAAGAAGAACGGAGCTGATCTCTGCGTTATTTTTCACAACGGGTTTGATGGTATGTTGTTTCAGAACAGGACCATGGATGGTGTACAATATATTCTTGAAATGCATATGCAGCGTTTTCAGTTTTACAACAAATTTTTATTTGAGTTGGGGGTGGAAATAATCTCCTTATTGAAAGATGAAGTTATATTGAATGTGAATTAAAGTTGGGCCTTTATAAATGAAATTGCTGCAATCAAGAGGTTTCTGCTTTTGAGGAGATATTATACAACACTTCATTTAAAAGATTTCACCGTTTGTTGCATTGTTGTGTTCTCACCATGTTGTGATAAGGTTGATGAGAAAATCACAAAATTCGATAATTTTTAATTGTCATTAACTGAATGTTGGCTTCTTTTGACAAGCAAGGGTCATTTTACAGCAATTGTGGTTTGGTTTTATAAAGGCATTTTAGCTTGTGAATGCTGCTTAGGTTTGATTGAAATGTCCAGTGCTGAGATGAGTTGCTTTGCTATTTTAAAAGCATCATAATGTAAATTCAATACTGTGTCATGTGTTCAAAACCTTGTGGAAGGATTAGATGACAATAGGGTTCTGTAGCTTGGCAACAAACTTTTTATTATATTCTTTGATTAATACTTAGTGGAATAGTTTGCAAGCTGAGACCTTGGAATAATGATTAAACTAGGGGAGTGGAGGTGAGGATTGAGTTGAGATTAAGATGTAAATTTGTCATTTAATATCAAAGCTTAGGTGATCGTGAGCAGCATTTATAATAGAACCTGCTGTTTAACCTTTAGGAGAGACTGTCTGTTTAAAAATACTATACCTATTGTCTTGCCTCTTCATGCTGTGTGTGGTCCAGCTAATTCTTGAAATGGAATAAGCTGGAAAGAAAATGAAATATTTAGTTACATTCCTTAAAAATGATACCACCTATTTTATCTATGTTGTAATTACATTTTATAATTTCTGAATATTTTGGCACATCTTCCAAGTATATTTGATGAGTAGTTTTTTTATAAAACTGTCAATGCTAAGAGCCAATTTATCTAATAGTTATAGTGAAAATGGTTTGGTTATTGTTCTTGGAAGAAATGAATGAAAAATCAAAAGGGTTGGTGTAAAGGAAAACACCTGACATTAGTATTTCATTTTACTCTTTACCTTATGTCAAATTACTTGAAACAAACTTCACTATGTAATTCATTCTTATTATGTTCTTATAACATAAATGCAAGGAGATAATCTTGGAATCTTGCCCTAAGAAAAGATGAAGGACAAGTCTTAGAGAATTTCTTTTGTGCTAAGCCATTGTAAAATCATTTTCCAGGTTTTAAAATATATGATAAATAAGTTAAAAGTCTGATTAAAAGTTAATTCCAATCAGATTTTATTTAAGGTTTTCACCACAGAACTCCCTTCTATTTGAATTGGGTACATCCATAATATAGTTTTCTCTATAATTAATAGCTTGATGATTTTGTATTCAGTATCTTTTTCCATGACTTTATCAGTAAGTTCTGACTCTGGGATTTATGAAAACAGTTTTAATTTTTACGTAACAATTTCTTAAGTGTTGTCTGTTATTATTCTGAATGGGTTGTGTTTTATAGTGTCCATAAGAACTTGATAATGATTTAGCACTGCATTGTGCCAGCTTAAAAATGTAGGACAAACTGAAAACCCGAGGAGCTGCATGGTGGTATTTATCAGGCGAGTGACTGGTTAATCAAGAGGAGTCTTTTAGTTGTAAGAGAAACATCCGAGTTTACAGCGTGCAACTGTAGTTTGACAGAGAGGTATTTGGGTAAGCAAACAGCAATTGATATTGACAATTTATTAGTGAGAAGATGTGATGGTGGTGGTATTAACAATAAAAGAGAAATACACATTGGTCATCATTATTTTTTTGAAAAAAAGTTCTTGGTCAGCCTTGATGAAAGCTGTTACCATAATTTCGGGTTGCCAACAACCCATATTGAAGGAAAATGAATTGATCCAAATGATATCAATATGAGATACCCAATTTTACGTGATTTTCCCATGAAGGTCAGGCCCCAGGTCTTGAAAGACTAGGACTTTTCAATCATTAGGGTGTATTGCTCGCTTAGTATTGACTGGAAAGATGAATTGAAACCTGTCAGAAATATGTCAGAACAATCTGCCTTTGGTCTTTTCACATGCAACAGAAAGGAATTATCTACATTTGAGACATAAGTCCCATCTGCTGCAAGGCTTGCATTTTGAACTATAGAGCTATGGTCACTCCACAATTGGTCTTCTGTTGCTGTCAAGTTTGGTATTTCCAGGATACAACTGATGCCTTTTCTGATTTGCCATTCTCAAGGATAAGTTTAGTCAAATCACAGATATGTATTAGGAACATGAGTAGGTGGCAACCTGATTCTTCCATTAAATAATATCACAGTTGTTCTGATTTAAATCTTATCTTCATATTCCCCTGTCCTTTCTTCCCCACCACACTCCCTCTAACTCTCCAGCCCTTACTTATGAAGTACCCATCTACTTCTGCTCTTTCAGACTAATGTTTACTTGTCCTTTGTATAGCCAGTCTTTTATTCTGCCTTGTGGCTGTTGTCCATGCAAGATCTCTATTGGGAGATACCAGTCTTCCATTTAATGACATGCCAGATCCATCTTTCAGCAGCATTTTCACTGTTCTGAGTGTGTTTTCCCTTTCAAGGATCTTAACATTTACAATTCTGTTAACAAATGCTCATGATTAAGTTAAGGGGGTGAATGTGAAACTGCATGAGCTGTTTAATGTAACAAAAAACAGATGTTGGAGGCAAAGGAGAAGTTGATGTTTTGTGTTGAGATCTTGCAACAGGGCCTGTATTACAGCTTTGCAAGGCTTTGACTTGAAATATTGCCTAATCATTTGACTCCTTGGATAGTGTTTGAATACCAAGTTATTCCAGCAGTTTGTTTCATGTTCTTTTTTGCTCCAGGTTCCAGCATCTTCAATCCCTTGCATTTCCCAACTGTTTGTTGTGTTGTCTATCAGGAACTAATACCTCATGGTTGTCGCGAGTGATGTTAAGACACTGTATTTTAAATCTTTAGTTTGGTGAAGACATAGTTCTTATGTGGATCGATTTAGGATGTTTATTTATTAGTTACCAAGGATTTGATAGGCTTAAGTGATTCTGAACTCAATTTTCTTGTCAAAGAAGCCATCATTGGAAACCCTAATGTTTGAATTTATTAACCATGTGTCTTGAATATCATGACTTGTGACTTGTGTAGGACCATTGGAATGAGTACCAGGTCAAGAAAAAGACTTTGGTCTTATTAAGAACAATGAGCTGGGATGTGGGATATTTAGAAATTGCATCAACAATTACTTAAAAACAATGTTGTATGAGCCATTGGTCATAAGTCACCTTGATGAAAAATTGCTTCAGCCTTGAACCTTTGAAAATCAAAGCATGGGACAAAATGCAGATTGTGGAAATGTCTTCTGCTTGTGTTATGACCAAGAGCACAGGCAGAGTCATTGATCAGTACTGGGGCAAGTATGCGGTGAACTGTTAGAAATTGAATAATTAAGAAGAGTTATCTTTGGAATCTTTTCTCCAGACACGTGGCCATAAAACAGATGGTTGATTTGCATAAACTTTCTTACGCCAGCATGTTTAAAGAAAATCACAATCTGACAGTTAAAAACTGTGGTTAGATTGAAGAAGATGTGACATGCTCATGTTCCATTTTAACTATTTCTACTATACCTAACTCATGATAAAAAGCATGTATGTTATGCTTCACCCTGGTATAAAATTGAATGTTGCAATCTTTTGCCCAATTTTACTGAATTATAAGCACAAGAGTAAATTGATAAATTGGTTTATATTTCTCACATGCACCAAGGTACGGTGGAAAAACTTGTCTTGCATTGCATTCATACAGATCAATTCTTTACAGCAGTGCATTGAGGAAATACAAGGTAAAACAATAAGTTATTTGTTGAGTTGCAGGGAAAGGTTGAATAGGTTGGGATTTTATTCCCTAGCGTGTAGGAAGGACAATGAAGAGAGGTTTGATAGAAGTATACAAAATTATGAGGGTGTGTGTGTTTGTGTGTGTATGTGTGTGTGTGTATATATATATATATATATATGTATGTATGTATGTATGTATATATATATATATATATATATATATATATATATATATATATATATATGTATATATGTATATATGTATATGTATAGAGAGAAAGAGAGAGAGAGCAATGCAAATAGTTATTTTCCACTGAGATTGGATGAGACTATAGCTAGAGGGTTAGGTGAAAGGTGAAATGTTTAAGGGGAACATGAGAGGGAGCTTCTTCATTCAGTGTGTTGTAGGAGTATGGAACAAGCTGCTAGCAAACAGTATGCAGGTTTGATTTCAACATTTAGAATACATTAATAGATGGGAGGGGTATGGAGGGCTATGGTCCGGGTGCAGGTTGGTGGGACTAGGATGAATAGATTGCATGGGATAGATGGGCCAAAGGGCCTCTTTCTGTGCTGTAGTTTTCTATGACTCTGACTCTTAGTACAGAATAAAGTGTTATTTGTTAGAGAACGTGCAGCACAGGTTGACAGTAAGGTACAAGGTCATAACAAAGTAGATTGTGAGGTCAAGAGTCTACTTTATTGTACAATAGTCTTAGAACGGAAGGATCAAAGCTGCCTGTGAGCTTAGTGGTGCACGCTTTAAAGCTTTTGTATCTTCTGCCCAACGAGAGGGTGGCGGGTAGGGGGAAGAATGTTCAAGGTAGGTGGGGTCTTTAATTATGCTGGCTGCTTTACCAAGGCAGTGAGAAGTGTAGACAGAAGCTGTTATGTTTTGTAACTTCAAAACATTAAACTAATTCGAAGGAAGACACGGGAGTCCGAAATGTGACTCTAATTTCGTGTTTACTTTAAGCAAGGCATGTGCATATCACGTGGTAGCGTGATGTATGCAATTCACGAATTTTTACTTATAACCCAGAATGAATTATTTAAACAAACAAGAATGCTCAATCAACCAATATATATACAATATATATTTGAGTATATATACACTCAATATATATTTGAGTATATTTCAGTATACTCAAATACAGTATTACTAAAATATTAAATACTCACCAGAGTCCATGGAGAAGAGGCTGATTTCTGTGACGTGCTGAGCTGTGTCCATAATTCTATGTAGTTTGTTGTGATCATCATGGGCGGAGGAATTGCCATACTTAGCTATGATGCATTTGGATAAGATACTTTCTATGGTGCAGTGATAAAAGTTGGTGAGTGTCAGAGGGGACATATCAAATTCTGAGAAAGTAAAGGTGTTTGTGAGCTTACTTTGCCATGGCATATGTGTGGTTGGACCAGGGCAGGCTTTTGGTGATGTTCATTCCTAGATACTTGAAGTTCTCAACTGTCTTGACCTCAGTGTCATTGATGTAAACAAGAGCATGTGTACTACCCCACTATAGAAGTCAATGACAAGCTCTTATGTTTTACTGACATTGAGGGAATGGTTGTTGTCATGATACCATATCACTGGGGTTTCTATCTCCTTCCTGTATTCTGACTCATTGTTATTTGAGATGAGGACCCACTCTATCACAAAGTTGAAGTCAGAGCAGAATCTGACCATGTAGTTGTGTATGTATAGTATAAGGAGAAGATTATGGGGATGGGAGGTGGCGCTGTGGGGCCCCAGTGTTGAGGATAATGGTGGAAATGTTGATGTCTATCCTTGCTGATTGCAGTCTGCCAGTTACAGAAGGAAGTGTTGAGTCCCAGGTCTAGGAGTTTGGAGATGAGTTTGCTTGGAATTAAAGAACATTAAAGATAAAACTACGGTTAATTTTCATTTGTATCTTTATTGTCCAGATGCTCCAGAGATAAGCGTAAGGCCAGAGAGATGATGTCCACTGCGGTCCTATTTTGGCAGTAGGCAAATTGCTGTGTGTTGAAGTTTTCTGGGATTTTGTTATTAATATCTGCCATGACCAGCCTCTTGAAGCACTTCATGATGGTGAACGTTAGAGCCACTGGGTGGTAGTCATTAGGGGATGTAACCTTGTTTTTCTTGGGTAATGGGATGACAGCAGTCGTCTTAAAGCAGATGAAAAGCTCATGTTGATGCAGGGAGAGGTTGAAAATGTCTGCAGTGCCCTGGCAGGATCTAAGGACACAGCTAGGGGCGATGTCCAGGTTAAATGTTTTCCCTCTCTGGAAGACTGAACTTACATCTGCAGGTAACTATAGATCCAGATGCATCAAAGGCTATCGGGGTGGGGTGATGATATTCTATTCCTTTCTGTTCAAAACAGGCATGAAATAAATTATGTTCTCCAGGAAGGCAAACACTATTATCAGTATGCTGCCTGACTTCATGCTGTAGCCTCTTATACCATGTAAGGCCTGCCACGTAAAAGATTTTTGTTTTCTTTATTTAGGACCAGTTGCTCCCCTTATTTTGTTTACCCATCTTATGCCCTTTTGTCAAAGTACAATCTGCCTCATGGATCAAGCAGCATCATTGATAGTTTGAGCCGGCATCAGGATTTTATCTCTAGTTTATCTCATTACTGTGTTTTGAAAGTTATGTCATAAAGTTGCTTAAGAATGGTGGTGACAACTTCTGCAGCATACTTTGCTATTACATTTACTTTGCCATTTCACATTTTCCTGTGACCACAGACCATTTTCTTAGTGTCATTGAAGCTTTGTTTTAAGATAGTTGAGTGAGAAACCTAATTATTGATTCATAGCAGTACATTTCATTACCTTGCAAGCGAAGCTATATCTGTAATCAAACTCTTAATATACATATATATCCTTGAATTGTTCTGGAAAGGCATGTGGCTAGCAAAAGCATCTATGTGTTTGAAAAGACTTAATAATGAAAGAAAAAGTTGAAAAATTATGTAACTTTGCAAAGAGTGTGATAAAGGGAAAAGGAAGAGAGAATGAAATGGTGGTGGGGGAATTAACCAGGATCTTCAAAAGATTAATTTTCAGTGCACATGGTAATTTTATGATGCAGTCGATGATAGTAAGAGTGTGTTTCGTAGAAATAGAAAGTCCAACGAGTAAAAGCGAGGGTCTTGCAGAAGCTTATATTATACCTTTGTTGAACACGTTGGCAGATTTTTCCACATGAATATTGTAAAGTAATGATGAATGTTGGCATTATATAGGAGTTCAATGATGAAAGGAAGGTTTGGTCTTTGACTTCATATTATCCTCAATTTCTGTGTGATTGAATGATATTGGATGTCATTATAAGATGATGTACTCTGAATTTGCATTTGCATCAATATTATTTGTACACTTCGTGTCAGGATTTCTGAGGCTGGATGATGCTGGATGATGACAAAACAAAAAAACAAATCCAGTACTAAGTCATTTCTAAGATGTATTGTACATAGAGTTTGATGCTCCAACGGCTATATGAGGCAGAAGTATAGCTGTTCAACTATGATTGGAATGATAGACTGATGTGAGTGAAATAACTAACTTGGATGGGGCAACTTGGTCGGTGTCAGTCAGGTGGGTTGAACGGTCTGTTTCCATGCTGTGTGACTTTGTGACTCTATTATGCCATTTGGGAAGTGACGGATGTGTCAGAATACCTTGAGGGTGTTGTAATCATGATCAATTTGAAAATTGGTGACAATTATGGATGTAGTGGTTACAATGGTGACTTGCTGCTATCTGTTCAAATACAGTGGCAAAGATCCCTCTCAGCTGCCTCCTCCCAGTGGCCAAAGAGTTTGTTCCCATATTGTTTTGTAGATTTCATTCATCAAAAGCACAATGGATTATCACTTGAAGTAAGATGCATGGCAGCACCAGCTACTATACATGGCTTAGATCTAACTCTCATGAACTTTTGACACAGCCAACTGAGTGCAAGTACTTCTTACTGCAGGTACCTTGAAACACTGGAGAGGTACACCCCATCTCCACAGTATCCAGCAAGTCTGAAATTGGATGAGCAAACTAAATGTCACCTTTTTCAGGTCATCATTTCCAGCATTAAGGTTCCAATTGTTGGTTCATTACATTTATATTGGGCAAATAACATTTATTTATTTTATTTAGAGATGCAGCACAGTAACAAGCCCTTCCGGCCTACAAGCCGCACTTACAGCAATGTGACCAATTAACCTACTAATCCGTACATCTTTGGAATATAGAAGCACTTGGAGAAAACTCCGAGGTCACAGGGAGAGCCTACAAGCTTCTTACATATAGTAATGGGAATTGAACCCAGGCTGCTGGTTTGTAATAGCATTATGCTAACTGCTACACTGTCGTGATGCCTCATTGTTCATGTGTCCAACGTTAAAAAGGCACCTGAAGTTCATCCTGATAAAAGATTAAAAGTAGGACAGAAGGAACACTTCAATGATGTTGTCAAAGTCTGTTTGAAGAATGCAACACACCTAGTAATCCCTGGCCTATGACTGATCAAAAGGGAGAAGCATTATCCAGGATGGTACTGAGAAGCTATAAAGTATGTAGGTCACAAAAATGGCAGAAAGAGTATACCACTTCCCATACTAACAGCTAATTCTTAGACTCAGGTACCTTCTGTTTCACCTGTGGCAGAGTCTGTGCATGATGAGCCACAGCAGTGCCCAAGTACTGGAGTTTTATGTAAGTTATCCTTGCCCTGAGGGACTACAAGAAGACCGCAAAATCAGAAAATGTTGGAAAAATTCAGTGCATCAAGCAGCATCTCTGGAGAGAGAAACAGTCAAATATTTTGGTTTTGTGACCCTTGTAATGGTGCCCATCAACAGATGAGTTACAACAGCCAAACTCACTTTATATTGTTGTCAAAATCTTTTGTGAAAAATATTATTAAAAAGAAACAAATGTTAACTTTAACCATTTTAACTTTTTGCACTGCAATTATCCATGTGCTTTCTTGTTCACTGCTGCTAAACTTGTGTAAGTACAGCCTTTTGACAGATAGTGTTACGTTGAATCTCACAGTATTAAACTCATGCTTTTTGATTTTTGTCAACATCAGTGTTTGTACTGTCCATATGCCTTCTCTCACCATGATTACTTCAGCGTACCCTGATTCTTTTCCTTAGCCCTTATCATGCCTCCCCATATCATCTATTTCAGTCATTTCCATATAATATCGGCTTTTTGTGTAAGTAAAAGCTCTGAAAATCATTTTATTTCTTAGAATGTATTTTCGTGCTCCTTGTTCTGGACTGACATGTAAAAGCAATTTCTCTACAACATGAAGTGAAATGCTATGTTTCAAAGGATACAATATCTGCCATGTTCTGGAAGAAAGTTGGATCTTGACTCTTGGTATACAATGCATCTGAAAAGTGTCAGTGTGAACTGCTGCTTGAAATTTTTTTTTCCTCTGGTGGATGATGCTGAAGATATGACCGATCTCTTTCACTGTGCTGGTAAGAAAACTAGTGTTTTTCTTGAAGTTATGTACCATCATGTCAGTTTAATTAAAGTTGTATGATGCATGATTGCATAGTATAAGTACTTTTTTGATCATCTTCTATCATTGAGAAACTGTATTGTAGCAAATACAAATTTTGCTGCCAAAAATAATATTTGAATCTTCAGGTGAAAAGATAGATTAGTGATTAAAGCTCTTTTATTCCCCAGATAGATTACAGATTCCTTTTCAACAGTGGTGCACTAGGGAATTTTGAGTGGTATTAAAAATGATCTCCTAAATGTCCTATTGGTACACTGGAATACTCATGTTATATCTGATCCTTGTTCCCACCAGTATTTAAATAAAAGGTTTTTGTAGGCTCTTGCCTTTTGACAAAGTTTCTGTCTTTCTGACTGCAGAAATAAAGATCAGATTTTTAACGAATAAATCCTGTACAGATCAGATGTTTGAATTTGCTTGAATGAAAATAAATTTGTGGTTCAAGATATGTTTTAAAAATGCTTCTCATTGGGAGACTTATTAGGCCACTTGGATCTATTTCATATTTTGTGTTTAGAATATGAATATAATTTAAATTGCTTTAATGTAGATGAATAAATGTTCTCATTAAAAGTTAAACCGTTCTCCTGTATTATAGAATAAAATAAAAATTATGAGATGGTAATTAAAATGGATGTAACCGTGATCAGATAGAATGCATCCTGATTTGCTGAGAGAAGTAGGAGTCAAATGGAGATGTAAAGGTTATAATTTTGTTCAATAGAGAAGAATAAATCTTTTACCTTGACTTGGTTAAAGTAGTATTTGTAAATAATCTAGGTAACAATGAAGTATTTTGACTAAACACAAACACAGACTGAAAGATTTAATGTCAATTTGTAGAGTTTGTTGATGGGTTAAGAGGTTAGTACTGTTGCTGTTGTCACAGCGTGATCTGCACCCGTACCATAGCCCTCCATACCCCTCCCATCCATGTACTGTAACTATCCAAACTTCTCTTAAACATTGAAATTGAAATCACATCAACCACTTGCTTTGGCAGCTCATTCCACACTCTCACCATTGTCTGAATGGAGAAGTTCCCTTTCATGTTACCCTTAAACATTTATCCTTTTTACTCTTAACCCATGACCTGTAGTTGTAGTCTCACCCAACCTCAGTGGAAAATGCCTTACTGCATTTACTCTATCTATACCCTTCATAATTTTGTATATCAAATCTCCGCTCAATCTTCTACGTTTGATGGAATAAATTTGTAACCTCTTCAAACCTTTCCTTGCAACTCAAATCCTTCAATCCCAGCAGCATCCTAGTGATTTTTCTCTGTACTCTTTCAATCTTATTTACATCTTTCCTGTAGATAGGTGACCAAAAGTACACACAATACTCCAAATTAGGCCTCAACAACATCTTGTACACCTTTATCATAACATCCCAACACCTGTACTCAGTACTTTGATCTATTAAAGCCAATGTGTCAAAAGATTCCTTAATGACCCGATCTACCTGTGACGCCACTTTCAATGACTCGTGGACCTGTATTCCCAGGATCCTTTATTATATCGCACTCCTTAATGCCCTGCTGCTCACTGAGTAAGACCTATCCTGGTTGGTCCTCCTAAAGTGCAACACCTCACATTTATTTCTATTAATTTGCTTAATGTGAAAAACGCTAAGGAGCTGGTGGTAGACCTGAGGAGAGCTAAGGTACCGGTGACCCCTGTTTCCATCCAGGGGGTCAGTGTGGACATGGTGGAGGATTACAAATACCTGGGGATAGGAATTGACAATAAACTGGACTGGTCAAAGAACACTGAGGCTGTCTACAAGAAGGGTCAGAGCCATCTCTATTTCCTGAGGAGACTGAAGCCCTTTAACATCTGCCGGACGATGCTGAGGATGTTCTACGAGTCTGTGGTGGCCAGTGCTATCATGTTTGCTGTTGTGTGCTGGGACAGCAGGCTGAGGGTAGCAGACACCAACAGAATTAACAAGCTCATTTGTAAGGCCAGTGATGTTGTGGGGATGGAACTGGACTCTCTCACGGTGGTGTCTAAAAAGAGGATGCTGTCCAAGTTGCATGCCATGTTGGTCAATGTCTCCCATCCATTACATAATGTACTGGGTGGACATAGGAGTACATTCAGCCAGAGACTCATTCCACCGAGATGCAACACAGAGTGTCATAGGAAGTCATTCCTGCCTGTGGCCATCAAACTTTACAACTCCTCCCTTGGAGGGTCAGACACCCTGAGCCAATAGACTGGTCCTGAACTTATTTACTGGCGTAATTTACATATTACTATTTAACTATTTATGGTTCTATTACTATTTATTATTTATGGTGCAACTGTAACAAAAAACAATTTCCCCCGGAATCAATAAAGTATGACTATGACTATAAATTCCGTCTGCCATTTTTCAGCCGGTCCAGATTCCTCTGCCGCTTTGATAGTCTTTCTCGTTGTCCACTGCATCCCCAAATTTGCTGATTCAGATTGTTAACCACATTCAGATTGTTGATACAGATAACAAACAACAATGGACCCATCACCGATCTCTGCAGCACACCACTAGTCACAGGCCTCCAGTCAGAGAGGCAACCCTGTTCTACCATTTTTTGGCTTCTCCTGCAAAGCCAATGTCTAATCTTGTTTATACTTCATCTTGAATGCCAAATGACTGAACCTTCCTGACCAATCTCCCATGCAGGGCCTTGTCAGATGCCTTGCTGAAGTCCATGTTGACAACATCCACTGCCTTGTCTTCATCAAGTTTACTGGTGATATCCTCAAAACTGTGTAAGATTGGTTAGATGTGACCTAACCCCACAAGGCCATGCCGACTATCCCTCATCAATCCATGTCTATTCAAATACTCATATCTGGTCTCTCAGAATAACTTCCAATAATTTTCCCACTACTAATGTCAGGTTCACCAGCAATAAATTCCTAGTTTATTCTTAAAGCCTTTCTTAAACAGCAGAACAACATATGCTAGCCCCCAATCCTCTGGTACCTCACCTTTCGCTAAGGATGATTTAAATATCTCTGCTAAGGCCCCTGCAATTTCTGCTCTTGCCTCCCACGGGGTCTGAGCAAACACCTCGTCAGGTTCTGGGGACTGGTCCACCCTAATATACCTCAAGACCACAAACACAACCTCCTTTATAGTCTGCATTGGGTCCATGGACCTCTCTGCTGCTTTGTCTCACTTCTATAGATTCTGCCCATTTCCATATAAATACAGATGCAAAAAATCCATTTAAGATCTCCCCCATTTTTTTTATGGCTTCACGGTGTTTTATCATTCTGATCTTCCAGAGGAGCAATATTGTCCATTGTAATCCTTTTGCACTTAACATATCTGTAGAAACCTGTGGAATTCTTCTTCACCTTGTCTACTAGAGCAATCTCATGCCTTCTTTTAGACCTCCTGATTTCTTTCTTAAGTGTTCTGTTGCATTTCTTATATTCAAATACATCATTTGTTCCTACCTGCTTATTCCTGCTGTGCACCCCCTTTTTTGTTAACCTGGGCCACAATATGCCTTGAAAACTAAGGTTCCCAAAACTTGGTATCCTTGCCTTTTATTTTGACAGGCAGATACAAGCTTTGTACTCTCAAAAATTCTATTTTGAAGGCCTCCTACTTAGCAAGTACACCTTTGTCAGAAAAAAGCCTGTCTCAAACCAGACTTGGCAGATTCTTTCTGATACCATCAAAATTGGTCTTTCTCCAATTTAGAATCTTAACCTGAGGACCAGACCTATCCTTTCCAAAATTACCTTAAAACTAATGTTGTTATGATCACGAGGTGCTAAGTGTTCCTTTTCACAAACTTCTGACACCTGCTCTGTCTCATTCCCTAACAGGAGATCATTGGGATTCCAAGTACTCCTTATGGAAACTTTCTTGACACGTTTGACAAACTCTATTCAATCTAGTCATTTTACAGTTTGGGAATTCCAGTCAATATGTGGAAAGTTAAAATCACCTACTATCACAACTTAGTGCTTCTTGCAGTAATCTGCAATCACTCTACAAATTTGTTCCTCTAAGTCCCACAGACTGTTGGGTGGTCTATAAAGTTCAAAGTAAATTTTATTATCAAAGTACGTATACAGTATGTCACCATATACAACCCTGAGATTCATTTTCTTGTAGGCATATTCAAGGAATCTATAGAATAGTAACTATAATAGGATTGACAAAAGACTGCCCAACTAGGGTCTTCAACTGGAGAGAGGAGACAACAAATGAAAATATGAATAAATAGCAATAGCAATAAATAGCAATAAATATCTAGAGCATGAGATGAAAGGTCCTTGAAAGTGAGTTGTGGGAACATTTGAATGATTAAGTGAAGACATAGGAGCAGAATTAGGTTTTGCAGCCCATCGAGTCTGCTCTGCCGTTCCATCGTGGCTGATCCGGATTCATCCAACCCCTTCCACCTGTCTTCTCGCCATACTCTTTGATGCCCTGACCGATCAGGAAACTATCAACTTCCGCCTTAAATATACCCACTGACTTGGCCTCCACCGCCGTCTGTGGCAGAACATTCCGCAGATTCACTACTCTCTGGCTGAAAAAAATTCCTCCTTGCCTCTGATCTACAATGTTGTTCCTCAATTTTGAGGCTGTGCCCTGTAGCTCTGGATACCCCCGCTATAGGAAACTTCCTCTCCACATATGCCCTATTCAATCCTTTCAGAATTCAGTAGGTTATCCCCTTTTGTTCAAGTGCTTGATGATTGAGGGGTAGTAAGTGTTCTTGAGCTTCATGTTGTGAGTACTGAAGCTCTTTTACCTTCTACCTGATGGCAGCAGCGAGAAGAGAGCATGACCTGGGTGGTGGAGATCCTATTGATGGGTGCTGCTTACCTGCAACAGCGTCTCATGTAGATGTTGCCAATGGTGGGGAGGGATTTACCTCATCTACTGGTCGGAATCAACCACTTTTCTGTTCAAGGGCATTGGGGTTTCTATATCAGGTTGTGATGCAGCTGGTCAGTATACGAGGGGTGATTGATAAGCTCGTGGCCTAAGGTAGAAGGAGTCAATTTTAGAAAACCTAGCACATTTATTTTTCCTACATTTATACACTTAGTCCAGCAGTCATGGAGTATACTGATCCCTTCTTTGTAGAAATCGCATCTTGGACATCCAGAAGTGGTCCACAGTAGGGGTGATTGATAAGTTCGTGGCCTAAAGTAGAAGGAGATGAGTTATTAACTTCAAACTTTCTGCATTTTCACTCAGAGTTGAACTGCACGTGCATGTAACGAGAGCTGTATAACTCATCTCCTTCTACCTTAGGCCATGAACTTATCAATCAACCCTACTGTGGACCACCTGGAGGTCCAAGACGCTCTCATTACATGCATGTGCAGTTCAACTCTGAGTGATAATACAGAAAGTTTGCAGTTAATAACTAATCTCCTTCTACCTTGGCCACAAACTTATCAATCACCCCTGCTGTGGACCACTTCTACAAAGAAGGGATCTGTATGCTCCACGACCGCTGGACAAGTGTATACATGTAGGAGGGGACTATGTTGAAAAATAAATGTGCCAGGTTTTCTAAAATTGACTCCTACCTTCGGCCACGAACTTATTAATCACCCCTTGTACTTTCCACTATACATCCATAGAAGTTTGTCAAAGTGTTAAATGTCATGCTGAATCTCCACAAACTCCTAAGGAAGTAGAGGTGCTGCCTCATTAACGTTTAAAAGGTTTCATTGTTTTAAAAGAGATGTTTCTCTTCTGATCATGAGTACTGCAAAAATTAATATGTGTCAGAAGTAAGCTATAATAGGCTTGAGTTGTGATAAAATGGATAATGTAACATTGTACTTATTTTTCTTTTTAGTGCTGTCTTCATTAGTATCTTTTATTGGTATGTTATAATCAGAGACTGCCATAAATGCATTAACATTTGCAGGATTTTTTTTAATCCTTATCCTCATTACTGTTAAGTTACTATTCAGTGCATCCCAGGTTAGTTATTAGTAATGAAATTGTTTTTGAAAATGATAATGCAAGCTAACTATTATCTTAAAAAGGAAAGCTTTGTTTAAAGCTTTGTATTTTAAGTTGATTGAGATGTTTGGGAGAATACAAAAAAAAACAATCTGTATAGCGCAAGTCATGGCACTGCCGTCTTTATTCGGGCTATGATCAGTCAAATGTAGTGGACCCAGGTAACTTGAGTGGAGGAGAGGGACTGCATGATGATGCAGTGAAAATGTCAAAATTTGCAGTGAGTTTGCAGAGCATTAGGAGGATTCACAATGGTTAGGATCAAAGTCAGAAAGATTTACAGTGTAGCTCATGGATCAGAATCAGGTTTATTTTCACTGGCATGTGACGTGAAATTTGTTAACTTAGCAGCAGTTCAATGTAATACATAATCTAACAGAGAAAAAAATAATAAATAAAATAAAACATAATAAATAAACAAGTAAATCAATTACGTGTATTGAATAGATGAAAAAAAGTGCAAAAACAGAAATACTGTACTATATTTTTTTAAAATAAAAGTGAGGTAGTGTCCAAAGCTTCAAAGTCCATTTAGGAATTGGATGGCAGAGGGGAAGAAGCTGTTCCTGAATCGCTGAGTGTGTGCCTTCAGGCTTCTGTACCTCATACCTGATGGGATGCCCTGGGTGCTGGAGGTCCTTAATAATGGACACTGCCTTTTTGTGACACCGCTCCCTAAAGATGTCCTGGGTACTTTGTAGGCTAGTGCTCAAGATAGAGCTGACTAGATTTACAACCTTCTGCAGCTTCTTGCGGTCCTGTGCAGCAGCCCCTCCATACCAGACAATGATGCAGCCTGTCTGAATGCTCTCCACGGTACAGCTATAGAAGTGCTGATGTAACATCAGTTTTGTAAAGGAGCCCTACCCCAACACTGGAACGATATGGAAAACTCCCTCTGCGATGTAAGAGTCTGCTCTACTGGTAATTTTTATAAAAGTGTTACTTACACCATAGCCCTATTAGAACTTGTAAAGCAGTGATCTGGTTCCATCTCTCATGAAGTAATCATATGACATTTCCACTTTACTAAATTTTGCACAAAAGGTTACAATCCCTTGCAGAGGAGGTATATGAACCTTCTGTAAACACTTTTTAAATAGCTTTCAAGCTTTCGGAGGATCTTTGCAGCATTTGAATTAAGGTGGAAACTGTACCACATAGTGTTGAACAACACTAAAGCTTTCTCAGCAGATCCAATCAAAAATTTTCCCTTGGGTTATTGTTTAATTTTTATCACTTTCTTTCAAGCTTTCATTCACACTGCCAACCATTAAATTATTTCTCTTGTTTAGAATTCTATTTAAAAGGCATGTACTCTTTAAAAGAGTGAAGGCCTCTAATGCCTTCTATAATATAAATTAAGTGAAATATGTAATGAAGCAATTCTCATTAAAATTACATTATATAAAACATTTGTGGCCCACTTTGGAGCAATATAACTATTAGAAGTACAGATTTAACATTTTCAGCAAAACAAGATTGGATTGATTGGGAGTAAACAGAGACTAATTTAATGTTCTTCTCTTCAGGAAGACATCCAGCTTCTCCTTTTATGTTGTCACCTTTAGAGTATTGCCATATTGTTCAGCTTTTGTGGTTAAGGTTTCAAACAAAAATCTCGCATTTCAAGAAATGAGAATGGAGGGATAGGATTGCATATTTAAAGTAACATAAGCTCAAAATGTATTTATTAAAAGAAAATAAATAATAGAAAATAACAGAAAAGAACAAATCGAAATTGTAGTGTTTTATACCAAATAGCTTATTAATAAATAATGGAGCATCTGTGATGAAATTGTTTATGTTGACCCTAAAGTTCTAAACTCAAATGAAGATCTTAATCCCTATCCAATATAGATAACTATGAATAATCTCACTAAAAGGAGGTTATACTGTAACTTTCCAATCTATAAAAACTAGGTCACTTGTTTATCCTCCACAGCGAGGTTTAGCTACTAGTGCCCACTATTTGAGTGGTGGAGGAGATACTTCCAACCAACAAAATAGTTTAAATAGAGTTCATTAGTTTTCAGTGATACAGTGCCTATAAAAAGTACCCAACCCTCTTAGAAATTTTCATGTTTTACAATATTGAATCAGTGGATTTAATTTGGCTTTTTTTGACACCGATCAACAGAAGAAGACTCTTGTCAAAGTGAAAACAGATCTCTACAAAGTGATCTAAATTAATTATAAATAGAAAGCACAAAATAATTGATTGTCTCAGTATTCATCCCCTTCAAGTCAGTATTTAATAGATGTACCTTTGGTAGCAATTATAGCCTTGAGTCTGTGTGGATAGGACTGCATCAACTTTGCACATCTGGACACTGCAATTTTTCCTCATTCCACTTTAAAAAAAAACTGCTCAAGCTCTGTCAGATTGCATAGGGATTATGAGTGAACAGCCCTTTTCAAATCTAGCCAGAAATTCTCAATTGGATTGAGGTCTGGACATTAACTTTGTTGTTTTTAAGCCATTCCTATGTAGCTTTGCCTTTATGTCTGGGATCATTGTCTTGCTGGAAAACAAATCTTTTCTCAAGTGACATTTCTCTTGCAGACTGCATCAGGTTTTCCTCCAGGATTTCCCTGTATTTTGCTGCATTCATTTTGTCTTTGCCTTCAGAAGCCTTCCAGGGCCTGCTTCAGTGAAGCATTCCCACAACATGATGCAGCCACCACTATGCCTCACAGTAGGGTTGGTGTGTTTTTGATGATGTGTGAAGTAGTGTTATACGGCCAGCTACATCATGGTCGACGCTCAGCTGGAAGGCCGAAGAAGCGCTATAAGGATCAGATGAAGAATGCTTTAAGGAAGTGCAAGATCAGACCCAAGGACCTGGAGGAGGTTGCTACTGACCATACCACTTGGCGACAGCTGTGTAGGGACAGGGTTCATATTCTGGAGGTGGAAAGAACAACCAGAAGACAGCAGAAGAGAGCCAGGAGAAATGCAGCCATGGTTGCCACCACTACCACCACCACTACTACATATACATGTCCCACCTACAATAGAGCTTGTGGGTCCAGGATAGGACTGTATAGTCATCAAAGATCTCACCGTTAAAGGAGTGGACGTCGTCATCGGATTTCAATGGAGAACCGAAGAAGTTTGTCTAATGCCAAACATAGTCTGATGGGCAAAAAACTCAATTTTGGTTTCATCAAACCATAGAACCTTCTTCCATCTGTCTTCAGAATCTCCCACATACCTTCTGGCAAACTCTAGCCAAGATTTCATGAGAGTATTTTGTTTTTAACCAACAGTGGCTTTCTCTTTGCCACTCACCCATAAAAGCTGATGATTGACTTAACTGTACTCCAAAGGGATATTCAGTGACTTGGAAATTTTCTTGTATCCATCTCCTCACTTATGCTTTTCAATAACCTTTTTTGTGGAATTGCTTGGTGTGTTTTTTTCTGTCTTCATGGTGTAGCTTTTGCCAGGATACTGACTCACCAGCAGTTGGAACTTCCAGATACAGATGCATTTTTACTACAATGAATAGAAACATTTTGACTGAACACAGGTGATCTCCATTTAACTAAATATGTGACTTCTGGAAACTAATTGGCTGCCCCAGTGATAATTTGGTGTGTCATATTAAGAGGGGTGAATACTTATGCAATCAATTATTTGGTGTTTTATATCTGCAATTAATTTAGATCACTTTGTAGAGATCTGTTTTCATTTTGACACAATATAGTCTTTTTCTGTTGATCAGTGTCAAAAAAGCCAAATTAAATCCAGTGTAATTCAATGTGGTAAAACAATAAAACATGAACACTTCCAATGGGTGTGAATAGCTTTTATAGACACTGTACATGTTTAAAAACATACTTAAAACTCTCAGAGAATTTCTATTTAATAAAAGAACTTCAAATTATAAACCATTCTAAAACAGAAAGGACTTCGAGTGCACGAGTACGATCTCTATAAGGTAAACAGATTTATGCACAAGCTACAAACATACAAATCGTCTGTCATAGACATCAAAGGAAGAGGAATAGATTCTAGTTCACCCTGTGTTTCTCTCATTCTTCTTGATGTTTCAAAAAAGCCTAAACTGCTGTCTACATTTGTATTGTTTCTTTACCACTTGGTTGTCTTCACACACATGATCTATAAGCTTCTGGAGACAGAGATCCCAGGTACCCACAATTAATGCTGTGAAGCTGACATCCTGAGCACACAAATCTTCCAACTATTAACAGATCAGCTATTTGAAATGCTTCCTTGAACTAAATAACTTGGTCAGCTTCGTCGAGTTTGAAACAAGCCAATTAAACGTATCCCATTGTCTTACACTACCCCTCGTGAGCAGTAAGTTTAGGTGCCGTGTGACCCAGCACATCTATGGCTCTATAGACAGTACGTATTAGCAAGGCTATCCTTCTAACTTCAAACTGATTCTTGATTGCCAGTAACATTAAGAACTGAAGTTTGGCTCCCGTTTATGGCAAGAAGTGTAAGTTGCGGTGATCAGAAAGCTAAGCCTGGCAAAAAGAAAAAGGTTCCCTAGCCCAGGACAGTCACAGATCCATTCATTAGGGAGTATCACCATCCAGAAATCTACTGTTTAATGATGTATCCCCATTCAATGCCATAAACTATTGCTCACTGAAGAACTGCATAATTATGGGAAGATGGCGTTTTATTAATTGGT
This sequence comes from Mobula hypostoma, assembly GCF_963921235.1. Lineage (NCBI taxonomy): Eukaryota > Metazoa > Chordata > Chondrichthyes > Myliobatiformes > Myliobatidae > Mobula > Mobula hypostoma. Next base: position 28,376,951 of record NC_086114.1, read on the forward strand.
GGTTGGGGAGTGGGGAAGAAATAAATGGGGATTGGACATGTTAGTTTGTATTTCCAAGCAAATGGAGAATTCATTAAGATGTACACCTTTGACTTCTTGAACATTGAGAGCCATTTTTAAGAGTACCAAGATAAGATGTACATCTTTTATGAAGAAATAATGCAACATTTTGATGTTTCCAGGAAGTGAAAGACCTATATATGGGAGCACTACAGTCTGAGTATGTTTTCTTGTTGTGAATGCTGCAATAATTAAAAAATGAAACAAATGACAATTAGTTGTAAAATTGTAAGCCACCTTTTAAAGTTTGATAACTATTGTCTTCTGCATTGACTGAAGCACACTTAACCACTGATTGAAGTGATATGTCATAAGCTCTTGCACCTGTGTCTTGCTAGATCTAACCCTTTAAAAAGTACAGGCATGATGTGCCAAATAGTTGTCTGTGATTCTTTGATTTGACTTAGGAAAGACTATACCTCAATCTGTTCAGCACTCCCTCTACTTTGTGCTTGTGATGGAAGATGAGCCTTAGCTGAAAGTGGACTGGCTTCAGTGAGGTTGTAATCAAACCATCCAGGTCAACAAATAGAGATAGTAGAGGAGAATCATTTCACAGAGATTTTTTGAAATTGTTTCAGAGATGTACAAATCTTTGGAAGAGTCAAATGTACTTATGCTGAAGCTATTAAATTTTTCCATGTGAAACCATTTATGAAAGTAAGTTATGTAAAAGGATCCAATTTACATTCATGTAGCTTTAATTACTGTTACAAGGATCTTCCTCTTAGTAATAAAGATCAGGGAGGCACAGAGAAAATCTATAATTAAGAACAAGTACCTTTATTGCCTCAACAAAAGAACACATGAACTTACACAACTGAAGCTGGGTGGCAGTGTTATCAGTGAGGAGGATGCTAAGAGGATGCAGGGTGACTTGGATAGGTTGGGTGAGTGGGCAAACTCATGGCAGATGCAATTTAATGTGGATAAATGTGAAGTTATCCACTTTGGTGGCAAAAATAGGAAAACAGATTATTATCTGAATGGTGGCCGATTAGGAAAAGGGGAGGTGCAACGAGACCTGGGTGTCATTATACACCAGTCATTGAAAGTGGGCATGCAGGTACAGCAGGCGGTGAAAAAGGCGAACGGTATGCTGGCATTTATAGCGAGAGGATTCGAGTACAGGAGCAGGGAGGTACTACTGCAGTTGTACAAGGCCTTGGTGAGACCACACCTGGAGTATTGTGTGCAGTTTTGGTCCCCTAATCTGAGGAAAGACATCTTTGCCATAGAGGGAGTACAAAGAAGGTTCACCAGATTGATTCCTGGGATGGCAGGTCTTTCATATGAAGAAAGACTGGATGAACTGGGCTTGTACTCGTTGGAATTTAGAAGATTGAGGGGGGATCTGATTGAAACGTATAAGATCCTAAAGGGATTGGACAGGCTAGATGCAGGAAGATTGTTCCCGATGTTGGGGAGGTCTAGAACGAGGGGTCACAGTTTGAGGATAGAGGGGAAGCCTTTTAGGACCGAGGTTAGGAAAAACTTCTTCACACAGAGAGTGGTGAATCTGTGGAATTCTCTGCCACAGCAAACTGTTGAGGCCAGTTCATTAGCTATGTTTAAAAGGAAGTTAGATATGGCCCTTGTGGCTACAGGGGTCAGGGGGTATGGAGGGAAGGCTGGGTTCTGAGTTGGATGATCAGCCATGATCATAATAAATGGCGGTGCAGGCTCGAAGGGCCGAATGGCCTACTCCTGCACCTATTTTCTATGTTTCTATGTTTCTATGAATACCTTTGTGCATACCTATTACATTTTCCTGACCATCCATGAGCAGTCAAAAAATAGAAAAGGTAATACCAGTAAAAAGAAGCCTTTTCTGACCAATTGTTCGTCGTAGTCCTGTTTTGAACCTCCAAGTCTGTGGAGCATTTCACAGCTATGATGGTGGGTCTCTAGAGAGAGTCATTGTTATCTTGTATCTGAGAACCTCTGCTTTTATATTCATTCCTTACCAATTCAAATGTTGCATTTCTGTGTCATTGGCTACAGATCGTGTGACTGACATTTAGTACCTTCTTATTGGCTCGGCTCCAAGCCAGTGTTCATTTATTACCTTCGTTCCAGCAAGTGACAACTGGTAACCTGTTCTCTTCAGTAACCAGCTCAAATCACTTAGGGCAGGTACAAAGAATCAGAATCAGGTTTATTATCAACAGCATGTGATGTAAAATTTGTTAACTTAGCAGCAGCAGTTCAATGCAATACATAATATAGAAGAGAAAAAAAAATCAATTACAGTATACATATATTGAATAGTGCAAAAGACAGAAATACTGTATATTTTTTAAAAAGTGAGGTAGTGTCTAAGGGTTCATTGCCCATTTTAGGAATCAGATGGCAAAGGGGAAGAAGCTGTTCCTGAATCGCTGATGGTACCAGTGACAAAAGGGCATGCCCTGTGTGCTGGAGGTCCTTTATAATGGATGCTGCCTTTCTGAGATACTGCTTCCTGAAGATGTCCTGGGTACTTTGTAGGCCAGTGCCCAAGATGGAGCTGACTGGATTTACGACCCTCTGCAGTTCTTTCGGCCCTGTGCAGTAACCCCCCACCCCCAAAACCAGAGAGTGATGCGGCCTGTCAGAATGCTCTCCACGGTACATCTATAGAAGTTTTTGAGTGTATTTGTTGACATGCCAAATCTCTTCAAACTCCTAATGAAGTATAGCTGCTGTCTTGCCTTCCTTATATCTACTTAGATAAGTTGGGACTAGGTTAGATCCTCAGAGATCTTGACACCCAGAAACTTGAAACTGCTCACTCTCTCCACTTCTGATCCCTCTATGAGGATTGGTATGTGTTTCTTCATCTTACCCTTCCTGAAGTCCACAATCGGCTATTTCATCTTAATGATGTTGAGTGCCAGGTTGTTGCTGCAGCAGTACTAGTTGGCATATCTCATTCCTGTACGCTGTCTCATCACCACCTGAGATTCTACCAACAATGGTTGTATTGCCAGCAAATTTCTAGTGGGAATTGAGCTGTGCCTAGCCACACAGTCATGTGTATATAGAGAGTACAGCAGTGGGCTAAGCACACACCCCTGAGGCGCACCAGTGTTGATTGTCAGCGAGGAAGATATCACCAATCTGCACAGACTGTGGTCTTCAGGTTAGGAAGTCGAGGATCCAATTGCAGAGAGAGGTACAGAGGTCCAGGTTCTGCAACTTCTCAATCAGGATTGTGGGAATGATGGTATTAAATGCTGAGCTATAGTCGATGAACAGCATCCTGACCTAGGTGTTTATGTTGTCCAGGTGGTTTAAAACTGTGAGGAGAGCCATTGAGAGTGCATCTGCCGTTGACCTATTGTGGCAATAGGCAAATTGCAATGGGTCCAGGTTCTTGCTGAGGCAGGAGTTCAGTCTCATCTTGATTAACCTCTCAAAGCATTCCATCACTGTTGATGTGAGTGTTACCAGGCAATAGCCATTAAGGCAGCTCACATTAGGCACTGGTATAATTGTTGCCTTTTTGAAGCAAGTGGGAACTTTCGCCCATGGCAGACCCAAACAGTCACAGAACTGCATGTTACATCTAACCAAAGAACACCTCGCAAATATTTTCTTATTTGGAAATTATCCCCAGTCCAGCAGATTACCTGATGCATCATTGTATCTACCTTGAAACAGTGTTCAAGCTTAGCAACTTAAGTTCACAAAATGGAGAACTCTGCATAAAGTGGCAGCCTCCATAGATGACCTCATGGCAGGAGCAATGTCAATTGGTATGTCTGCTTCCACTGTCCTTGATTCCTCCAAATTCACTGATCCGTAGAATGTAATTCTTTCTGGCCAACACTTGTCCTACTTTATTCTGTGGAGCAAAATTACACCTGGAAAGTATAGTTGAATTTTATTTGGTCCAGTTCATTGACACATTACTGGTACTCATACTGGCGCTGATGTCCATTTATATCTAATATTATGAGTTAACTTTACTCTCTTGGGATTCATTTTACTGATAATTGCTGCTACCTGTCATTGTCACCTACAAGGTAGATATGGATGCAGAGGGCCAACTTTGGTGGCATGAAGTATGCTCGTCTCCTTCAATAGAGACTCCTTTGCTACATAGCTGTGAGGGTTGCTTTATAGTTTTTAGTGTTATTCAAAAGCAATTCATTGGGACTGAAGCATTGATAAGCTTCAATTGTTTGAAATTTGAATTAAAGGAAATCTAAAAATATCCAAAACTACAAATTTCAAAACCATTTAAATAAAAACAAATTAATTAAAAGCATGGAAATTACCTTAATTCAAGATTTAAGATTGTTTAATGTAATTTCCAGGACACAAGTGTAAAGGAAAACAAAGTAATTGTTACTCGAGATCTGATGCAGCAACAGAAAAACACAATAAAATAAAGAACTCAATAATAAAAAATATAAATACATAAGAAAGCTTATATACATAGAATGATTGTATGTTTATAAAGTGATTTTAGGCACAGTAGTGCCTCTACCTAAGGAGACTCTGACAGGAGGTGATAAAGCAGTGGTAGTGAGCTCCCTTACAGTTGGGCTATTTACTGCAGTTTCAAAATCAATGGATTTTAAGATGGCCTAGGATCCAAAAGAGGATCCAGAAGGTGGCACAATAGCTTAGCAGGTAGTGCAATAATAGTGTTACACCATTGTCCGCAAGAAGTTTGTATGTTCTCTCTGTGACCACATGGGTTTCCTCTAAATAAAAATTAATGATTCTTCCTAGCGTAAATGATGGAAGTCTCATAAAGACTTTTGCTGCTGGGCTCATGATGGCTGTTAGAAATCTGTCAATGAGTTTTCCATGCATGTGCAGAAGTCTTTGTCTTGTTAGTATTTAAACATACATTTTAGTGGTTCTGTTTGGAATCATTGGCTTTAACCAGCAAGGTCAAAGCCAGCACTTCAGGCTGATTCAGAATGATTTCCTGCAACCATGGAAATGTAAACATGGTTTTAATTCTGAGAAATTGACTTTGGGCCACGTTGTTAATTTATACAGGAGTCAAAACAGGTACAGGGCTTTCTTAGAAGCAGAAATTTGCTTTTTCAACACAGCAAAGCAGCAAAAATCACATTTAAGAATAAATAGTTATACTTTATCAATTGATAATTAAATTATGGTGCACTTTCTGGATAGCATTCCACTATTTGATGGTTTTACTTTAAAAGGAATGTGTGAGAATGGAAGAAATACTTTATTTAGTAACATCATTCTTAATCTGATAAAATGTAGATTCAACTGATTTTTTGTAGTACATTAGTTTGTTGTGAGCATTTGGTATTAGCCTCTGCGTTCAACCATCATGACAAATAATTTCCTTTCAATAAGTTAGGATCGAATACTAAAATCTAATGCTTGAAGGCGTGAACATAAGTTTGAACATGTTTGACTGGGCAGCTACAGCTTCATTTTTGTTTTCATTTTTTAAATGCATTGATTAAATTGCAATCCCATTAGTGACTTTAAGGCATTCATAACCTAATTATTGTCTTGTGGCCTTGCATGTTCCCTCCCTTCATCTGCCATCCACCCATACCTCATTCCCTCATGCCTGATATAAAATGCAATTTATTGGTTACCTGTGCACCTGCAGTCACAATTTCAATGGTTGTCTGTTCCATGTGAAGGTGGTGCATAACTGCCTCAATATGGTAAGAACCTCTTCCATCACTAAATGGGATACAGTGAGGTTATTCATGACAGTGCAAGGAAAATGGGGACAGGACATGTTTCAGTTGTTATGGATAGTTTTTGTACATGTTTGATGAAGTATGGCTAATACGAGGAAATCTGCAGATGCTGGAAATTCAGGCAACACACACAAAATGCTGGAGGAACACCAGACAGCATCCATAGGAAGAAGCATAGTCGACGTTTTGGGCCGAGACCATTCGTTAGGACTAACTGAAAGAAGAGATACTAAGAGATTTGAGAGGGGGAGGGGGAGATCTGAAATGATAGAAGACAGGAGGGGAGGGATAGAGCTAAGAGCTGGAAAGTTGAGTGGCAAAAGGGATACAAGGCTGGAGGAGGGAGAGGATGATGGGACGGGAGGCCTAGGGAGAAAGAAAGGAGGAGGGAAGCACCAGAGGAAAATGGAGAGCAGACAAGGAGTTACTGTGAGAGGGACAGAGTGGGAGAGAGGAAAAAAGGGGAAAAAATAAAAAATAATTAAAAAAAAAAAGAGATGGGGTAAGAATGGGAGGAGGGGCATTAATGGAAGTTAGAGAAGTCAATGTTCATGCCATCAGGTTGGAGGCCACCCAGACGGAATATAAGGTGTTGTTCCTCCAACCGTGGCTTCATCTTGATAGTAGAGGAGGCCATGGATAGACACATGGGAATGGGACGTGGAATTTTAATGTGTGACCACTGGGAGATCCTGCTTTCTTTGGCAGACAGAGTGTAGGTGTTCAGCGAGACGATCTCCCAGTCTGCGTCGGGTCTCGCCAATATATAGAAGGCCGCATTGGGAGCACCAGACACAGTATATCACCCTAGCTGACTCCCAGGTGAAGTGTCGCCTCACTTGGATGGACTGTCTGGGGCCCTGAATGGTAGTGAGGGAGGAAGTGTAAGGGCATGTGTAGCACTTGTTCTGCTTACAAGGATAAGTGCTGGGAGGGAGATCAGTGGGGAGGGATCGGGGGGACGAATGGACCAGGGAGTCGCGAAGGGAGCGATCCCTGTGGAAAGCAGAAGTGGGGGAGGGAAAGATGTGCATGGTGGTGGGATCCCATTGGAGGTGGCGGAAGTTGCAGAGAATTATGTGTTGGACCCGGAGGCTGATGGGGTGGTTGGTGAGGATAAGGGGAACCTTATCCCTAGTGGGGTGGCAGGCGGATGGGGTGAGAGCAGATGTGCATGAAATAGGAGAGATGCATTTGAGGGCAGAGTTGATGGTGGAGGAAGGAAAGCCCCCTTCTTTAAAAAAGGAAGACATCTCCTTTGTCTTGGAATGAAAGGCCTCATCCTGAGAGCAGATGCGGCTGAGACGGAAGAATTGCGAAAAGGGGGTGGAATTTTTGCAAGAGACAGGGTGGGAAGAGGAGTAGTCCAGGTAGCTGTGAGAGTCCGTAGGCTTAAAGTAGACATCAGTAGATAAGCTGTCTCCAGAGATAGAAACAGAAAGATCGATAAAGGGGAGGGAGGTGTTGGAAATGGACTAGGTAAATTTGAGGGCAGGGTGAAAGTTAATGAAGTTAACAAGCTCCGCATGTGTGCAGGAAGCAGTGCCAATGCAGTCATCGATATAGCAAAGGAAAAGTGGGGGACGGATACCAGTATAGGCTTGGAACATGGACTGTTCCACAAAGCCAACAAAGATACAGGCATAGCTGGGACCCATATGGGTGCTCATGGCTACACCTTTAGTTTGGAGGAAGTGGGAGGAGCCAAAGGAGAAATTATTTAAGAGTAAGGACTAATTCCGCTAGATGGAGGAGAGTGGTGGTAGAGGGGAACTGGTTAGGTCTGGAATCCAAAAAGAAGCGGAGAGCTTTGAGACCTTGCTGGTGGGGGATGGAGGTATATAGGGACTGGACATCCATGGTGAAAATAAGGCGGTGGGGGCCAGGGAACTTAAAATCATTGAAAAAATCCAGAGCATGAAAGTGTCATGAACATAGGTGGAAAGGGATTGAAGATGGGGGATAAAACAGTGTCGAGGTATGCAGAAATGAGTTCGGTTGGGCAGGAGCAAGCTGAGTCAATGGGTCTACCTGGACAGGAAGGTTTGTGGATCTTAGGTAGGAGGTAGAAAAGGGAAGTGCTGGGTGTGGGAACTATGAGGTTGGTGGCTAGTGTGATATGCTGCGTCCGGTGCTCTCAGTGCGGCCTTCTATATATTGGTGAGACCCGATGCAGACTGAGAGACCGTTTCGCTGAATACCTATGCTCTGTCCACTAGAGAAAGCGGGATCTCCCAGTGGTCACACATTTTAATTCCACATCCCATTCCCATTCTGATATGTGTATCCATGGCCTCCTCTACTATCAAGATGAAGCCACACTCAGGTTGGAGGAATAACACCTTATATTCCGTCTGGGTAGCCTCCAACCTGATGGCATGAACATTGACTTCACTAACTTCCGTTAATGCCCCTCCTCCCGTTCTTACCCCATCCCTTATTTTTTTTATTATTTTTTATTTTTTTCCTTTTTTTCTCTCTCTATTTTCTCTCTCTGTCCCTCTCACAATAACTCCTTGCCTGCTCTCCATCTTCCTCTGGTGCTCCCCTCCCCCTTTTTTTCTCCCTAGGCCTCCCGTCCCATGATCCTCTCCCTTCTCCAGCCTTCTATCCCTTCTGCCAATCAACTTTCCAGTCTTAGCTCTATCCCTTCCCCTCCTGTCTTCTCCTATCATTTCAGATCTCTCCCTCCCCCTCCCACTTTCAAATCTCTTACTATCTCTTCTTTCAGTTAGGCTACGTCCACACTAGACCAGACAAATCCGTAACCGAAGCTTTTTCTCTTCGTTTTGACCTTCCGTCCACACTGAAACGGCGTTTTCCTCCCCCGAAAATGGAGCTTTTCTAAAAAGCTCTCCAGAGTGTTTAAATCTGAAAATGCCGGTTGGGCGTTTTCTTGTGTACAGGGTAACCGGAGGTTTTAAAAAACCTGTCATCCTTTTTATCGGTGAAGGGACTATGGCTGTAGGAAATGTTTCCAGGTTGGCCCCTCTGTGGGAGTGGGGAAGATGTTGGTGGGGCCACCTGGGGGTCTGTGTGTCCGTATGTGTAGCTATTGTAATGGAGTGAAGCTGGTATTGTGGTGGTGAAAAGTACTGCCGGGTGGGGGGGGGGGGGGGGGAGCCATCATATTCCTCATCATTGCAAATCCCTCTGCAACGGAGTTAGTTTTTCAATGTTCATTGTCAGCCGGGTCATACTGTCCATGAACTCCGTGTCGGTTGCCTCCATACGCTTCAGTATTTGTTCCTTTAGTTTTAAGTCCTCCTGCGCGAGAGCCAACAGCTGTCCATTGTTTGGCAATTTCCTTTTAAGTTTTTCTAGTAACTGGACAAAAGCGCACCAAGTATACCGTTTCCTCTTCGCTTGTTTTCTGTAGGTGTGTCCTGCGCATGCCCAGTAGGAAGAGATTCGCCCAATTACCCGCTTTAATGTGGACGGAGGTATTTTCCAAAACACCTGGTGTGGATGCCTATTGTTTTTACGTGAAACCGGCGTTTTCAAAATTATCTGGTCTAGTGTGGACGTAGCCTTAGTCCTGATGAAGGGTCTCGGCTGGAAATGTCGACTGTGCTTCTTCCTGTGGATGCTGTCTGGCCTGCTGCGTTCCACCAGCATTTTGTGTGTGTTGTATGGCGAATAGTTGGTTTGTTGCCTAAAGGTGATGAGTGAATTAAAGGCAAATGAAATACAGTAAAGAGTATCCCATTCAATTACACACAGATTTCCAACTTAGTGCACAGTGAATCCACCTCATACCAACATACATATATGCAACTCAAGTTTGCATACATGCAAGAGTAACCTTATTCTAATTTGCATACAAATGAAATATCTGAACAGTGACTTTGTACATTCGAAAATGGCTTTGCAAGAAAGCTGGCAATGGACTTGAAGTAGTATCAATACTGTAGTCGTTTTAATTATGATATGCATCCTGTCTTTACCTTGTGTTTGACTATTCTCTGATGTAATTAGAAATTCTTTTCCAGCTGTGCTGAAAGAATTGCCTGTCATTGTGGCTCTTTTTGGGATTAGAGAGAGCCAGCTCCATTTCACCACATCAATATCTCATCTCTTCCTCTCTTACTGCTGCATGTACAGCAGCTTATGATGAGAAATACATTTTTATATCTAAGAACAATTGTGCTGTTTTGTTTATATACTTGAATTTTAAATAAATTGCTAATTTCCTTGTTAGCTTTTTAATTCCACTACTTTGACACCTTACTAAATATTATGATGTCGTCTTTCCCCATTGTTGCAATGCATTATGGCAAGCTGTAGTAAATGCTGTCCATGCATCATGGCTGACAGTCGTGAGCTCTACTGTCCAGGCAGCTTCATGATTTAGGTACTCTGTCAAAAACATGCTGCAATAGAGTGGCTGCAAAGGTGGTCATTAGGAAGGCTCATTAACTCAATGCTCTATATTCCAGCAGCCCAATTCTTCTTGTCATTATATAACAGAAGCAAATAGTATTTGCTGACATGGTAATAGGCCTGTCTGTAGAATGATTAAAAACGGAGATTGTGATTTCATCACTAGGCAAAAGTAGAAGGTACCTCAAATGTCATGAGAAATACCTTCTGTGTAAGGTTGTGCAAGTTCTAGTTATTAACAGATTAAGATGTGTAATAGTGACACTTACAAGAATCTTTGAGAATGATTAGAACCTATTTCAGTGACTGAATATGTTGCAGCTAGAAGGTAAGAACAGCCAAATAAGATACCACAAGAATAATTACATTAAGTTGAAGGCATTATATCATTAACAATAACTTCAGATAGCCACTCAGACTAAACTAAGTATAGTCTATTAGGAGAAATTTTCACAGAAGTATAAACTGAAAATGATGATATTCTCAGCAAATTTGGTGGTGTCTGTAGTGGAAGAAGTAGTTATCTTCCACTTCACCTATCTTTATACAGAGATACTTTGAATCACTACATAGAGTCATAGAAAAGTACAGCACAGAAACAGGCCTTTCAGCCCATCTGTTCTGTGCTGACCCATGTAAATTGACTATTCCCATCGAATTGCTCCCCACCATCCATGTACCTATCCAAACTTCTCTCAGACGTTGAAATTGAAGTCGCATCCAATGTGCTGGCAGCTCATTCCACACTCTCATGACCCTCTGAGTGAAGAAGTTTCCCCTTAAACTTTTCACCTTCCACCCTTAACCTATGACCTCTAGTTGTAGCCCCATCTAACCTCAATGGGAAAAGCCTGCTTGCATTTTACCTGTACCCCTCATAATTTTGTATACCCATCAAATCTGCCCTCAATCTTCTATGTTCCAAGGAATAAAGTCCTAACCTATTCAATCTTTCCTTCTATACAAGCCCTCCAGGCAACATCCTTGTAAGTTTTCTCTCAACTCTTCCAACCTTATTTACATCTTTCATAGAAATCATGCAATAACAGTGGTACCTTTGTACCGTTCTGAGGCTAAAGTGACCATTTTAGATTTCTTAATCCCTCTTTAACTTGTTGAATTGCTATCGAAGACCTGCTTAAAGGATCTGAAAATCTAGTTAATCTGAATCTATGAAGGAGCAGTGGGTAAAGCTGACTTGGTCAATTTCTCACTTACAAACGTTTGTAAAAGCTTTATCTTGCTGAAAGCTGCAATGGAAAAAGTTGTACTATCAGCACATCTGACCTCTGACACTGGAGGAGACTGAGTACTGCACTGTTCTGCCTTGGGCAACTCAAATGAGCTTGGAGCCACTTCCAGCTGAAGACTGCACTTTGAATAAGAAGTGATTCTGGGAGCAGGCATATATAGATCTCTACTACAGGAGATCTTAGTGAACTGCCGGTGAAGATTGTGTTAATGAATTGCACCCTGCAGAAACGGGCAAAAAATCAAATCCACTGTGATCCAGTGTTGTTCATTGGAAAAATATGGAGAAATCAGCTAGTCTGAGAAAGATAATGTTTTTTATTTGATTTAATTATTATTTTGAATGCTTTTAATCTTTCAATGCATTTGTGTTTGTTAACAATTTAAAATATATTAAGAACGTTTAAACAACACCTGAAAAGATATTGGTGATATCTTTAACAGCCTTAGAGTCTTGAGTGTGGGCATCATTGGGCATTAAAGATGTTGCTTCTGTTCTTGCCAGCTTGTATTCCTTTCCCTCCCTCAACTTATTATGGCTTCTTTCCACTTCCTTTTGAGCCCTGATGAAGGGTCTTGGCTTTCATAGACACTGCCTGACTTACTGAGTTCCTCCAGCATTTTGTGTGTGTTGCTGTTTTAATCTTTAGTAGCAGCTCCTCTTTAATGTTGACTGTTTGATAAAGGGCATATTTGTGCTTGCTTATTTGATAATTAGAACTTGATGCCAAGCATGTGGCTGATCCATCAAAAATAAATATAGCTAGCCACAGTAGGGCTATTTATCATTTGTGATGTTAATGAAGAGATTTTTAAGTAAACTTTGCAGATATTGTTACACAAGATGATTTACATGTTTGTAGTAGTTACTTTGTAGTTTGGAGAGCATTGGTTGGATTCCTGATTGACTATAACTAGCTTTGCAGAGCAAAAAAAAATAGTATTAACTACAGATGGATAAGCGGTAGAACAACAATCGCATTTTTTCACATTAAAGGATGTCGTCCAATTCACATTCCTGTTTATTATTGTAAATGTTTAAGCATTCAAGTCAATATAATCCAAGTGATTCATTATTAGTTTTTGTAATTTGTACTTAAATAAATATCTGAGCTACGAGCTGCTAAAGGTGGAAATATCAAAAGTTAAAATTAAAGTGAAATTCAAATGGAAAATCATCAACCACTATCTAAATATATATTACCTGTTTTATTGCTATGCATTGAAATATATTTTTGTTGATAGTGAAATGTAGGTTAACCACTTGGGCTCACTCTGAAATTAAACAATAGGATTTGAGATTGCAGATAACTGAAGTTGTTCACTGGAAATTAATTTCTCATCCGGATATCTTGTGACTTTTTATTGTGTTACAGAGAAATTTGTATGTTGGAATTGTATATTAGTATGCTAATGTGAGATTAATTTCAGAATTTATGGCTGAGCTAATATCGACTTTTTGGCCATCTGTGAAAATATAAAATTATGTTTTTTACTAATATATAGCTTGGTGGATGTATTTAATGAAAAATTCTCAAATTTTTAGAATAACTGTATGGAAACTTTGTCATAGTTGCCATATTTTTGGGTGTAAGGATGAGAAATTAAGATCTTAGTAATTTCTGGAAAATATAGCTAGCACTCACTGAAATATTTGAGCAATTCCATACAATGTTAGGGATCTGAATTTAGTTGCAATAGTTGATGTTAATGCTAGCTTATAATGGCATTGTTCACTTTTTTCCTTGAAATTGTTTTATTCAAAACATCTTCAGATGAATTTGGTTAGAAACGTTTGTTCATTTCTGTAGCTTGGGGTGATACCATTAGTTCTTGGATTAATCCATTGTTAAATGACATCTTTATTTTCAATTTTACAGCTTACAATTTGCTGACTTTGTAGAGTGTGACTTTTCATGTTACTATGAAAGTGAAAATGTTACCTATGAAAAGGTGTCAAAATAAGAAACAACCCAAAGGGTAAGGGGTGGGGGAGGGGGGAACTACAACTACGTTGACTCAGGCCTAGGGGACCGACGTCAGGCACGATGACAGATTCTCCACTTCTCCCTCTCCCTCATCAGTGTGTTCAGTTCATCTACATTAGCCGCGCTGCTGTCTTCTAGGAGCGTGTTGACCATAGTCTTGGGAGGGCGCCCAGGGTTCATCCTCCTGTGCTTGGGCTCCCATATGATGACTAGGCTGGCAGGTAGCTCGAGGTGGCGTAGACAGTGCCCCGCTAGTTGCAGTCTTCTCGCCTCAATTTTAGTGGTGAGCATCGGTAGGTTGTTATAGAGCAGGGGTTCCCAACCTTTTTTGCAACGCGGGACCGGTTTATTATTGACAATATTCTTGTGGACCGGCAGACCCGGTGGGAGGAGGGTAGGGTTGCCAATGGACAAGAGTAGCAGTCAAATACATTGTTTACCCCGAGAAAGACTACAATGACCATGAAGCCTTGTGTGGGCACCAGTGCGCATGCGTGACTTACGTATGTGTGCACGTGCTGATTTTTTTGTTTTACAAATTGTTATTGGCGATTCTGTACGGGGGGTGGGGGTTGTGGTGTTCATCACGACCGGAATATATGTGGTAAGTGGCTAATACACTCAATTTCGTTTCTGGAAGAGTTTATCTAATGAATTTGATATTAAACACACAGCGCATATTTTCCTCGCATGAATATAGTGGTAAGTCAATTATCAGGGGAGGACAGGGGAGCTTGAAGTAAGTGTTGAACAAATATCCAGTAGAAGTGGTAGAGGCAGGTTTGATATTATCATTTAAAGAAAAATTGGATAGGTATATGGACAAGAATGGAATGGAGGGCTATGGGCTGAGTGCAGGTCGGCGGGACTAGGTGAGAGTAGCATTCGACATGGACTAGAAGGGCAGAGATGGCCTGTTTCCGTGCTGTAATTGTTATATGGTTATATGGTTATATAAGTCACTTATAAGTCAATAGCATCATAACATTTTAAGTAACGTTTGGATATTAAACACACAGCACATATTTTCCCCGTTTGAACATATAAAATCATTGCAACACACCAATATCGCTGAATCAGTGGGAGCCCTGGGCTTGTTTCCCTGCAAGAAGACGGCCCTATCGAGGGGTGATGGGAGACAACGATACTTGAAGGGGGTTCCTTATGTCCAGTCTATTCTGCAATTTAGTTTTCGTTGCATTCATTGCAGAGATATGTTGGAAATGGAAGCAACATTTTCAGTGCTTTCATGGCTCTCTCAGGATATTCAGCCTTAACTTTGATCCAGAATGCCGGCAGAGATGTTATGTCAAATATACTTTTCAGCCTGTTGTCATTTGCAAGCTCGAGGAGTTCATCTTCTTCCCGCGCTGACATGGATGACTCGCGGATAATGGCCTCACATGCGTGATGACTTCCCATCTGTTCAAGCTCAACAGTGGGTGTGACAGGGAATGAGGAAAGGTGCAGCTGACTCATATTGCCAAATCATATCGTTTCCTCGCGGCCCGGTAGCACATGCTTTGTGGCCTGGTACCAGTCCACGGCTCGGTGGTTGGAGACCGCTGTTATAGAGCTCGACGTTTGTCATGTGCTGTTGCAACTCACGTCAAGAGCCATCTAGAGCATTCATGTATAGCAACCATCTAGAGACTTTCGCATTGTCTTGGTGAGTGTCCACGTCTCGCATCCGTACGTGAGAATGGACTCTGTGACTGCTATGAAACACAGTTAAAATTGAGGATGATCTCATATTTGTTACTTCTGTTATATAGAATACTGGTTTTTGGAAATGAAAGCAGCAGTGAAGTAGATTATTTTAAGTCAAGTTTCCAACAACATGAAGTAAGTTCAAATAAGCACAGATAAAATGTAGTAAATTTGAGTTGACGTGCATTACCTTACTGCATTGACTCTGCTAACTTTTCTCCATACCACAACTCTTATGGTTTAGATGAGGAAGGCATATCTTGCTGGCCTCATGAGCTCTGAACGCCTACAGCTTGAACCAAGAACGAAAAGATCCATAAAAATATCCCAACCCTAGATCAGCCATGTAAATACTGTTAATACTGTTTATTTTTAAAATTTTAAATGTTTTTCTGATGTTCCATTGAACATTGAAAATAAATTGGAAAAAAGTTACTAAAAAGTAGAAGTAATATAAATAAATTTTAAGTTAGTTGTTCCTTTGCTTTTAAATAAAAATAATATAAATTTAAAAAGAAAAGGAACTATTCTTCCTCTTTCCTGGATTTCTCCAGCCCTACTGTCTCCAAAAGGCTGTGGATCCTACACCCAAAACTGGTGAACTTCAGCAAAATGGAGTTCCTGTAGCTGGATTTCATGTGAAATCCATTGATGGTTATATTAACGGGTATGGTGTCATGTATCAGTCAGTGTGGTTTGATGAGAAAGGCTAAATGGCAGCAAGGTGAAATTTTTAAGAATATAAGAGGCGTGAGGAAGTTATTCAGGTCCTTGAGGCTGCTTTGCCATTGATAAGATCACAGTGTACCCTGCTGATTTTCCTGTGCTAATCCTGACAAGCCCTGTAAGAATTTTGTATGTTTTAGTAACATCACCTCCCATTATTCTAAACTTGATTATCATTCCATTTTGCTAAATTTCTTCTCATCAGATAATTCTTGACACCTCTTTTCCCATACGCCAAATTGATCCCACAAATCAATCTGGTATTACTTGGTTATACTCTGTCTATTGAATAGAGGCAACCTTCTTCTGGTTGGGAGATCAGATCTAAATGTAATATTCCTGATATCGTCTCATAAGGAACCTATATACCTAAAGCAGATACTTTCAGTCTTGTAATGAAGTGAACATGCTACTTGCCTTCCAAATTGCTTGCTGCATTATATCCACAGGGTGGATGTGCAGCCAAGATGTAGTTAGTTATGGCTCATTAAGTCTGGAGATTGTGGGTTCAAGTCCTTGTACAGAGACTGAATAATGGTTTTGCAGCATATTATTTTAGTTACTTGACAAGCATCTTTAATCTTGAAGCATTGATCCAGCAATGGAAATTCCAGTCCCACAAAAGTAGCTGGAGGAACCTTATCTCAATTAATGAAAACATATAGGTAAATGTGAATACAAATCTGGCGAATTTTTATAAAAATAACTCACAGTTCCTAATGTTCTTCAGGTAAAGGGCCTTTCTGCTATACCAGACTCATGTAGCACTGGTCTTACGTGACTGGTTGCGGCACTCTTGATGAGAACATCAAATTACATAGTATTACACAAGCTGCTAGTAAGCCATCAGAAGCCCTAAATCAGGGGTCCCCAACCTTTCTCGCACTGCGGACCGGTTTCATATTGTTAATATTCTTGTGGACCGGCCGACCGGGGGGTTAAGGGTTGTCAACGGACAAGAGTAGCAGTCAAATACGCTGGGTTTCCCTGAGAAAGATTACAATGACCATGAAGCCTTGCGCGGGCACCAGTGTGCATGCATAACTTGCGCATGCGTGTACGTTTTTTTCGACAACTAGTTTTTGGCGATTCTGTTCCGGGGGGGGGGGGTGTTAATCACGACCGGAATATAAATATTAATTAGCTAATACACTCAATTTCGTTTCTAAAAGGGTTTATCTAACGAATTTAATATTAAACACACAGCGCATATTTTCCTCGCATGAATATAGTGATAAGTCAATTATCAGGGGAGCTTGAAGTAAACGTTGAACGAACTTCCAGTAGAAGTGGTAGAGGCAGGTTCGATATTATCATTTAAAGAAAAATTGGATAGGTATATGGACATATATGGACAGGAAAGGAATGGAGGGTTATGGGCTGAGTGCAGGTCGGTGGGACTAGATGAGAGTAGTGTTCAGCACGGACCAGAAGGGCAGAGATGGCCTGTTTCCGTGCTGTAATTGTTATATAGTTATATAAGTCAATAACATAATAACATTTTAAGTATCGTTTGGATATTAAACACGCAGCACATATTTTCCCCGTATGAACATATGAAATCATTGCAACACACCAATATCGCTGAATCAGTGGGAGCCCTGGGATTGTTTTCCTGCAACAAGACGGTCCTATCGAAGGGTGATGAGAGACAGCGATACTCGAACGGGGTTCCTAATGTCCAGTCTATTCCGCAGTTTAGTTTTCGTTGCATTCATTGCAGAGATACGTTGGAAATGGAAGCAACGTTTTCAGTGCTTTCATGGCTATCTCAGGATATTTAGCCTTGACTTTGATCCATAATGCCGGCAGAGATGTTACGTCAAACATACTTTTCAGCCCCCTGTCATTTGCAAGCTCGAGGAGTTGATCTTCTTCCCGCGCTGAAATGGATGACGCGCGGTTAATAACCTCGCGTGCGTAATGGCTCAACAGTGGGCGTGACACGGAATGAAGAAAGGTGCAGCTGACTCCTATCGCCAAATCATATCGTTTCCTCGCGGCCCGGTAGCGCATGCTCTGTGGCCCGGTGGTTGGGGACCGCTGCCCTAAATAACGGAAGGCAATGATTAGAAAACACATACTTCTCGAGGTAAGTTTTGTTTATACGTATTAGCAATATGTACAAAATATTTACACGAACAAGAACAATTCAAAATTCCAACACTCTGTTTAGCTTCCAAATCTCAGATACCAAATGAAAACCAAATTGCTTGTTAGAATCAGTGAGATTCATTAGAATAACCTTTGTTACTCCAATTTCTGTAACTGGATCCTCGACTTCTTGCCCTGACGAAAGGGTGTACAGGAGTGAGATATGCCAACTAGTGGAATGGTGCCGCAGCAACAACCTGGTACTCAATCCCGGTAAAACGAAAGAGCTGATTGTGGACTTCAGGAAGGGTAAGATGAAGGAACACAAAAAAAGGGGCGTAAATAAATAAATACTGAGAACATTAGTTGTAGAGTCCTTTGAAAGTGATTCCATAGGTTGTGTTCTGTGATCTTTTCAGTGTTAAGGTGAGCGAAGTTATCCATGCTGGTTCAAGATTATATTTGAAGTATAGCCACTGTTGTGCCTTTGTCATGATTGAATCAATATGTTAGACCCAGGATAAATTCTCTGAGATGTTGTTGCCCAGGAACTTTAAACTACTCACCCTTTCCACTGCTGACCCCCCAGTGAGTATTGATGTGTGTTCACCTGACTTCCCCTGCCTGAAATCTACAGTTAATTCCCATGGTACTGTTTGAAGTGGGGTGTTGTCTTTATCATTCAGGTTTTTCCACAGTGTTTATTCATCAGTTTCAGTACTTCTGGTGAAGAAGCTTTTGGACATTATCAGCTTGTTCTTTATCCAAATTAGCTGTTTGCAAAATTGTGGTTCATTTCTACAAATCATTGGTAAAATACTATGGTGAGCTGATGTTTTGAAAGATGCTGTGTATTCAACTGAAACAATAACTATGTGGCTATAAAGAGAATAAATTCCTGGAGACAAAGCTGTCTTATATGTCTTATATATGTCTTATGTCCTGACGAAGGGTCTCGGCCTGAAACGTCGACTGCACCTCTTCCTACAGATGCTGCTTGGCCTGCTGCATTCACCAGCAACTTTGATGTATGTTGCTTGTCTTATATACATCTCAGTTACATGTCAGTGCTTAGAGAAATAATGGTTAGGAGCAGGAAGATTTAATTCAGCAAGCCATGGTAGCTCCTGCATTTTGGGATTCAGTGGTGTTCATACTAGGCCACTGAAAACTACATATTAATTAATCCTTATTTTAGTGCATAGATTATTTATGTACTACAATTGCATTTGTGGTGCATAATCTGAAACTGTGACAGAACATGAAGATGTGTAACATACATCAAAGTTGCTGGTGAACGCAGCAGGCCAGGCAGCATCTATAGGAAGAGGCGCAGTCGACGTTTCAGGCCGAGACCCTTCGTCAGGACTAACTGAAGGAAGAGTGAGTAAGGGATTTGAAAGCTGGAGGGGGAGGGGGAGGGGGAGATGCAAAATGATAGGAGAAGACAGGAGGGGCAGGGATGGAGCTGAGAGCTGGACAGGTGATAGGCAGAAGGGGATACGAGAGGATCATGGGACAGGAGGTCCGGGAAGAAAGACGGGGGGGGGGTGACCCAGAGGATGGGCAAGAGGTATATTCAGAGGGACAGAGGGAGAAAAAGGAGAGTGAGAGAAAGAATGTGTGCATGAAAAAGAGTAACAGATGGGGTACGAGGGGGAGGTGGGGCCTAGCGGAAGTTAGAGAAGTCAATGTTCATGCCATCAGGTTGGAGGCTACCCATACGGAATATAAGGTGTTGTTCCTCCAACCTGAGTGTGGCTTCATCTTTACAGTAGAGGAGGCCGTGGATAGACATGTCAGAATGGGAATGGGATGTGGAATTAAAATGTGTGGCCACTGGGAGATCCTGCTTTCTCTGGCGGACAGAGCGTAGATGTTCAGCAAAGCGGTCTCCCAGTCTGCGTCGGGTCTCACCAATATATAAAAGGCCACATCGGGAGCACCGGACGCAGTATATCACCCCAGTCGACTTACAGGTGAAGTGATGCCTCACCTGGAAGGACTGTTTGGGGCCCTGAATGGTGGTAAGGGAGGAAGTGTAAGGGCATGTGTAGCACTTGTTCCGCTTACAGGGATAAGTGCCAGGAGGGAGATCAGTGGGGAGGGATGGGGGGGACGAATGGACAAGGGAGTTGTGTAGGGAGCGATCCCTGCGGAATGCAGAGAGAGGGGGGGAGGGAAAGATGTGCTTAGTGGTGGGATCCCGTTGGAGGTGGATCCACGCCTGCAATCGCCGTTTCTTTGACTTTGTCATGTTAGGCAAAGATCGCAAGATCTTACATCTACGGACTCCAGAGCCTGCCGGCCCCGACGCTAGCAGGCATGAACTTTCGGTTGCGGCCCCTGCCGTTGATCTCGGCGGCTCCAACACCTCAGGACATATTCAAAACCCGGACTCCAGCAACGACCATGGAGACATTCAAAGCGATCGCGCAACCACCAACTGCGACTCCAGCCTTGAACTCCAGGCCGGGTCTTTATGTGCTGCTGTTGTGACTCCCGTCTCCCCTTCCCCCACCACCACTCCGCAGCCCCGTCTTCCTCAGATCCCACCGTCAACTCCTGGGCCCTCAGAGGCTCCATCTTCCTCTCACCCCAACCCTCCCCTCTCCATTGACACCCCCAGCCTCCCCCCTCCCCCCTCTGATCCCAGCTCTCATCCGTGCCGGGTCTTTACCATCCCCTCCGACCTTCAACTGTCGGAGGCAGAACGCTCTGTTCTCAGTAAGGGCCTCACGTTTGTCCCCCTTCGCCCACACCTCAGCGAGTTCCGTGTTCGCCATGATGCGGAACTTTTCTTCCGCCGTCTCCGTCTCCGAGCCTACTTCTTCGGCAAGGACTCTTCCACCCCCACCGATGACCCCTTCTCCCGTCTTCAACCCTCCTCTTCTTCATGGACACCCCGCTCTGGTCTTCTGCCTGCTCTGGATCTCTTTATTGCCAACTGCCGACGGGACATCAACCGTCTCGACTTCACCGCACCTTGTCCCCATTCCAACCTCACTCCTTCGGAACGCTCTGCTCTCCACTCCCTCCGCACTAATCCTAACATTATTATTAAACCCGCTGATAAAGGGGGTGCTGTTGTAGTCTGGCGTACTGACCTCTACCTTGCCGAGGCACAGCGACAACTCGCGGATACCTCCTCTTATTTACCCCTCGATCGTGACCCCACTAAGGAGCACCAGGCCATTGTCTCCCACACTATCAACGACTTTATCCGCTCAGGGGATCTCCCATCCACTGCTACCAACCTTATAGTTCCCACACCCCGCACTTCCCGTTTCTACCTCCTACCCAAGATCCACAAACCTGCCTGTCCTGGCCGACCTATTGTCTCAGCTTGCTCCTGCCCCACCGAACTCGTTTCTGCATACCTCGACACTGTTTTATCACCCCTTGTTCAATCCCTTCCGACCTATGTTCGTGACACTTCTCACGCTCTTAAACTTTTCGATGATTTTAAGTTCCCTGGCCCCCACCGCTTTATTTTCACCTTGGATGTCCAGTCCCTATATACTTCCATCCCCCATCAGGAAGGTCTCAAAGCTCTACGCTTCTTTTTGGATTCCAGACCTAATCAGTTCCCCCCTACCACCACTCTGCTCCGTCTAGCAGAATTAGTCCTTACTCTTAATAATTTCTCCTTTTGCTCCTCCCATTTCCTCCAAACTAAAGGTGTAGCTATGGGCACCCGTATGGGTCCTAGCTATGCCTGCCTTTTTGTTGGGTTTGTGGAACAATCTATGTTCCGTGCCTATTCTGGTATCTGTCCCCCACTTTTCCTTCGCTACATCGACGACTGCATTGGCGCTGCTTCCTGCACGCATGCAGAACTCGTTGACTTTATTAACTTTGCCTCCAACTTTCACCCTGCCCTCAAGTTTACCTGGTCCATTTCCGACACCTCCCTCCCCTTTCTAGATCTTTCTGTCTCTGTCTCTGGAGACAGCTTATCCACTGATGTCTACTATAAGCCTACTGACTCTCACAGCTATCTGGACTATTCCTCTTCTCACTCTGTCTCTTGCAAAAACGCCATCCCCTTCTCGCAATTCCTCCGTCTCCGCCGCATCTGCTCTCAGGATGAGGCTTTTCATTCTAGGACGAGGGAGATGTCTTCATTTTTTAAAGAAAGGGGCTTCCCTTCCTCCACTATCAACTCTGCTCTTAAACGCATCTCCCCCATTTCACGTACATCTGCTCTCACTCCATCCTCCCACCACCCCACTAGGAATAGGGTTCCCCTGGTCCTCACCTACCACCCCACCAGCCTCCGGGTCCAACATATTATTCTCCGTAACTTCCGCCACCTCCAACGGGATCCCACCACTAAGCATATCTTTCCCTCCCCCCCTCTCTCTGCATTCCGCAGGGATCGCTCCCTACATAACTCCCTTGTCCATTCGTCCCCCCCATCCCTCCCCACTGATCTCCCTCCTGGCACTTATCCCTGTAAGCGGAACAAGTGCTACACATGCCTTTACACTTCCTCCCTTACCACCATTCAGGGCCCGAAACAGTCCTTCCAGGTGAGGCATCACTTCACCTGTGAGTCGACTGGGGTGATATACTGCGTCCGGTGCTCCCGATGTGGCCTTTTATATATTGGTGAGACCCGACGCAGACTGGGAGACCGCTTTGCTGAACATCTACGCTCTGTCTGCCAGAGAAAGCAGGATCTCCCAGTGGCCACACATTTTAATTCCACATCCCATTCCCATTCTGACATGTCTATCCACGGCCTCCTCTACTGTAAAGATGAAGCCACACTCAGGTTGGAGGAACAACACCTTATATTCCGTATGGGTAGCCTCCAACCTGATGGCATGAACATTGACTTCTCTAACTTCCGCTAGGCCCCACCTCCCCCTCGTACCCCATCTGTTACTCTTTTTTATGCACACATTCTTTCTCTCACTCTCCTTTTTCTCCCTCTGTCCCTCTGAATATACCTCTTGCCCATCCTCTGGGTCACCCCCCCCCGTCTTTCTTCCCGGACCTCCTGTCCCATGATCCTCTCGTATCCCCTTCTGCCTATCACCTGTCCAGCTCTCGGCTCCATCCCTCCCCCTCCTGTCTTCTCCTATCATTTTGCATCTCCCCCTCCCCCTCCAGCTTTCAAATCCCTTACTCACTCTTCCTTCAGTTAGTCCTGACGAAGGGTCTCGGCCTGAAACGTCGACTGCGCCTCTTCCTATAGATGCTGCCTGGCCTGCTGCGTTCACCAGTAACTTTGATGTATGTTGCTTGAATTTCCAGCATCTGCAGAATTCCTGTTGTTTGCATGAAGATGTGTAATGTATTTTTGCTCACAAGGAACGGAAAATGTTACGCTTTCTAGGCTGAAGAACTGTTCATATTGAAAACTAATTTATTCATTTCTTTACAGTTTGATATTGTCTTTGCAATGGGTAAATGCTCACAACAGTGCATTAATTAACTGTTTTAAAACAGATAAAAACATAAAGGTTATTAGGTAAAAATGAGAAATAATTTTCTGCAAATCACCATAAGCTTTGAATAAGCTTTACTAATGTCAGCAATATCCAGTTGTTATTGTAACTATGGCAATGCAATGGTGTTCTGAGTTGTCAACAGAAACATAACATATTGTAAATGCCTGACAATCAACACAACTTTAAATTATCAACATAATTAAGTAGAATCTGAACTAGCTCTGGCCATACTGTTATCTTCACAATTGGTGTACAAGAGCCTGCACTTGTATTAGTTAAATTTTTACATCTAAATACCAAATAACATCAGTTGACTACTCACAAAAGAGACCATATTATTTGCCACAATATGCTTCTGTTGTACAGTTGCTGCCTGGCCTGCTGCGTTCACCAGCAACTTTGATGTGTGTTGCTTGAATTTCCAGCATCTGCAGAATTCCTGTTGTTTGGTAAAATATTTGCATCTATTACAGAAATCATATACATGACACTGCACTCTATCTTTGCCATGTTTCCTTAATATCAGTTTGAATGTGGAACATCTAAATTATCTTGAAGAGAAAGTGTCATACGATAATAGGGCTTTTTTTTGCCTTCTGGAAAATGGTCATGAATTCTATTAAGTTTTGGATTTTTTGTACCAAAATCTTATTCTGTAGAATGCAATTCTATTTTGGGCATTCTAGATTAAGTATTCTGAATCAAAATGAGATTAATGAATGAGCAATAAAACAACATAAAGCAAGAAGTTCAAAGGGAAAACTATTTTGCCTTGTACGGAAAAAGAATTGGAACACAATTTTACTTTCTCCTTACCCAACTGAATGGTATGGCCTAGGTATACAGAACTGTTTCATGAATGAGTTGTGAGAAAGATTCAATGATTACCTTGCATTCAGCGGACTGCAGAATAATGTGGTTGTTCTTTCAACCAGATATTTGAAGACATTGACAAAATAGATGCTGTGAGGCAATTTTTTTCTGCCTGGAGAACCAGAATTGGCATAAACTAGTTTTGGCATAAAGGATTTTGCCAATTAGTCGGCTCCATCATGGGCACTAACCTCCCTAATATCCAAGACATCTTCAAGGAGTGGTGCCTCACAAAGGCAGCGACCATCATTAAGGACCCCCCACCACCCAGGCTCTTTTCATTGTACCATCAGGAAGGAAGTACAAAAGCCTGAAGGCATATATTCGGTGATTCAAGAACAGCTTCTTCCCCTCTGCCATCCAATTTCTAAATAGACATTGAACCCATGAACACTAACTCTTAATTTTTTAAATTTCTATTTTTGAACTACTTATTTTTATTTTAACTATTTAATATACATATATTTACTGTAATTCAGTTTTTTCTATAGTTTTATCAGGTATTGCATTGTACTGATGGCATAAAGTTAACAAAGTTCACGACATTTGCTGGCGATATTAAATCAGATTCTGAAATTGGATTGATATATTTCTGGAATGGTATTGGAATCGAGGAACACGGAGGTTGAATAGACTGCTTTTTTTTTAAACAAAATTATTCATCATGTTACTGAATGGCTGTGCAGGCTCAAGATGCTGTTTTATATTCTTGTTAAAGATACTAAAAACTATACACCTGACATTTCACCTGGATAGTAATTCATAATGGACAATAGGTTTTCATTCCACTGTACATGAAGATTCAAATGATTATTTATGTGACAGCTAAGATTCTCATTGGTACATTGATTACTAATTATTTGAACTAATTGTTGGATAGTTTAAATTTTTTTGAGAAATGTTGATTTTAGTTTACTTGCTCATGTTCAGTAATCTCAATATTTTGATTTATGATTTCCATTTCCCTTTGTTTGATGATAGAACTAGGAAAAAAAATTAAGTCAATACGGTTATAACAGAACTGTTATCCAAAATTAGAGAAAATGTTGAGGCTAGAGGCTAAAATGTACTTAGAGTATCTATAAGAAGTGTTCACCCCCTTGAAAGTTTTCATGTTTTATTACTTTACGACATTGAATCACAATGGATTTAATTTAGCTTTTTTGACGCTGATCAACAGAAGAGACTCTTTTGTGTCAAAGTGAAAGAAAATTTCTACAAATTGGTCTATATTTATTGTAATTATTAA
Source organism: Mobula hypostoma (assembly GCF_963921235.1). NCBI lineage: Eukaryota > Metazoa > Chordata > Chondrichthyes > Myliobatiformes > Myliobatidae > Mobula > Mobula hypostoma. The sequence continues at coordinate 28,402,440 of NC_086114.1, forward strand.
ACACAAAATAATTGATTGCATAATTATCCAGCCTCTTCAAGTCAGTATTTGATAGATGCAGCAATGGCAGCCTTGAATCTGTGAGGATAGGTTTCTATCATCTTTGCGCATCTGAACACTGCAATTTTTCCCCATTCTTCTTTACAAAAGTGCTGAAGCTCTGTCAGATTGCATAGGGATCATGAGTGAATAGCCTTTTTCAAATCCAGCCACAAATTCTCAATTGGATTGAGGTCTGGACTCTGACTTCACTACTCTTTATACTTTATACTATATACTTTATTGTCGCCAAACAATTGGTACTAGAACGTACAATCATCACAGTGATATTTGATCCTGCGCTTCACACTCCCTAGATTACAAATATTAAATATTAAAGATATTAAAAATAGTTAAAATTAGTAAATATTAAAATTTTAAATTATAAATCGTAAATAGAAAATAGAAAAATGGGAAGTAAGGTAGTGCAAAAAAAAACGAGAGGCAGGTCCGGATATTTGGAGGGTACGGCCCATTTCCGGGTCAGGATCCGTTCAGCAGTCTTATCACAGTTGGAAAGAAGCTGTTCCCAAATCTGGCCGTACGAGTTTTCAAGCTCCTGAGCCTTCTCCTGGAGGGAAGAGAGACGAAAAGTCTGTTGGCTGGGTGGGTCGTGTCCTTGATCATCCTGGCAGCACTGCTTCGACAGTGTGCGGTGTAAAGTGAGTCCATGGATGGAAGCAACAGGAATTCTGCAGATGCTGGAAATTCAAGCAACATACATCAAAGTTGCTGGTGAACGCAGCAGGCCAAGCAGCATCTGTAGGAAGAGGTGCAGTCGACGTTTCAGGCCGAGACCTTCGTTAGTCCTGACGAAGGGTCTCGGCCTGAAACGTCGACTGCACCTCTTCCTACAGATGCTGCTTGGCCTGCTGCGTTCACCAGCAACTTTGATGTATGTTCCATGGATGGAAGATTGGTTTGTGTGATGTGCTGCGCCGTGTTCACGATAATCTGCAGCTTCTTTTGGTCTTGTTCAGGACAACTTCCATACCAGGTTGTGATGCACCCTAGAAGAATGCTTTCTACGGTGCATCTATAAAAATTCGTGAGGGTTTTTAGGGGACAGGCCAAATTTCTTTAGCTTTCTCAGGAAGTAAAGGCGCTGGTGGGCCTTCTTGGCAGTGAACTCTGCTTGGTTGGACCAAGTCAGGTCATTTGTGATATTGACCTCGAGGAACTTAAGGCTTTTGACCTGTTCCACTTGCGCACCACCAATGTAAGTTGGATCGTGCGGTCCGCTACTCCTTCTGAAGTCAACAACCAATTCCTTTGTCTTGCTGACGTTGAGGGATAGGTTATTATCTTCGCACCATGCCACCAGGTTCTTAATTTCCTCTCTGTACTCGAACTCATCATTACCCGAGATACGGCCGGCAATTGTTATGTAATCAGCAAACTTATTTATTGAGTTCGATGGAAACTTAGCTACACAATCATGGGTGTACAGTGAGTACAGCAGGGGGCTGAGTACACAGCCTTGTGGGGCACCGGTGCTCAGAGTGACTGTAGAGGAGAGCTTGTCCCCTATTTTTACAGCCTGGGTCCTGTCTGTGGGGAAGTTGAAGATCCAGCTGCAGATCTGAGTGCTAAGGCCCGGGTTCCGGAGCTTAGGAATCAGTTTACTTGGAATGATGGTATTAAAGGCAGAGCTGTAGTCAATGAAAAGGAGCCTTACATATGCGTCTTTATTCTCCAGGTGTTCTAAGGAGGAATGTAGGGCCAGAGAGATGGCATCTGCCGTTGACCTGTTGCGCCGGTAGGTGAATTGCAAAGTGTCGAGAATGACCGGTAGGCTGTGGTTGATGTGTGCCAAAACGAATCTCTCGAAGCACTCCATAGCAATTGATGTCAGAGCCACAGGTTGATAGTCATTCAGACATGCCACCTTGCTCTTCTTCGGCACTGGGATTATCGTTGCCTTCTTAAAACACGAGGGGATCTTAGACTGAAGCAAGGAGCAGTTGAAAATGTCAGCAAACACTCCAGCTGGCTCGCTTGCACAGGCCCGGAGAACCCGTGAGAATACTCCAGACATTAACTTAGTTTTTTAAGACGTTCCTGTGTTGTTGTGGCTTTATGCTTGGATTCATTGTCTTGCTGGAAAACACATTTTCTCTAAAGTTGCAGTTCTCTTGCAGACTGTATCAGATTTTCTTCCAGGATTTCCCTGTATTTTGCTCCATTAATTTTTTTACTCTACCTTCACAAGCCTTGTAGGGCTGATGCAGTGAAGCATCTCCACAGCATGATGTAGCCAGCACCATGCTTCACATTAGGGATGGTATGTTTTTGATGATGTCTGGTTTTTGACTTAGGCCAAACATGGTGTTTAGACTGATGGCCAAAAAGCTCAATTTTGGTTTAATCTGACCATCAACCATCTTCTTCATGTGAGTTTTTTTCAGGAGTGGCTTTCTTTTTTCTACTCTCCCATAAAGCTGTGACAGGTGAAGCATCCGGTCAACAGTTGTTGTATGCGTTGTCTCTCCCATCTCAGCCACTGAAGCTTGTAAACCCTCCAGAAATGTTGTGGGTCTCCTCATGGCCTCCCTCACTAATCCCCTTCTTGCATAGTCACTCAGTTTTTGAGGATGGCCTGCTCTAGGCAGATTGACAGCTGTGCCATATTCTTTCCATTTTTTTGATGGACTTAACTGTACTCCAAGGGATATTCAGTGACTTTTTTTGTACAGTATATATCTCCTGACTTGTGCTTTTCAATAATCTTTTTACAGATTTGCTTGGAGTGTTCTTTTGTCTTTACAGAGGAGTTTTTGCCAGTTTACTGACTCACCAGCAGTTAGACCTTCCAGCTACAGGTGTTACTTTCATACAATCAAATGAAACACCTTGACTGCACACAGGTGATCTCAAATTAACTAATTATATGACTTTTAAAACCAATTGGCTGCACCAGTGATGATTTGGTGTATCATATTAAAGGGGGTGAATATTTATGCAATCAATTATTTTGTGTTTTATATTTGTAAGTCATTTAGATTACTTTGTAGAGATCTGTTTTCACTTTGACATGAAAGAGTCTTTACCTGTTGCTCAGTGTCAAAACAAAGCCAAATTAAGTCCCCTGTGAGCCAGTGAAGTAAAACAATAAAACATGAAAACTTCTGGGAGGAGGGGTGAATGCTTTTTATAGGCACTGTAACTGCAAGGTTTCTTGGACTTATATTGATCTTCATTAATTAATGTAGGAAGGCGAAGCCTGAGAGATCGGAAAACACAACAAAATGATGGAGGAACTCTGCAAGTCAAGCAACATCTATGGAGGGGAATAAACAGCCTGTTGAAGGGCTTCAGCCTGAAATATCAATTGCTTATCCTGCTCCATAGATGCTGCCTGATTTGCTGAGTTACCCTGGTGTTTTGCAGGATCCTCCCACTATGCTGATTTTCAGTATTTTCTCACTTAATTTGCATGGTTAGTCCATTACTTGTGAAAACAGTCAAGGCCTTCTGCTGTTTTCTTGTGTGAAAATAGAACCTTTTACGTTGATACTCTTTGTTGGTGTTTTGTTGATTGTGCTTCCGTTAGACCTCTTTGAATCTAGCAGCAGACTAAGAAGTATTTAAACATAAAATAGTTATTAATTTAAGATAACACACAGATTGCTGGAGGAACTCAGTAGGTCATGCAGAATTGATGGAAATGAACAAACAGTTGACAATTTGACCTGGAACCTTTCTTCAGGACTGGAAAGGAAGGGGGAAGATGACAGAATAAAAAGGTGGGGGGAGGGGAGTGAGCATAGCTGGAAGGTGATTGATGAAGCCAGGTGGTTAGGAGAGATCAAGGGCTGGAGAGGAAAGTGGACCATAGGAGAAAGGGAAGAATTAATTTTGTTTTGTATGTTTTGAGCTTCAGTAACATACAGAAGTTTCAAAGTCCTTGCAACACACACAAAATGCTGGTAAAACACAGCAGGCCAGGCAGCAGCTATAGGAAGGGGTACGGTCGATGTTTCGGACCGAGACCCTTCGTCAGGACTAACTGAAAGAAGAGATAGTAAGAGATTTGAAAGAGAAAGGGGGGGGAGGGGAGATCTGAAATGATAGGAGAAGACAGGAGGGGGAGTGATGAAGCTAAGAGCTGAGAAGTAGATTGGCTGAAAGGAAATAAAGCTGGAGACACGGGAGAAAGAAAGGGGGAGGGGAGCACTAGAGGAAGATGGAAAGCAGGAAGAGTGATTGTGAGAGGGAAAGACAGAGAAAAAAGGGGAAATAATAAATGAATAAATAAATAAAATAGGGGATGGGGTAAGAAGGGGAAGAGGGGCATTAGCAGAAGTTAGAGCAATCAATGTTCATGCCATCAGGTTGGAGGCTACCCAGACGGAATATAAGGTGTTGTTCCTCCAACCTGAGTGTGGCTTCATCTCGACAGTAGAGGAGGCCATGGATTGACATATCAGAATGAGAATGGGACGTGGAATTAAAATGTGTGGACACTGTGAGATCCTGCTTTCTCTGGCGGACAGAGTGTAGGTGTTCAGCGAAATGGTCTCCCAGTCTGCGTCGGGTCTCACCAATATACAGAAGGCTGCGTCGGGAGCACCGGACACAGTCTATCACACCAGCCAACAAAGTCCTTGGCAGATTTGATAAACAGTTGAATCTTAAATGGCTGTCAACAATCTTCAGCGGTATTGTATGAATTTAAAATGGATGTGTGAGAATGTATCCATCTCTTGTCTCTTAAATGGTTTTGAATGTGGCAATGGGTAACAGGACCATGATAATGCAAGAATTCTTGATTTTGTAGACTGAGAATCTGAAACAAACAAATTTGTCACTTATCTTAAAATATGTGAACTGAAGACTTCCAGTTAAGAAATTTAGTTTTTGATTAGAAGGTAGTATCAAGGTGCTTCATTGTGCTGTTATTGTAAATCTGGTGGATGGTATTTTCACATCATTGTTAGGTAAGGAACAGATTGTAATTTAACACAGTTCTGTTGCTGATGATAACTCACTGGGTAACAACTTTTTCCCCCAGGCTGTAAACACTCCTAACATTCTGCTGCTACCCAGCACACACGTACACCCTGTCTGAATGTCCTGCATGCTGCCCCCCCCCCCCAACTCACAGATACACCCTCATTTTTCATTCTGCACTGGTCACTTTTAATCTTTTATTGTTACTGTTTCACATATTTATAATAATGTCATTGCGTGGCCAAGTGGTTAAGGCGTTTGTCTAGTGATTCAAAGGTTGCTTGTTCGAGCCTTGGCTGAGGCAGCGTGTGTGTCCTTGAGCAAGGCACTTTACCACACATTGCTCTACGACGACACCGGTACCAAGCTGTATGGGTCCTAATGCCCTTCCCTTGGACAACATCAGTGGCATGGAGAGGGGAGACTTGCGGCATGGGCAACTGCTTGTCTTCCATACAACCCTGCCCAGGCCTGTGCCCTGGGAACCTTCCAAGGCGCAAATCCATGGTCTCATGAGACTAACGGATGCCTATATATAAAATAATGTCATTAACGTTATACTGTCCAATATAAACATGCACCTTGCACTTTATGTCAACCTGTCAATCGTCAAGTGACGCACTCGGGGACTTGGAGTTTTTTTTGTGTGTGACTCTGTGCTGGATTGTAAATGTATGTGTTGTGTGTACTACATGTACTGTAATTTGCACAATAGCCCCAGGAGAACAATGTTTTCAATTATATGCATGTGTATGGATGAATGGCAATAAACTTGAACTTCAACAGAGAATTGAATTGGTACACAGGAATCTTTTTACCTGTCAGATCTCACAGTGGGAGAGCATTTTGGAGATAGTGATCAGAATTCTATCTCCTTTATAACAGCATTGGAGAGAGATAGGAACAGACAAGTTAGAAGAGCATTTAATTGGAGTAAGGGGAATTATGAGGCTATCAGGCAGGAAATTGGAAGCTTAAATTGGGAGCAAATGTTTTCAGGGAAAAGTACAGAAGAAATGTGGCAAATGTTCACGGGATATTTGTGTGGAGTTCTGCATAGGTATGTTCCAATGAGACAGGGAATTTATGGTAGGGTACAGGAACCGAGGTGTACAAAGGCTGTAATAAATCTAGTCAAGAAGAAAAGAAAAGCTTAGAAAAGGTTCAGAGAGCTAGGTAATGATAAAGATCTAGAAGATTATAAGGCTAACAGGAAGGAGCTTAAAAAGGAAATTAGGAGAACCAGAAGGGGCCATGAGAAGGCCTTCTCGGGCAGGATTAAGGAACACCCCAAGGCATTCTACAAGTATGTGAAGAGCAAGAGGATAAGATGTGAAAGAATAGGACCTATCAAGTGTGACAGTGGGAAGGAATGTATGGAACCAGAGGAAGTAGCAGGGGGACTTAATGAATACTTTACTTCAGCATTCACTATGGAAAAGGATTTTGGTGATTGTAGTGCAGCAGACTGAAAAGCTTGAGCATGTAGATATTAAGAAAGAGGACGTGCTGGAGCTTTTGGAAAGTATCAAGTTGGATAAGTCACCGGGACCAGATGAGATATACCCCAGGCTGCTGTAGGAGGTGAGGGAGAAGATTGCTGAGCCTCTGAGCCTCTTTGAATCGTCAATGGGGATGGGAGAGGTTCCGGAGGATTGGAGGGTTGCGGATGTTGTTCCTTTATTCAAGAAAGGGAGTAGAGATAGCCCAGGAAATTATAGACCAGTGAGACTTACTTCAGTGGTCGGTAAGTTGATGGAGAAGATCCTGAGAGGCAGGATTTATGAACATTTGGAGAGGTATAATATGATTAGGAATAGTCAGCATGGCTTTGTCAAGGGCAGGTCGTACCTTACAAGCCTGATTGAATTTTTTGAGGATGTGACAACACATTGATGAAGGAAGAGCGGTGTATATGGATTTCAGCAAGGCATTTGATAAGGTACCCCATGCAAGGCTTATTGAGAAAGTAAGGAGGCATGGGATCCAAGGGGACATTGATTTGTGGATCCAGGATTGGCTTGCCCACAGAAGGCAAAGAGTGGTCGTAGATGGTCATATTCTGCATGGAGGTCGGTGACCAGTGTTGTGCCTCAGGGGTCTGTTCTGGTACCCTTACTCTTTGTGTTTTTTATAAATGACCTGGATGAGGAAGTGGAGGGATGGGTTAGTAAGTTTGCTGATGACACAAAGGTTGGAGGTGTTGTGGATAGTGTGGAGAGCTGTCAAAGGTTACAGCAGGACATTGATAGAATACAAAACTGGGCTGAGAAGTGGCAGATGGAGTTCAACCCAGATAAGTGTGAAGTGGTTCATTTTGTAGGTCAAATATGATGGCAGAATATAGTATTAATGGTAAGATTCTTGGCAGTGTGGAGGATCAGAGGGATCTTGGGGTCCAAGTCCATAGGACACTCAAAGCAGCTGCGCAGGTTGACGCTGTGGTTAAGAAGGCATACAGTGTATTGGCCTTCATCAATCGTGGAATTGAATTTAGGAGCTGGGAAGTAATGTTGCAGCTATGTAGGACCCTGGTCAGATCCCACTTGGAGTACTGTGCTCAGTTCTGTTTGCCTCACTACAGGAAGGATGTGGAAACCATAGAAAGGGTGCAGAGGAGATTTATAAGGATGTTGCCTGGATTAGGGAGCATCCCTTATGAAAGCAGGTTGAGTGAACTCGGCCTTTTCTCCTTGGAGTGACAGAGGATGAGAGGTGACCTGATAAAGTTGTATAAGATGATGAGAGGTATTGATCATGTGGATAGTCAGAGGCCTTTTCCCAGGGCTGAAATGGTTGCCACAAGAGGACACAGGTTTAAGGTGCTGGGGACCAACTACAGAGGTGATATCAGAGGTAAGTTTTTTTACTCAGAGGGTGGTAAGTGTGGAATGGGCTGCCGACAACAGTGGTGGAGGTGGATACGATAAGGTCTTTTAAGAGACTTTTGGATAGGTACATGGAGCATAGAAAAATAGAGGGCTATAGGGAAGTCTAGTAATTTCCAAGGTAGGGACATGTTCGGCACAACTCTGTGGGCCGAAGGGCCTGTATTGTTCTGTAGGTTCTCTGTTTCTATGTTTCTAAACTTCCAATCATAATCTTGTGAAACACCATATCTTACTTTAATGATAGTATAATGCTTGTCTCTTTTTAAGTGTGATAGTTGCCAAGAGTTTTTAAAGACCCCAAGTGGTTCATCAGATATTGGGTTCAGCCAAATGATTGTACTTAGAAATTATACAGTAACAATGGGTCACTGAATCTGATCTCAACAAAGGCACATTCTGATGAAATGATAACAAGATAACAAGTTAGACTCAAGGCTTTTCTGATTCTTATTCTTTGTAAACAGAGCATTGCAATAATGGGTGTTCAAGTATTGCAATGCCCTTTTGTTCAGCTTAGTTCTTTGATTACAGTATTGACATTTTTGCTTGATGTACAAGTTATTTATTGATGTCTTGATCTGATACAAAAAATGAAAAAGCTTTTGGTCCAAGGTAATTTGGATACTTTTGGAATAGTGATACATAAAATCTCCGTGAAGTATGTTATCAAATATTTGTACTACTGGCTCTTGTTTTCTGTGGTTGGAAAAAAATGTGCTACCTTTTAGAGAAGAATACATTTCTTGGGAGATAGTAACTTATTTCATTTTTAGTACCACCTTTAACATGGGAGGACCTCAGAGACTGGTGAGGCAAAAAGTTCTAGCTGGAAAACTGAAAAATGAAGAGAAGTCAGACTGCTGCTGGGATAGAAATCTGATCAAAGATAATCCTCCTATCAATTGCATGTAGATTAAATAGGTTGGTGAGCAGAGTAGCAATAGGTCAGTTGTAATTAATGTTGTTGCAGATTGTCTTTACACTTCATGGTGATTTTGGAAGTGTATGATCTGGCAGAGCTGATATTGATCAGAGAGTCTTGGTTCCTTGAACAATGAGAGGAGCATTCAACCAATAACTTAAATGAAGTTTGTTAAATAGATTTTCCTATCCAGCATGATTATTGAATTATCTGGAAGTATTGCATGTATTGTGTCTCATGTGGTCAGTACATACCGGCTGTGTGGTGAAAAAGGCACAACAGCGCCTCTTTCACCTCAGATGGTTGAAGAAGTTTGGTATGGGCCCCCAAATCCTAGGAACTTTCTACATGGGCACAATTGAGAGCATCCTGACTGGCTGCATTACTGCCTGGTATGGGAACTGTACATCCCTCAATCGCAGGAATCTGCAGAGAGTGGTGCGGACAGCCCAGGGCATCTGTAGATGTGAACTGCCCACTATTCAGGACATTTACAAAAACAGGTGTGTAAAAAGGGCCGGAAGGATCACTGGGGACCTGAGTCACCCCAACCACAATCTGTTCCAGCTGCTACCATCCGGGAAATGGTACTGCAGCATAAAAGCCAGGGCCAACAGGCTCTGGGACAGCTTCTGACGCAACTGTATTTCTATGTCATATTGACTACCCTGTTGTACATAATATTTATTATAAATTACTATAATTGCACATACAGACAGAGGCATAGCATAAAAGATTTTTACTCATGTATATGAAGGATGTAGGTAATAAAATCAATTCAATGTAGAGTACTGATAGACATAATTTAATAAATATTTTTTATTACCCATTTGTGTAAATACATAGTCATAGTCATACTTTATCGATCCCGGGGGAAATTGGTTTTCGTTACAGTTGTACCATAAATAATAAATAGTAATAGAACCATAAATAGTTAATAGTAATATATAAATTATGCCAGTAAATTATGAAATAAGTCCAGGACTAGCCTATCGGCTCAGGGTGTCTGACCCTCCAAGGGAGGAGTTGTAAAGTTTTATGGCCACAGGCAGGAATGACTTCCTATGACACTCTCTGCTGCATCTTGGGAGGAACGAGTCTCTGGCTGAATGTACTCCTGTGCCCACCCAGTACATTATGTAGTGGATGGGAGACATTGACCTAGATGGCATGCAACTTGCACAGCATCCTCTTTTCAGACACCACCGTGAGAGAGTCCAGTTCCATCACTACAACATCACTGGCCTTACGAATGAGTTTGTTGATTCTGTTGGTGACTGCTACCCTCAGCCTGCTGCCCCAGCACACAACAGCAAACATGATAGCACTGGCCACCACAGACTCGTAGAACATCCTCAGCATCGTCCGGCAGATGTTAAAGGACCTCAGTCTCCTCAGGAAATAGAGACGACTCTGACCCTTCTTGTAGACAGCCTCAGTGTTCTTAGACCAGTCCAGTTTATTGTCAATTCGTATACAATAGTTAAGCTTTGGAAATCAGCCTTTAAACTACCTGTTTAAGTTGGTCACTATGATGAGACGTAAATTAGTACAGTACATGTAAAATATATCCATGCACTTTGTAACGATTTTCTGTGAAAAGTGCAAGATAAATATTTGATGTAGATGGGGAAGAAGAATCTTGATTTTTTTCCTTTGGTCATTATCCATCTTTCCCACTGTTTACCTCTTCCCTTCCCCACCACCACTTGTATGGTGCCTTATCATATTTTGATCATTAAATATTTGCTTTATTTATAAACTGGTGCACAGTAGTTTTCTCAGATTACACTGATGCTGTAGGTGTCTTTGCAGAGTTTAGTGATTTTACTGACAAGGGATATGTACATACTGTAATTTAAAATCTTTGAATTTTAAATGTTTAGCAGAAAGAACTTAAAAGAATATGTACTGTGGATATGTGACCTTGAATGGAATAATGTAACAGTTTATACTTGGTGATGATACTGTTAGCCTGTTGCCTTTAATGCAAAGGTAGATTTATTCTATCAGTGTGAAAGCTGTACTTCAAAGAGTTCCCTTGATGGAAATAAAGCAATTTGTTTCAATATTTCTACCTCAAATTTTGTGTGTCATCTGTATTTAGGGTGACCAGGATTTGACAAGCAGTTTGTTGTATGCTCCTGTACGCATTGTTTATCTTATCTCAAGCACAGCGATGCATATCAAATTTTAAAGTATTCTCATAGAAGACAAGTATTAGTGCTTTCTGATGGGGATTAACAATAAGTGAAAATTTAGCCATCAGGTTTGTTCCTATCACCATTCATTTTTGTACTCCTACGCGCTGGCTCTGGGTGTCATGGTATCTGTATTATTTGGACTCCTCTTGGATTTTCCTGTTCTTGAAATTCAGAGGATTGGACCTCAATCAAAGTAGAAGTCACAGATCAGGTGGAAAGTAGGGTTGTTTATAATACTGACAACAGTAGCTAACTTTTATTTCACCAGTTCATATAAGTCTATTTTTGCTGTAAGATTAAATTATACTGGCTTTATTTATTTGTCACATGTACATTGAAACATACAGTGAAATACATTGCTTAAAATCAAATAAGTGAGGATTATGCTGAGGCCAGCCCGCAAGCTTTGCCACACTTCTGCACCACATCTTAATAACCCTAACTGTGCCTCTTTGGAATACAGGAAAAAATTGGTGTACTCGGATTCAACCCATGCTGTTACAGGGAGAATGTACAAATTCCTTATAGACAGTGGCTGTACCCTGATCAGTGATTACTGGTACTGTTAACCAATTGTATTAACCGCCACACTACTATGCCAGCCCATTTGTTTCTAACTTTGTTTCTAAATATAAATTGCTGAATTTGTGCTGATTAATGGTGTCCAATTCCAACTGTTTACTTTGTTTGGCTCATGCCTCAAACATGACCCCCTTGAACCCGCCATTACTAATGTATGTTTGTTTCACGGACATGCAGGGCTGAATAAAACTAACTAAATGAATGGAATAATGAACAGTAGACTGTGTGCCAACAATATAGAATCCAGAGTTCCTGGACCAACAATGGTGCCTAAACAGTTTAAAAAGCAATAAGTCTAAATGCTAATAAAATGTGGCAAAGCATTTTAAAGTAATTTGGTCAAGAACTGCACCTTCCAAATTGATGGCTCATTTTTTTTGTGTCCATTACAGGATATAACATATTAATAGTTCTTCCAACTGCTAATGCTGCCTGATTCATTAGAAGTGAGAACAAGAGCAAATAAATACATACTGTTTCCAAGGAAATTTGCTGCTGTATGTATGTAGAATATGGAACACAGAACATAGAAATCCACAGCACATTACAGGCCCTTTGGCCCACAGTGTTGTGCCGACTGTGTAGCCTACTCTAGAAACTGCCTAGAATTTCCCTACTGCACAGCCCTGTATTTTTCTAAGCTCCCTGTACCTATCTGAGAGTCTCTTAAAAGACCATATTGTATTTGCCTCTGCCTGTATTGCTGGGCATTGCATTCCATGTACCCACCGCTCTTTGTGTCAAAAAAAAAACAACTTGCCTCTGACCTACTTACCTTGTACCTACTTCCAAGCACCTTAAAACTATGCCCCCTTGTGTTAGCCATTTCAGCCCTGGGGAAAAAGCCTCTGGCTATCCACATGATCAATGCTTCTCATTATCTTATACACCTCTATCAGGTCACCTTTCATCCTCTGTTGCTACAAGGAGAAAAGGCCAAGTTCACGCAACCTATTCTGATAAGGCATGGTCCCCAATCCAGGCAACATCCTTGTAAATCTCCTCTGCACTCTCTCTATAGTATACACATCCTTCCTTTAGTGAGGTGGGTAGAACCGAACACGGTACTCCAAGGTGGATCTAACTAAGGTCTTATCTGGGTTTTGAAATCAATCCCATGGTTGATGAAGGCCATCACACCATATGCCTTCTTAACAACACTGTCAACCTGTGCAGCAACTTTGAGTGCCCTTAGATATGGACTCCAAGATAGACAATAGACAATAGGTGCAGGAGTAGGCCATTCGGCCCTTCGAGCCAGCACTGCCATTCACTGTGATCATGGCTGATCATCCACAATCAGTATCCAGTTTCTGCTTTATCCCCATAACCTTTGATTCCGCTATCTTTAAGAGCTCTATCCATCTCTTTCTTGAAAGCATCTAGAGACTTGGCCTCCACAGCCTTCTGGGGCAGAACATTCCATATATCCACCACTCTCTGGTTGAAAAAGTTTTCCTCAACTCCGTTCTAAATGGCCTACCCCTTATTCTTAAACTGTGGCCTCTGGTTCTGGACTCATCCATAAGCAGGAACATGCTTCCTGCCTCCAGCGTGTCCAATCCCTTAATAATCTTATATGTTTCAATAAGATCCCCTCTCAGCCTTCTAAATTCCAGAGTATACAAACCCAGTCGCTCCAATCTTTCGACATATGACAGTCCCGCCATCCCGGGAATTAACCTTGTGAACTTACGCTGCACTCCCTCAATAGCAAGATTGTCCTTCCTCAAATTTGGAGACCAAAACTGCACACAGTACTCCAGGTGTGGTCTCACCAGGGCCCTGTACAGCTGCAGAAGGACCTCTTTGCTCTTATACTCAATTCCCCTTGTTATGAAGGCTAGCATGCCATTAGCTTTCTTCACTGCCTTGCTGTACTTGCATGCTTGCTTTCAGTGACTGATGTACAAGAACACCTAGATCTTGTTGTGCTTCCCCTTTTCCTAACTTGATTCCATTTAGATAATAATCTGCCTTCCTGTTCTTACCACCAAAGTGGATAACCTCACATTTATCCACATTAAACTGCATCTGCCATGCATTTGCCCACTCACCCAGCCTGTCCAAGTCACCCTGCATTCTCATAACATCCTCCTCACATTTCACACTGCCACCCAGCTTTGTGTCATCGGCAAATTTGCTCATGTTACTTTTAATTCTCTCATCTAAATCATTAATATATATTGTAAACAGCTGCGGTCCCAGCACTGAACCCTGTGGTACCCCACTGGTCACCGTCTGCCATTCCGAAAGGAACCCGTTAATCGCTACTCTTTGTTTTCAGTGAGCCAGCCAATTTTCAATCCATGTCAGTACTCTGCCCCCCAATACCATGTGCCCTAATTTTGCCCACTAATCTCCCATGTGGGACTTTATCAAAGGCTTTCTGAAAGTCCAGGTACACTACATCCATTGTTTCTCCCTTGTCCATTTTCATAGTTACATCCTCAAAAAATTTCAGAAGAATAGTCAAGCACGATTTCCCCTTTGTAAATCCATGCTGACTTGGACCGATCCTGTTACTGCTATCCAGATGTGTCGTCATTTTATCTTTTATAATTGACTCTCACTGATCCTCCACACTGCCAAGAGTCTTGCCATTAATATTATATCCTGTCTTCAAATTTCACCTACCAAAATGAACCACTTCATGTTTATCTGGAGTGAATTCCATCTACCGCTTCTCAGCCCATTTCTGCATCCTACCAATGTCTCATTGTAACCTCTGACAACCCTCCAAACTATCCACAACACCCCCAACCTTTGTGTCATCAGTGGACTTACGAACCCAAGCTTCTACTTCCTCATCCATGTCATTTATAAAAATTTCAAAGAGGAGGGGTCCCAGAACAGATCCTTGCAGAACACCACTGGTCACCGTCCTCCATGCAGAATACAAACCATCTACAACCACCCTTTGCCTTCTGTGGGCAAGCCATTTCTGAATCCACAAAGCAAGGTCTCCATGGATCCAATGCCTTATTACTTTCTGAATGAGCCTTGCATGCGGAACCTTATCAAATGCCTTGCTGAAAGCCATGTTGACTACATACACTGCTCTACCTTCATCAATGTGTTTTGTTGCATCCTCAAAGAATTCAATCAGGCTTGTAAGGCACGATCCGCCCTTGACAAAGCCATGCTGACTATCCCTAGTCAGATTATGTCTCTCCAAATGCTCATAAATCCTGCCTCCTGGCATCTTCAACCACTTGCCCACCACTGAAGTAAGACTCACTGGTCTATAATTTCCTGTATAATCACTACTTCCTTTCTTGAACAAGGGGGAACAACATTTGCAACCTTCCAATCCTCTGGTACTTCCCCCTTCCCTATTGATGATGCAAAGATCATTGCCAGAGGCTCAGCAATCTCCTCCTTCACTTCCCACAGTAGCCTGGGGTTTATCTCATCTGGTCCTGGCAACTTATCTAACTTAATACCTTTCAACATCTCCAGTGCATCCTCTTTCCTGAAGTCTATTCACTCAAGCATTTCAGTCTGCTGCAAGTCATCCCCACACCTGCCAAAGTCCTTTTCACTGGTGAATATTGAAGCAAAGTATTCATTAAGTACCTCCGCTACCTCCTCCGGCTCCATGCATGTTTCCACTATCGTACCTGATTGGTCCTATTCTCACATGGCTCATCCTTCTGCTCTTCACATACTTGTAGAATGCCTTGGGGTTTTCCTTAATCCTGCTTGCTAAGGCCTTCTTATGGCCCCTTCTAGCTCTCCTAATTTCATTCTTGAGTTCCTTTCTGCACCCTTGTGATTTTCTATAGCTCTATCAGTACCAAGTTTCTTGAACCTTTTCTTCTTTTCTACATCCTTTGTACACCATGATTCTTTTACCTTACCTTCCTTTCCCTGCCTCAATGTAACATACCTATGCAGAATGGCATGCAAATGTTCCTTGAACATTTGCCACATTTCTGCTGTGCATTTCCCAGAACATCTGCTTCCAAGTTCCTGCCCAATAACATCATATCTCCCCCTTCCCCAATTAAATGTTTTCCCAAATTGTCTGTTCCTATCCCTCTGCAAGACTATGGCGAAGAAGATAAAGTTGTGATCACTACCTCCAAAATGCTCTCCCATTGAGAGATCTGACATCTGACCAGATTGATTTCCCAATAACAGATCAAGTACAGCCTCTGCTTTGGTTGGTTTATCTACATATTGAGTCAGGAAACCTTCCTGAACACAGCTAACAAACTCCACCTCATCTGAACCCCTGCTCTTTTTTTTAAGATTAGATTATGAGGACACTCAGTCCTCGTTTATTGTCATTTAGAAATGCATGCATTAAGAAATGATACAATGTTCCTCCAGAGTGATATCACGAAAAAAACAGGACAAACCAAAGACCAACACTGACATATAGTTACAGCAGTGCAAAGCAATACCATAATTCGATAAAGAGCAGACCATGGGCACAGTAAAAAAAAGAAGTCTCAAAGTTCTGACGAATCCCGATAGAACCGATAGCAGGCGGCAAAAGGGAGAAACTCTCCCCGCCATAAACCTCCAGGCGCCGACAACTGCTGATGCATTGGAAGCACCCGACCACAGCCGACTCTGAGTCCGTCCGAAAACTTCCAGCCTCCTACTAGCCCCTCCGATACAGCCTCCCGAGCACCATCCTCTGCTGAGCGCTTCGACCTTGCCCTGGCCGCCGAGAATCAAGCAAAGCTGAGGACTTGGGGCCTTCTTCTCTGGGGATTCTGGATCACACAGTAGCAGTGGCAGCGAAGCAGGCTCTTAGGAGATGCCAGTCAATACTAGGAAAGTTAAAATCACCCGTCACAACAACCTTCCAGAATCTGCCTCCCTATCTGCTCCTGGATGTCTTTGTTACTGTTGGGGATGGGGGATGGTGGAAGGTCTGTTAAAAACACCCAGTGGAGTTATTACCCCCTTCCCGTTTCTGACTTGTACCCATAATGACTCAGGAGACAATCCCTCCATGACTTCCTCCTCCTCTGCAGCCGTGATACTATCCCTGGTTAGCAATGCCATTCCCCCACCTCTTTGTAATGGCCATAATGTCATAGTTCCAAGTATTAATCCACACTCTTAATTTCATCTGCCTTGTTTATGATACTCCTTGCATTAAAATAGACACATCTCAAACCATCTTGCTGAGTGTTTCTTTGCTCTATCATCTGCCTATCTTTCATCACAAGCTCCCTCAAAGCAGTCAACTGTCTCATCTGCCTCTTCACTTCGGTTTCCACCCTTCTGCAGATCTAGTTTAAACCTACCTCAATAGCTTTGGCAAACCTCCCTCCCAGGATATTGGGTCCCCTCCAGTTCAGTTGCAACCTGTCCCACTTGTACAGGTCACTCCTTTCCCAGAAAAGATTCCAATGATCTAAGAACTTAAAACCCTGCCCCCTGCACCATCTCCTCAGCCACTCATTCATCTGTTCTATTTTCCTCTTCTGACCTTTCCTAGGTCATGGCACCAGGAGTAATTTGGAGATCACCACCTTGGAGGTCCTGGACTTCAGCCTCCTTCCTAACTCCCTAAAATTGCTGCGCAGGACCTGTATCCCCCTCCTGTCTATGTCATTGGTACCAACATGTACCATGACTTCCGACTGTTCACCCTCCCCTTCAAGAATATTCTGCAACCGCTAAGTTATCTTGGACACTAGCACCTGAGAGGCAACACATTATCCTGGCATCTCTTTTGCTGCTGCAGAATCTCCTATCTGTCCTTCTAACTATCAAGTCCCCATGACAATTGCTCCGCCTGACTTCACTCTCCCTTTCTGAGGCTTAGAGCTGACCACAGTGCTATTAGTCTGGCTGCTGCTGCCTTGACCAGATAGGTCATCGCCCTCAGCTGTATCCAAAGGAGTATACCTATTGCTGAAGGGAATGGCCACAGGGACACCCTGCACCGACTTCTTTCTCATTTTACCTCTCTCGGTGTTCACCCATCTAATCCTTAAAATCTGCATTCTGGGTGTGACCACCTGCTCAAACATCATATCTATCAAATGCTCGGCCTTCTGGATGATCCTAAGTTCATTCAACTCCAGCTCCAGCTCCTTAATGTGGTCTTTCAATTGCTGGAGTTGGCTGTACTTTCCCGCAGGTGTAGTCATCAGGGAGAATATCAGATTCCATGAATAACCACATCCGACAGGAGGAGCATTCCACTGCCATATCTGCCATCCTACCTGCACTGTCCAATGG
Source organism: Mobula hypostoma (assembly GCF_963921235.1). NCBI lineage: Eukaryota > Metazoa > Chordata > Chondrichthyes > Myliobatiformes > Myliobatidae > Mobula > Mobula hypostoma. The sequence continues at coordinate 28,420,244 of NC_086114.1, forward strand.
GCAATCAGGACCAAATCTTCTAACCTGTTTTTTTTGGCATCAGCCTCTTCCCGTCGAAGCCCCTTGAGTCAAAGCCTGATGCTCCCAGTCTCTCTGCTTGGCCACTCCCAACAATGGCCACCATCCTTGTCCCTTCTGTACTTTTATTTACTTCGCAGTGCTGTGTTTCCATCGCTGACTGGGCCTCCGGAATGTCCAAATGCCTGCGAAGCTCTCCTTTTATACAAGCTTCACCGACCTGCAAGTAACCTCCTCGAAGTGCTCTTTTCCTGCCACTGATTGGGCCTCTGGAATATGTTCCTGGGACTTAGTTTGTGAAACCTGTTACATCCAGAATTATGCAGTGATTGTTACATCTTTCATTAATTTTGTGACTGCTATTATTTATGTGGTTACTGTTTTTCCAGGATAGATTGGCATGATTATTACTCGTGAATTAGACAATCAACAATAATTTACCGTACCATATAGAGTTACAGAATATACAGATCAGAAACAGGCTCTTAGGCTCAATTTATCTCTGCTGACCAAGATACCTTCCTAAGTTAGTCCTAAATGACATCGGAGCAGAATTAGCTCATTCAACCCATTATGTCTGCTCTGCTATTACATCAATGCTGCTTTATTATGGCACTTAACTGAATTCGCCTGCCTTTTCCCCATGACCTTTGACACCCTTACTAATTAACTATTTCTGTTTTAAATATATTCAATTACCTGTCCACCACAGCTGTCTGTAGCAATGAATTCCACAGATTTACCGCCATCTGGCTAAAGAAATTCCTCATAATCTCTGTTCTGAAAGGATGTCCTCCTATTCTGTGGCTGTGCCCTTTTGTACAAGACTACTACTGTGGGAAGCATCCTGTCCACATCCACTCTATCCAGGCCTTTCAATATTTGGTAGGTTTTAATAAGATCCTTCCTCATTCCTCTAAACTGCAGGAAGTATAAAGCAATCAAATGCTTCTCATACATTAACCTTTTCATCCCCAGGATAATTTTCGTGAACCTCCTGTGGACCCTCACCAATGACAGCACATCCTTTCTTAGATATGGGATCCAAAACTGTTCACAATACTCCAAGTGCGCTCTGACTAATGCTTTATAAAGTCTCAGCAATACATCCTTGCTTTTATATCCTAGTCCTCTTGAAATGAATGCGAACATTGCATTTGCCTGCCTTGCCACCAACTCAACCTGCAAATTAACCTTTAAGGAATCCCGCACAAGAACTTCCAAGTTCCTTTACACCTCCTGATTTCTGATTTTCCTCTCCATTTCGAAAATAGTCTATGCCTTCATTTCTTCTAAACCTTTCCAATCATGAACCTGTCTGAGTTGTCATTGTAACCATCTCTGTGACTTCCTCTGGGAGCTCATTCCATATACCCACCACCTTAAATATGGAAAATCTTGCCCCTCAGTTTTCTTTCAAATCTTTTTCCCTCTCACCTTAAACTATCCTATAGTTTTAGAGCCCCTAGTTTGAGAAACAAAGCTGTGACTGTCCATTTTATCTATGCTCCTTATGATTTTATCATTCTCATTAAGGTCATAATTCATCATCGTTTGCTCCATGTAAAACAGCTCCAACCTATCCAGTCTATCCTTATTTCTGTACTGTCTAGATGAAAGGGCTGGACCTTAAATATTGACTGTCCATTTCCCTCCACAAATCACCTGACATACAGAGTTTCTAAAGTAGTTTGTTATTCCTGATTCCAGGATCTGTGGTTTCTTGTGTCTCTGTATTATATCTTTAAATATTGCAATAGTGTAAAGTGCTGCAAACTTTAGAAAAATTCCTGTGAGGATCAAGACAACAATTTTGGGCTAATTATCACCAGCAAACTTAATTGACTTGGTCTCAGAAGTGAACTTCAATTTCTTATTATTATTTTGTGGATAAAGTCAACCTTCCAGGCTCATTGAATGGAAGGAATCATAATTGAACAAATGCATATAAGACTTAAGGGGCGGAAGAAAGCCACTTGGACTATCAAACCTGCTGCTCCATTTAATGAGAGAATGGCTGATCTGATTGGGACCACAACTTTGAATTCCCATCAACTGGTGGTAACATTTTGCCCTTTATCAAATATCTAACTACTCTCTGTGAAAAAGAAATTTAAAGACGCTGATTCCATTGCTGATGAAAGTAGTTCTAAAGTGGGGACATAATTATAAAATAAAGGAGAAAGTCATATAAAGCTGTAATGCAAAGGAAAATATCTTAATGAGGGTGATAAATATCTGGAATTTTCTACACCAGATTGTTATGGAGACTAGATCATAGGTATTTATAGAGTATGTAGGCAATCTCTTGAAATATCTGGGAACTTGGTGCTGTGAGGAATTGGCACAGCAGAGAAGTCAAGACCTGGGGCAGTTCGGTCATATTCATGTTCAATGGCAGGGCAGGCTTGAGTGACTATGTGGCCAACTTGCGCTCCTGTCTTCTTGTGGTGTTATGTCAATTCAAGGCTAAACTGAAATCTTCCCTATTAAATCTTAATCTTAATCTTCCCTATTAAATTTTAAATATTAATCTTCCCTATTAAATGAATGACAAGTTATTTTCAAAAAGTGAGTCCCTTGTTCTATTTCTTCTTGAGTTATGGAGAAATGGAGAGATTGCTTGAGGTATAAGGAGAAAGTGGTAAAGGCTGATACAATTAGAATGTTTAAAGACAGTTGGACAGGTTCACGGGTTGGAAAGATTTAGAGAAGGAGTTCCCAACCTGGGGTTCATGGACCCCTTGCTTACAGGTATTGGCCCATGATATAAAAAAGGTTGCGAACCCCTGGTTTGGAGAGATATGGGCGCAAGAAGGAAAATGGAACTAGTTCAGGAAGGCATGTATTAGGCTGAAGAGCCTGTTTCTATGCTGTGTAACTGACTCTCTACAACTCTATTAAAAGAAAACATGCTCTTCATATACACCCTTTCACGTCATAGGGCATAGAAACAAGCCATTCCATTCAACCATTGCATCCACACGAACCAGTGGGCACTTATCCATATCCATGCAGTTTTCCAGCACTTAATCCTATTTTCCAGTCTTCTAAGAATAAGCTGCTCATCAAGACTCTTAAATGCCATCATTGACATGGTTTTCACCACATTCTCTCAGGCAGTGTATTCCAGGTATTCGCCATCCACTGGATGAATAGGTTTCCTTAAGTTTCCCTCCAAGTACCTACCCCTTACATTGATGTACTCTAATTTAATCCATCTCTGGTCTGTGCACAAGTTTCTTTTTTATCTTACCTATAGGCCTAATGATAAACTATAATCTTATCCTCTTTTGACTTACTGCACTCCAGGGAAAATAGACTGAGCTTTCCAGTCTCTCCTCATAATTGAAATGCATCGTTCCAGGTGATATCTTGATGAATCTCCTCTGCACCTCCTCCAGTGTGTCCCTTCTCACTGTTCTACAATCCAACACATACCAGCTGAACCTAATCTTATCTCCGAAAGCAATATGCCCCTTCTAGTTATTAGTCTACCATACCTTCTCTGAACTGCTTTTGCCTTAATGTGTTTTCTTATGAGTCCAACATTGTACATTAGTGAAGCCATATCTTGTCATATAATATAATGTCATATGTAACTGAAGTGTAGTATCAAATTTTATATTGAATTCCCTAGACAACAAAAATTAATATTGTTACCTTATCTAATTATTTTAACTACATATTGATCTTTTGTACATTATGTACTAGCATACCAAATCCTCCACCTGAGCTCTGAAATGATTGCTGTTTATTCCCTATGTACTCTTGACAACTTACTTCCCTACCTACTTTTGTGTTATTGGGTGTATCAAAAGCCTTCATCAACACACAGAAAATGCTGTGCTGAAGGAACTCAGCAGGTCAGACAACGTCCATGGAAGGCAATAAACAATCGACCTTTTGGGTCGAGACCCTTCCTCAAACTGGAAAGGAAGGAGCAGAAGCCTGAATAAAAGAGTAGGGGGAGGAGCAGGAGCAGAAATCCAGATGAGAAAAAGGAAGCAGGAAGGTGGGGGAGGGGAGAAAAGGAATAAGGTGAGAAGCTGAGAAGTAATAGGTGGGAAAAGCAAAGGGCTGAAGAAGATAAGCACAAGAGATTCTGTAGATGCTGGAAGTCCAGAGCAGCACAAAATACAGGATGAATTCAGCAGTCCAGGCAACGTCTATGGAAATAAGTAAACATTTTGGGCTGATGTCCTTCTTCAAGATTGAAAAGGAAGGGGGAAGATGCCAGAATAATAAGTTGTGGGCAGGGAAACGAGGACAAGCTTAGAAGTGATAGGTGAAGTCAGATAGGTGGGGGTAAAGGATGAAGTAAGAAACTGGGAGGTGATAGGTAGAAGCCAGGTAGGTGGGGGAGAGGAATGAAGTAAGAAACTGGGAGGTGATAAGTAGAAAAGGCCCTATCTTCCCCCTCTGAGTTCAAAACCATCCCAACAAGTTTAAAAAAATCTAAGTCACAATCTCAACGGAGACCGCAGGACGGTGTCATCTCCACTGGACATGTCATCTGAGTTGGGCAGGATCACAGTTTCACACCTCACTTGCAGTATGATGCTTCTAATGGTAACCATGTTATCAGAGTTTCTATAGAGTACTGAATTATTTTACTTTTATGATCAAATATATGACCCTCCCCAACCTTTATTGAGAATATAGTCCAATAAGCTGTAACTGTTGTAATAACCATGACCATGATCTAAAGTTAAATATTGGAGATGTTGGAAACTTTCAGACTATTTTGGAAATGGTTAACAGGTCAGACAGAGATACTGTCTGATCTGTTGATTGTTTCCAGATTTTTTTATATGAAGTTCTACTTTTGAATTCTTTTTTCTTCTATACATCTGTATTTCCTTGCATGGTGCATTTTCGGCTGAGATTCTGATAATTTCTTTCAGGATATCATTTTTAGTAATGAAATTGCTTGGCTCTTTGACCAAATCAGTTTTGGCAGATAATCATGAACGTCTATTGTTTGGTAGTTCCTCACAATGGCTAAACTGGTATTCTGTGCGGCAAAATCATCTGAGGTCAAGTTGTAAATCTTGAAATCAGGTTTACAAAAGCAGACTGCTTAAATAACTCAGTTATCTTTGGTAGCAAAGGCATGGTCGGTATCTTGGGTTGAGATCTACATCAGCACTGAAAATATAGAGGCAAGAGAGCCAGAGTGTAGAAGTGAGAGGGAGGTGCAAGACAGGCTGGTTGATGATAGGCAGAACCAGACCTGGATGGGGAGGGGGAGTGTAGAGTGGGGATGATGGGCAGACATGATGAAACAATGAGTGTTGAGGTAGAGGTTGGTTGGCAGGAAACAGATGTGGGGATAGAGAGATGTTGGGCGGGTATAACTCAGGAGGGGATAGGAGAATAGAGATATAAGCTGATAGAGCATAGGTGGAATCAAATGGAAGTGGGAGCAAGTTGAACTGAAGGATAAGTATGTGGGTGATAGACAATGGTACCAGATTGGGGAAGGTTATGAGTCTTGGTAATAAAGGGTGAGGGTTTGAAAGGTTAAACAAAGGAAGAAGAAGGAAAGAAAAATGAGGTATGGGCTACCTGAAATTAGAAAATTAAGTATTTTACCAAGTACACCCCCCCCCCCCCAAGATGAACATGAGATGCTATTGTCCTAGTTTGTATTGGCCATATTGTGTCAGTAGAGAAGGCCAAGGACAGATCAGTATGGGAATGGGTATCCAAAATGACATGCAACAGAAGATCAAGATACCTGTACAAAATAGTCAGTAGGTCTATGTTTAGTCTTCTTGATGTAGAGACCACATCATGAGCACTGAATTCAATACACTAAGTTTGCAGCCCAAGCTGAGCAGTTCCAAAATTCAGATGCCATCTTTCAAATCCAGACATCCCACCTCTCGCGGAAGTTCCGGGAGTCTCCTGCATATGAATAGTGGCTCCCTGATGCCCGCAAATTATATACAATATCACGGAAATCAATTTTTTTGAGAGTGAGCGAGAGAGAAAGCAAGCGAGAGCGCGAGAGAGTGCGCGAGCGACCACAAGAGAGAGAGCGAGAGCGCGCCATGGCAGAGTGTTCCAAAAAAAAAAGAAAATATAAAACGTACGTCACCCCAGACTACACTAAAGTGTACCCCTGCCTAATAGGGGTCAAAAATAATGACAGTTTTGCTTGCTGCACTGTTTGCACTTTTCTATTGCCCATGGTGGGTTAAGACTGTAAAAGACATGTTCAGATGAGATTAACAGGTGTCATTCGTTCATTAGCATAGCTAACGTTATTTAAACTAGCTGGCCAGCTGCTAAGGAGCTACTCTATTGCAGACATCCCACCTCTTCCGGAGGTTCCAGGAGTCTCCCACAAATTGATGGTGCTACCTCCCTGAAATGAGTTTTTGCAGGGTGAGATGTCTGCAAATCACACATTAAACCAGTTGTTTGAGACCCTTTAAAAATTTTTCTTTCATTCTTGTCTCAGGCCTTTTGCGGCAAACACAGGCTAACTTTCACTTTTGTGTAAAGGTGTTACAAAATTGTTGCTCTGTTTGCTTATATAACAAGTAATTTATTGATTGTCAGCATTTAAAACACCCACAATGCACGTTGAACAGCCAAGCGAATGTAGATTTTAAAGCCTTGGTGACCTTGTTAATTCTTCAATATCCCCAGCATGTAATTGGGTGCTTGACTGTATTCTAAAGCTCTAAGATACTGTATAACAAAAAAACCTACCTTAACACTGAATTTGCACGGAACTTAAATTGATGATTTACTTAGATTCCAAAGTACCATCTCACGTTTTTAAGATTTTATTGTCATCAGTTCTGTTTTATTCCCAGTGGGGAAATAACTTCTGTCTGTTTACTTTAAAGATAACTACAAGATCACCCCTCAGATTTGTTTTATGTCTGTTAATATTTACTGTTGGGTACAACTTCATTTATAATGTTCAACTGAGTACCTTTTTGGCCTCCTTCAGTGCTACTATCCTTTAGATAATATAGGGCCAGGAATCTTCACATTATTCTTACTAGTGCTATTTTGGTACCATAATTTTCAGTCTGTGACATAATTAATGTTAATTTCAACTCCCTAAGGCATAGAAAGGCTTTGTACATGGAGAGAATCCTACAATGAGTACATTCCAAATAACATGCAAGTTTGCATGAAGGCCTGATTGATCACTTTATAAAGTAGATTTACATCAAGTTGGAGTTCTTTACTAGGCTATGTACTTGGCAATTT